>NW_012146523.1:4608160-4635678 GCF_000956105.1 Propithecus coquereli
TTTTTTTTTTTTTTGAGACAGAGTCTCGCTTTGTTGCCCTGGCTAGAGTGAGTGCCGTGGTGTCAGCCTAGCTCACAGCAACCTCAAACTCCTGGACTCAAGCAATCCTTCTACCTCAGCCTCCCGAGTAGCTGGGACTACAGGCATGTGCCACCATGCCCGGCTAATTTTTTCTATATATATATTTTTAGTTGTCCAGAAAGAACATGGCATGTTTTGAGACTGGTAGGAATTCTTACAGAGGAAGGGCTGGTAAGTGACGTTTGGAATACAAATTTGTGCCAGATTGTGAAAAGTTTTGCGTGCTGTGATACAAAGCTCGATTGTAATCACTCAGGCAGCAGCCAGACAATAGATAATGTTAAGAGTGGAAGGAAAATAATCAGGGGTTAATTTTTTTTCTTTAATAGTTGATAATTTCATAGGAGTCTGATTGATGGGCTGTGGTTGGAAGAGTCTGTGGTACTGTGTCAGGCAGGAAATGAGGGCTACGGCCCATTAAAAATAGCTGAATAGAGAAGAGGGTCCAACCCTCTCCTTTTGAATCTCTAACTGCTTTGACTAATAGATTATAACCAAAGTGATGCTATACCTATTCCAGGCCTAGCCATTAAGAGGACTGGCAACTTGTACCTTGGTATATTGCTGCGGTCCTCAACCCCTGGCTGTGGAACAGTACTGCCTATTAGAGAAAAGGGCTGCAGATCTCTGCCTCCCCTGCCCCCCATCCATGGAAAAATTGTCTTCCATGAAACCGGTCGCTGGTGCCAAAAAGGCTGTGGATCGCTGGTCTATTGGAGCTCTCAGTTACCACAGGAGAAATCCAACTACATTGCATGGAGAAGCCACAGTTTACAAGGTCCGTAAAAGAAACCATCTTGAATCCACCGGACCAGGTCAGCTAAATACCACTGAAAGAGCAAAGTGGAGCAGAAGAATCATTCAGCCAACTCTTGTGTGAACTACTGATTCACAAAATAATGAGATATAATAAAATGGTTGGTGCTTAAACCACTAAGATTTGGAGTGACTATCCAGTAATATATTTCCAAAATAAGAGCTTAAATTTAAATATTTTGATTGATAAAAACAGAGTTTAGATTCAAAATATTTCCAAAATAGAATCAGTAAGACTTGGAAACCAAATGGAAGTATATAGTGGAGAGGGAAGATAAGAAAATAATAACTACTACTTACTGGATACTAGCTATGTGCTAGACATAGTACCAGCAAAAGAGCTACAACCATAAACATTTTCTGCATTCTAGACCTTGAAATCTACTGGTAGCTCTTATAATTTACAAAACTTAAAATGATTGAGCCATATTTATTAGAGATTAACAGCGTGATTACTAATGAGACATGCCTTTTCTTTAAGTATGTTTGCAAACATAACTATTAATATTTCGTTCAAGAGTTAGGACCTAGAAGAAAACAACTTGAATGCAGAACAGAATAAATTTAATAGGTTTAGATTTCATTTGCTAGCAAGAAGTTGTACCCATCTATAAACTCTGAACCTCCATGACAGGATACCAGAAGTTTTGCTATGCCTCCTGACAGAAATGTCAATGAAGACTTTGAAACAGATGACTTTCTCTCACTGTGCCAGAATTATGATACTTGAGACATGGCAGTACAAGGAACCAAAGAACCAAGTCTAGACCCAACCTCTGGAAGAAGTGTGTATATGGGAGCAGGAAACTCACCTTGACATGAGAGGCAGGAGGTACTGGCTCCCTTGCAAAATATGCAACAGGTTACTCTCTAAGAACCCTATAAAAACCCTGGAACATAATTGGAGTTGGTGATTGGAGCTGCCCCCAATTCTATTACTATAACAATAAAAGCAAAGTCGGGACAAATGCCAAGAACAAGAATAGGAAGGTCAGCAGCCATGGAGCCAAAATGTACAGTGGTTTGTAGTTTGTTTATTGCCTGATTTGTTTTCCAATGAGTCTGTATTATTCCCACAATGAGAATAATCTACATAAAATAAAAAACTTTACGTTAAAGAAAAACAGACAATTTATCAGTGATCAAGGTGATTCTTTAAGCATTCTAGACCCTACTGGGCTAAAGGAATTGGGCTTGGGTAGGAGGGAGAAAGCGGAGTGCAGGAAGTGGTGTCTGACTTACATTAAGTTTTGCAGAAATAGATCCTGAGACAAGGATTGGTGTGTAAATGATTTGTTGCAGAAGCATCACTAGAAGAAACCAGCAAGAAGGCAGATAAAGTGGGCATGAAAATTGATGATGTTCCATTTATCTCCATTTATCTGTTTTTGTTTTTGTTTTTTTGTAGTTTATGTTTTTGGTATTTTACCTAAAAAACCATTGCATCATCTAAGGCCATGAAGACTTATGCCTATGCTTTCTTCTAAGAGTTTTATAGTTTTAGCTTTTTAAGTTTTTGGACTATGTTTTCATCCATAGACATTATTTTTAGAACAATTTTAGATTTACATAAAAATCGGGAAAATAATACAGTTTACATATACCCCACACACCATTTCCCCTATAATTAACATCTTGTATTAGCATGATACATTTGTTACAATTAATGAACCAGAGCTGATACATTATAATTAACTAAATTTCATGGTTTCTTCAGATTTCCTTAGTTTTTACTTAATGTCCTTTTTCTGTTCTAGGATCCCATCCAGGATACCACATTACATTTAGTTGTCTTGTCTCCATGGCTATGACAGTTCCTCAGAATTTCCTTATTTTTTGTGGCCTGACAGTCTTAAGGAATACTGGCCAGGTATATTGTATGAATTCCTTTTTTTTTTTAGAATTTGTTTTTTTCCTCTTGATTAGATTGAGATATGAATTTGGGGAGGAAGACCACAAAGGTAAAATCTTTGATCCATTTTGGGTTAACTTTTATATTTGGTCTGAAACAGTGATTTGACTTCATTCTTTTGCACTTGGATATCCAGTTGCCCTACCACCATTTATGAGTTCTCCAATTCTGTACTTTCTTTTTCAAGATTTTTTTTGGGGGGGCAAGGAATATTCTGGGTGATTTGCATTTTCATATGAATTTTAGGATCACCTTGTCAATATCTTCAAATAGGTCAGCTAGGATCTTTATAGAAATTGTGTTGAATCTATAGATCGATTTGGGGAATATTGCAGTAATAATAATGTTAAATCCTCCAATCCTTGAACATAAGAAGTCTTTCCATTTGTTTAGGCTTTCTTGAATTTCTTTCAACAAATATTTTATAGTTTTCAGAGTGTGAGTTTTACACTCCTTCTGTTAAAATTATTGCTAAGTATGTTATTCTTTCTGACATTGTAAATAAAAATGTTTTCTTGATTTTATTTCTGATTGCTCATTGTAAGTATACAGAATTATTAATACAATTGATTTTGTGTATTGATCTTGTACCTTGCAATTTTACTGAACTTGTTTATTAGTTCTAATAGTTTTAGCGGATTCCTTAGGATATTCTGTATTCAAGATTATGTCATCTGCAAATGTAGTTTCACTACTTTCTTTTCAATCAGGATGCCTTTTATTTCACTTTCCTGCTTAATTTTCCTGACTAGAAGCTTTAGCAAAATGTTAATAGAAGTGGTATCAGCACATATCCTTGTTTTGCTCTTGATCTTAGCAGAAAAGTACTCAGTCTTTCACCATTAAGTATGATGTTAGCTGTGAGTTTTTGTAGATCCACATTATCAATTCCAGAAAGTTTCCTTCTATCCTTAGTTTGTTGAGTATTTTTATTATGAAGTGGCATTGAATTTTATCAAACGCTTTTGCTATGGTTTGAAGATCATATGACTTTTGTAACTTATTCTGTTGATGTGGTGTATTACATTAATTGGTTCTCAGGCATTAAACCAAACTTAGATTGCTGGGCTAAATCTCATTTAGTCGTGATGTATGATCCTTTTTTATGTTGCAGGATTAGGTTTGCTAGTATTTTGTTAAGAATATTTGCATCTATATTTATAAGAGATGTTGATCTGTAATTTTCTTTTTTTATAATATCTTAGTCTGGTTTTGCTATCAGAATAACACTGACCTCATACAATGAAGTATACCTTCCCTTCTGTTTTTTGAAAGAGTCTTTGAAGGATTATTAATTGTTCTTTAAAAATTTGATAGAATTCACCAGTAAAGCCATCTGGGCCTGGGCTTTTCTTTGTAGAAAGTTTTTTGATTACTAATTCTATCTCTCTACTTTTTAAAGGTATACTCAGATCTTTTGCTAATTCTTGAATAAGTTTAAGTAATTTGTGTCTTTCTAGGAATTCATCCATTTCATCTAGATTATCTAATTTGTCAGTATGCATGTGTAGTATTCCTTATAATCTGTTTTTATTTCTGTAAGATTGGTAGTAATGTTTCGTTTTTCATTCCTGATTTAAAAAAAAAATAAAAAAATAAAAAAAAAAATATTCCTGACTTTAGTATTTTGAGTATTCTCTCTTATTTTTCCCCTTTGCTCAGTCTAGCTAACAGCCTATCAATTTTGTTGATCTTTTTGAAGATCCAATTTTGGTTTTCTTGATTTTTCTCTATTGCCTTTTTTTAATTTTTCATTTTATTCATTTTGATTCTATTCTTTATTATTGCCCTCCTTCTGCTAGCTTTGCGTTTAGTTTGTTCTTCTTTTTCTAGTTTCTTGAAGTAGAAGTTAGTTATTGATTGGAGACATTTTCTCTTTTCTAATGTAAGCAGTTAGTGCTATAAAATTCTCTCTCAGCACTGTGTTAGCTGCATCCTATAAGTTTTGATATGTTGTGTATTCATTTTCATTCATCTCAAAAAATTTTCTAACTTCCCTTGAGGTTTCTTTTTAGACCCTATTATTATTTAGGAATGTTGATTAATTTTTACGTATTTGTGATTTTCCCACATTTCCTTATGCTATTGGTATCTACTTTCAGTCCGTTGTTATCAAAGAATATACTTTGACTTCAGTCCTTTTAAAAATATTGAGGTTTGTATTATGGCCTAGCATATGGTTTATCCTGGAGAACGTTTCATGAGCACTTGAGAAGAACTTGTGTTCTGCTCTTGTTCGGTGGAATGTTCTATAGATGTAGATTGTAGTTTATATATCATGTTTTTCAAATCTTCTGCTTCCTTGTTGATCTTCTGCTAGTTGTATTATCCATTATTGAAACTGGACTGTTGGAGTCTCTAACTATTATTGTGGAATTGTATATTTCTCCTTTAAATTCTGTCAGTGGTTGTTTCATGTATTTGAGATTTTGTTTTTGGGTCAATATGTGTTTATCATTGTTATATCTTACGGATTGATTAACCTTTTGTTCATAACCAAATGTTCTCCTTTATCTCTAGTGGCATTTTTAAAGCCTTCTTTGTCTGTTATTATTATAGCCACCCCAGCTTTCATGTGTTTGCTCTGAGCATAATCTTTTTCCACATTTTACTTTCAACAATTTGTGTCTTTGCACCTAAATTTTGTCTCCTGTAGATAGCATTGTAGTTGCACCATGTTTTTATATCCAGTCCAGCTCCACCTTTTGATTGGATTGTTTAATCTATTCATATTTGATGTTTCTATTGATATAATTGGATTTATACTCACCATTTCGCTTTTAGGTTTCTATATGTCTCATGTCTTTTTTGTTCCTCTGTTCCTCTTTTGCTACTGTGTTTTGCATTGAGTGAGAATTTTCTATTGTAACATTTTAATGATTTTTTTTACTTACTTTCTTAGTGGTTGCTCTCAAGCTTAGCATATACTTATTATTGCAATCTACTTCAGATGTATATTGCCTTGATTCCAGTGAGATATGGAAATGTTACTCCTGTACAATTCCATTCCCTCTTTCCTTTTATTGTGCTACTATTGTTACATATTACATCTATATATATTACAAACTCAACAATACATTGTTATAATTATTACTTTATACAACTTTATGTCTATCAAAGAAGCTGAGAAAAGAAAGGAGAACAAGAACATACTTATGGAGTTTGTTAAACTGACCTTCTTTTTAAATGTTTCTTGTTTTTCCATTTATTTCTGTGGATTCAATTTGTCATGTTTTTACCATCGCCTACCTACTTTGTAATGTGTCAAACATATTACATTTTTATATGTTATAGGCCCAATACACATTTAATTATACACATAGTTTCATTAAGTTACTTTTTAAATAACTGAGGATACTGAAAGAGAACAAATATGGATTTATCCTGTCTTTTCAGTTACTTTTATTAGTGTTTTTTAAAAATGAATTCAAATCACTGTCTGGAATTACTTGCTTTCTGCATAAAAACTTCCTTTAGTATTTCTTGTATGATACATCAGTTAGCATAACTCCTGTCAGTTTTTTGTTTGGCTGGTAATGTTTTTATTTCATCTTCATTTTTGAAATTTTGAAATTTTACTGAACATAAGATTTCTGGTTTACAGGTTTTTTTTTTCTTTCAGCACTTTTAATACAACTGACTCTTGAACAACACATGTTTGAACTGTATGAAGTCCACTTACAAATGGATTTTCTTTCACCTCTGACACCCCTGAGTGAGACCAACCCCATCTCTTCCTCCTCCTCCTCAGTCTACTCAATATGAAAACAATGAGGATGAAGACATCTATGATGATCCACTTTCACGTAATGAATTGTAAATATATTTTTTCTTCCTTATGATTTTCTTAATAATATTTTCTTTTCTGTAGCTTATTTTATTGTAAGAATACAATATATAATACATATAACATACAAAATGTGTGTTAATCAATTGGTTATGTTATCAGTAAGGCTGTTGGTCAACAGTAGGTTATTATAAATTAAGTTTTGGGGAGTCAAAATTTATACATGGATTTTTTACTGTGTGTGGGATTGACATTCCTAACCCCCCACATTGGTAAAGGGTCAACTGTTTTGGGTTCAGAAGGTCCACTCCCTTCTAAACCCCATTGTTCCTGATGTGAAGTAAGCTGTTTATCTTATTGGAGTTCTATAGTATGTGCTAAATTGATTTTCTCTTGATATTCTCAAGATTTTCTCTTTGTGTTTGTTTTTCAGCATTTTTACCATGATGTGTCTGCATATAAATTTCTTTGTGTTTATCTTACTTAGAGTTCATGGAGCTTTTTGGATGTGTAGTTTAATATTTTTCAGCAAATTTGAGAAGGTTTAAGTTACTGTTTCTTCAAATATTTTTTCTGTTGCTTTATTTCCCTTTTTTCCCTCTTGTACTTCTACAGTGAAATGTTGATGCTCTTAATGGTATCCCACATATTTCTAATGCTTTGTTCATTTATCTTCATTTTTTTCTCTCTATTCTTCAGATTGTATCACCCCTATTAATCTATCTTCAAGTTCACTATTTCTTTTTTCCTGCTAGTTCAAAACTGCTATTGACCCCCCTCTAGTGAACATTTTAGTTTGGTATACTTTTCAACTCCAAAATTTCCATTTGGTTTTTTTTATATAATTTTTAATCTCTTTATTGATATTCTCTATTTGATTAGACATTGTCATCATATCTTCTTTTACTTCTTTAGACATATTTTCCTTTAGTTATTTGAATATATTTATAATGGCTCCTTTGAAGTGTTTGTTAAAACTGTCACCTGGACCCTCTTACAGTCACTTTTGGTTGCCTGCTTTTTTCCTATATGTGGGTCGTGATTTTCTGTTTCTTTGCATGTCTTGTGATTTTGTGTTGTTGTTGAAAACTGGAAATTTATTATAGCAACTCTGGATACTAATTCACCTTCCCCCCTCCAGGGCTTTTGTTGTTGTCGTTGTTTGATTGCTTGGGTTTTTTTAGTGAGTTGGTTAACCAATTTTAGTGAGGTCTATTTCCCTTGTAATGTGTAGTCTCTGCTATCCTTTCTCAAGGGTGCAGTCTTTAGCATGTGCACAGGCAACCTGGGATGACTAGTTTTGGCAGGGCTCTCTTTGAATTTCTCTTTCCATGATTTTTCTATTACGTTGTCTGCCTTTGGTATTACATCCAGATTTTTGTCAAGCAGATTTTACCACTTACTAGGTTGAACTTAGGACTTATGCCAGTTAGTTGTCTCTCTGAACCTTAGTTTTCTCAATCTATAAGACATGACCAATACCTATCCTGATAAATTATGTTGATGAAATTAAACTATAGAAGTAAAAAATATCTAGCATAGGATCCTTGGCTCAAAGTGTGTGCCTCATGCTTAGTCCCTCTTATCCAAACCTTGTACTTGTATACTCAGTACATAGAAGTTTGATGGATATGCAATAACAAGACTTCGTAATGCTAAACCCCCAAAATTACAAAAATAATGATTTTCTTCCCAAATCTGTTTTTGCCATTCTGTTTTATTGCCTGATGACAATTATCAGTTAGAGTTAAACTCCTCATTTCTGCTTTATAGGTTCATTGAGTATCAGGGAAACTCTGTGATATATTTTGTTCAACATTCATACATATCAAGTTAGCAGTCAAATGCATCCGCAAAAAAAAGCTCATTATTAGTATTCATTTCCATGTTCTTCCTCAAGCATTACCAAAATCATATCTTTCCCTAAGAGAAAAAATAGTGGTGCTAATCATTCAGTGAATAATTATTAAGTACCTGCTATGTTCCAGGTCAAAAAAAGATGCTGAAGGAAAGGGAATATAAGAGGCAAACATTGCTTTATCCTCACGAAGCTTATAATCCAACAGAGACCAGGAGTTGGGCTATTTTGAAAGTACAAAATCGAACTATTCATGAACTTCAATTTTTTCTTAAGAATAGATATCAATCTAGTTTGTGTGTGGCAATACCTTTATAGTCCTGAACAACGTTTATAAGATATTTAGGAAATGGCCTATAGCATTTGAAAGGTATAGCATAACTTTTACTTCAAGTGAATCAAATTTCTAAGATTCATGGATTAATAGCATATACTGTCTCCCTTCAAGAAATTTTAGGTTGGTAAGGGAGACAGGCAAATAACATACGAAAAGTACATAGTAGTGCCCCTGGCTATGTTCAGTAATGAAAACAAATATTATTACTACTTACTAAGTATAGAAAGATGCTTGAGGAATAAAATGTAAGGTGCTTATACAATATGTAATATCATCAAACATGACCCCTCAACATAAGGAAAATGATTTGTACTAATTGAGTACCTTTATTTGTTAAGCACTATAATGGGAACTCTGGGGAAGACAAAACCACCTGCTTTTAAGGTCATTATGCTGATGAAAAGGACTCAGGACTAAGAACTTAAGAGTCAGACCAGTTGTTCAAGCATAAGCCTACTAGGTGTAGAACCACAAAGACCTCTGAGCCTCCATTTCCTTGTCTGTAAAATTAGAATAAAAATACCTATCACCCAGAGCTATTGCAAGGGTTAAGTGAAATATTGTGAAAATGTGTTACGCAAATGTGGGGGTTATTGTTACAATCTAGTGGGAGAAATGCTGGGTTCCTTTTACATCAGTTGGGCCGCTCCCCAAACCTGAACTCTGTGTGCTCACAGAGGATGAAATGGAATCTAAGTGTGGTGCCTTTTCTCCATTTGCAAGCATGAGCTTCAGCATGGTTAATTCTGTACTCATCCCACACTGCCACACTGCCTAATTCGAATTCCGCCTTCTCCATCCCCACCCACCAATGTGCACTAAAGCCACGCCCACCAGATGACATGCTCCCTGAAGAGTCTCACCCTTCTTGCATTCATCTTTTTATCTCCTAGGGTTCATAGCAGAGTGATTTTCAGGTAACTGGTGCTCAATATTACTTCCAATAAAAGAAAAAAAAAGAAAAATCACCATTTTAGCTGATAATGTTTAGTAAAGTTATCTCCAACATTGTTTGGTGCTAGCTCTCGTGCTTTCTGATATGTCACAACTAGTATTCAATATTAATCAGAGGGACAATTCATTAGTTCTAATAATATTTGTTGAATTCAAACTATGTGATAACTGTTAGGGACACAGTAGTGAGCAAAACCAGACCTGTCTCTGCTCTCATAATACATGTTGTTCCTAGTTCATGAGGATGTTGAAAATTGTAAATGGAGACCAAGGAAAAATTCAGGAGCAGACTTGGCATTCAGCTGGAATACACAAGTACAGCTGTGTATATGGCCAGCATCCCTTGCAGTCAGTGCTTAGACTACAATTTTTAGAAAATATCTTTTCTCACCATTTCTAACCAAATATAAACTCATTAATTCAAAATGTATACTGTACCTCAATAAAGCTGTTTTTAAATTTTTTCTAGTTAAAAATATCTATACTGCAAAATAGGTAAAAACAACACCACTGCTCTGATCACCTGCAAATAAAGTGTTTTTAGCATTTTGATTTATATTTTTAGATATAAAATGATTCCTCCCAAATAGCCAATGTCAGCCTATTGCCGAACTCAAGCTGCAAGGCAAATGCAGATTCACGTCCATTGTACATGTACTCACTCAGATAACCTCCTTGGCAATGACAAAGTCTCATGTGCCTTTGCCTGGTTCAAGAGAGTTTGTTTCCTAACACGTGTACTTTGTAAACTATGCTCAAGAAATGCTTTTCACAAAGAGTCCCATGACCAAAGTTAGAGAAAACGTGCATATGTTACAGAGCACATGAAGGCCCTGAAAAGTGCAGCAGTTAAAAAGAAATCTGTTTGACATGTAACCCAATCCCCACATTTATTTCACCGTAGAACCAGTTTTCCAAAACACATGTTTAAATATCCTGAAAAAATAATATTCTAGAGAAGCTGCTTTTGGATATTCCGGTTTAACTTCTTCAGATTCTACTTTCATAGGGCTTTTTTCTTTTAAAACAAATTGTCATCAAAGGAACTTTATAAATGCATTATAATAAATTGTTCTCTAAGTCCATTTTGATCACTTACGTCATCTGCTGAACTGGCAATCAAAATCCTACTTTGTCTTTGAATAGAGAAAGCACTTGAGATGAGAGAGTGATAAGAATGGCTCTTTACCACCAGAGACAGCCAGAGAATGATTCCACCTACCTGGATATGTATAGGGACCTGCAGAGGATTCATCACACAAGCTCACACACCACTCATTTTCATATTTTTATTTCATATTTATTTTTCTAATATTTGTCTTTACTTTGGCAATCTTAGATAAATTTCCAATTTTCCAGCATTGCCTGCAGTGAAGTTCCCCAGAGATTGTTTTTTATTAGTCTCTTAAGCAAGTTATACAATTGAAATCACTTCTCCCTGTCCACCCATCTGCTTGTTTTTGCTTTTCTTCCTCTCTGCTGGATTCAGGGTAGAAATCCTCTATGCCTCCTCTCTCCCCTCCCTGTCCACTGCCCTAAACTCTCCCCCACCGTTCTGTCTATCCTCTCTGTCAGGGTCCAGGGGCCCCTTCTGTTCAGATGGCTCTGGGCCCACCTGTACCGGCCCCATCTGTCAGCAAAGCAGCCCCAGCGTCCCACAAACCTGGTGGAGGAAATTCTCCTCTGAAGAATTGACGTCACTAGGTGTTCTCCTGAGAGTTGTGCCCTGAAAAATTAGCTACATTGAGGAAGAATAAAGGGCATTTCAGCATGGCATAGAGGCATTCATTCCACTGGCATTAATAAAATACTTCTCCCACGTAGGACCAGATTTCAGTCTTTTATTCTGAGTATTATTTAACATCAACAAGAAAATCAAAGGAAAGCAGGAATTTAAAAAGGTAATATCTTCAGGATAACCAGAAACTTTAAAATAATTATTTCTATTTTAATGCATAAGAAGATCAAGTAAATAAAATCTATTTTCTAAACCTACCATGACCAAACACATTTGCAAGATTATTTCCTCTCATTCTTCCAATTCAAGTAATGCAGCAATCTTTCTGGAAGGAGTCTGTCATAGTTCCTTATCACTATTTGTAAAGCAGTCAAGGAGTCATATCCCAAAGAAAGTCTTTCCTTGAAAGAAAAGTTTATTTCTGATATTTAAAATTTGCTATCTCCCATAAAATATGTGTAGAGAAAAAAGAGCAGTTCTACACTTGAATAATACGGTAAGGCTTGGCTCTTTTTTCCTGTCTGAAATTTGATTCATACTTCAACCAGATTTGTGTGTCGATTTAGAGACCAAAGTGCCAAGAGGAGAACAGAATGGTCACAGCCAGCCATTGTAGAGGATATTTTGTGCCAGGACTGAACAAGCTCTCAAAAATGTTGATGGCACCTGAAAGTCATACATTAGAACCCCTCGATGTACAAGCCGGTCTCTTGGTTCTGATGTTCCCTCGCCTGTTTCCTGCATGTGAGCGAAGCACCGCAGCAACCCTGTTTATCTGGCCCCTGCACAGCATTGTCAGGACACATTTCCATTTTCCAAGTGACTGCTGCCACTGGGCCGCAGTCTGTGCTCATTTCTCGAGTAGCTAAACCCTTTGACACTGTGGTTTTTAATTAAAATTACATTAAAGTTAATCAACCAGAAAGAGGCTGCTGTAGAAGGCAGGTTTGATTGCAACCTGCAAAGGGCACGGAGGCTGCCAACTTGCTAAAGATGTGCCTGCAGATGCCAATCTGCCTACACAAGCCCCACGGTTACAGAGCTGCCGAAGAGAGGTCAGTTCTGTTTGCATTTTCCCTGGGACTGTCAAAAAAATCGCGATGGCAGTATCATGGCATAAAGTTAAAAAACAGACAAGCCTCTCCAAAGCACACCATCCCAGCATTTCTGCTACTGCCCCAAACCACTGATGCAAAGCTGTCATGTCCTGACTGTTTCCTCTTCAGACGCTCAACCGAAAGTCATTAGGTTTGTTGTTGGGGAGGCTATGGATACTCTTAGAAGATCCTGTCTTCTTCTGTAGTCTGGGTTTCTGGCATATGGTGCTGTGTTTGGCTTTGCTTTGTTTTGAAAGGGCCAGAGGATATATTTGAATGCTTCAGGATTCCTTGTTCATCTCCAGGTTCCCTGCAAAAGAACTTCACTGGTAAATGACTACACACAGCACAGCATATCTCCATGCTGGAGACTATCGAATAAAAATTCACATCTAAGATGTATTAGTTATTTGACACTTCCTACATGTTGCAATGGTATTGAGTCTAAAATGTAAATTATTTTCTGTTCAGGTGTTATATGGTTAATTTACTTAATATAACCAGTTCTTAAAGTATCTGACACTTGGTAAGAGATAGGTAAGTTTTAGATAAATGGATGAATGGATTAAAAGAGTGTATTGTCTATCAGAAATAATTCTATCTATGCTTTCTTTCTAAAGCTATATAAGCAATGATGTTTTGCTCAATGATGGACCACATACAATGGTGGTCCCATAAGATGATAATGGAGATAAAAATTTCCTGTCACCTAGTGACATCATAGCCTTTATAACATCATAGCACAATTCATTACTCACGTGTGTGAGGGAATGTTGGTGGAAACAAACCTGCACTGCCAGTCGTACAAAAGTATAGCAATTATGTAGAGTATATAATACTTGATAATGATAATAAACGACTATGTTACTGGTCTATGTATTTACTATACTATTTATTATTATTTTAGACTGTACTCCTTCTACTTATAGAAAAAAAGTTAACTGTAAAATAGCCTCACGCAGGTCCTTCAGGAGGTCTTCCAGAAGAAAACATTGTTATTATAGGAGACAACAGCTCCATGTGTGTTATCACCCCAGAAGACCTTCCAATGGAGCAAGATGTGGAGGTGGAAGACGGTGGTATTGATGGTCCTGACCCTGTGTAGGCCTAGGCTAGTGTGTGTGTGTCTTAGTTTTTAACAAGAAAGTGTAAAAAGTTAAAAAAAATTAATAGAAAAAAACTTATAGAATAAGGATATAAAGACAAAATATTTTTGTATAGCCATAAAATGTGTTTGTGTTTTAAGCTAAGTGTTATTACAAAAGAGTCAAAGAGTTAAAAAAATTTAAAAATGTATATGGTTAAAAAGTTACAGTCAGCTAAGGATAATTTATTATTAAAGAAAAAGAAAAATGTTTTTTATAAGTTTAGTGTAGTTTAAGTGTGCAGTATGTATTAAATCTACAGTAATGTGCAGTAACGTCCTAGGCCTTCACATTCACTCATCACTCACTGACTCACCCAGCGCAACTTCCAGTCCTGCAAGCTGTGTTCATGGTAAGTGCCTTATAAAGGCATACCATTTTTTAATATTTTATACCACATTTTTACTGTGCCTTTTCTATGTTTAGATACACAAATATTTGCCATTGTATTATGATTACCTACATCGTTCACGACAGTGACATGCTGTATAGGTGTACAGCCTAGGAGCAATAGCCTAGGTGTGCAGCGGGCTATACCATCCAGGTTTGTGTAATCACACTCTATGAGGTTTGCACCATGAAATCACCTAATGACACATTTCTCACTGAGTGATGCATGATTATAAAATGATCATTAGGACCAAAAGGTAGGTGTCATTTTATTTTGTGTGTCAACTCTGATCTATTGGTAATTGCTGTCTAAATCACAATGCTAAGAAAGATTCTGAGGCTGTATCCAAGTAATCGAGCAGAGTGATTCCTCACAAGGGCTATTCTTGTTCTCAGATGTGGGAACAATATAAGATCATGTCAGAATTCTGGAGTTGCTTGGAAAGAAGTGGACAAAGCCTTGTGGAATGATGCTTTCTACAAGGGAAGAATGAACTTTGAAAAGGAAGTGTAACTAATTTTTACCAAGTTTCAAACTCTTTAAAAACTGGCAAACATTTTATTTCATATATCCCTGAGAGGCCTCCTGAATCCACCAGCTGATTCTGATCAATCCATTGGTGCTGTAATGTTATACTTGTCTATGCGTATCTATGTCATATGCAGGGTCTGCCTGAGTGCTCTAGCAAGTTTCTTTTTTTGTTTTGTTTTTTGTTTTTAGTTATAGATCTAGTTGGCTTTTATTCAAGAGTCATGAATCAGGATGGTCTCCATTCCACAAAATAGAATTAGAGCTCCCACTAGGCAACAACAGAACAGTGGATTTTGTAAGGTGTTCTGTTTGTAAGAAAGGAGAACAATAGGAAAAAAGCTGACTGGTTAACACCAGGCGACTTCAGCTTACATTTTTGGTAAGGATTAAAGCAGAGGGGACTCCTTTATTATGCTGACTCAGGTAGACCGGAATGTCCTGTTTTCAGGCAAAACTGGTCTGTTTTGGGATATATCTTGTTCCTTAAAGTTTCAGTTTGATTACGTGGCATTTAGCAGGTATGACTCCATTTTGGTTTAGTCTAATCTATTGTGGCCTTGTGCAAGAGCTCAGTCTGAAACAATGGACTCCCATAATTTTTTTTTTAGAGATGGGGTTCTTCCTCTGCCACCCAGGCTGGAGTATGGTGGTGCAATCGTAGCTCCCGGTAGCCATGTGCCACTATACTTAGCTAATTTTTATAATTTTTTAGAGACAGAGTCTCTCTATATTGCCCAGGCTGGAGTAGCAAGCTTCTTGAGGCAGGTGAGACCCAGATGCCATGCACATCATAGCTGTAAGTGTTAATGACTGGCAAAGTGTATCCCTATAAAAAGCTATTTGTAAAAACATAGTTTTGTTCTTTGGAAAAGTCAATTCTGTTGCAACAATGTTTAATGTCCTTTGGAATCTGAGTAATGAATTTCAATATATGGGAATGTTTCATTCATCTTTACAGTATTCTTTCCTTATTAATCACATCATAAAATAAAATTGCACTAAATTCTTGAATACCTCTTTCTTTTAATGGAGTCTTACAATATTCTACTCGTAAAAATCAATCAATCTAAATGTTCTTTTAAACAGACTTTTAGGAATAACACTCTTCTTTCTTTTATAAACCTAATTTTTAAAAAACAGAAATAAAATATAAGTTTCTCTTCTTGCTTCAAATTAGACACTAATATTTTCTATATCCTCTAAATCATATCCCTGATGAGATCCATATAAATATACTATTTCAATAAAGCTTCTTGACTCAAGTAAAGTATAATGTAATATGGCCCCATCCTCCAACTTACCAGAGAAAAGTTTAGTTCTTAACTATTACTAATATTATGAAGTACATTAACTCAATCAGCTAATATTTACTGAGCATCTACTATGGGCTAGGCACTTTTCTCTGGTGTGAAAGGCACAGTAGTGATTGAAGCTGATGATGTTCCTGTTTCTACAGTGTTTATATTTTACTTATGAGATAGTAACTGTATAAAATGTGAATTATAACCCATGGCTGACCTGGAAGCACTATAGGCTTGCTGCCCATTAGACATTTCTTATCCTTTCTTACATTCCAGTTTTGTTTGGGAAGGCATCAGGAAATGGTGGATCATGATTTTTTATGGCCAAGATGGCTTTCCCCTTCATGTTAACCAGGTGATTCTTTCCCAGCCTTCCCTGAGCTTGGAGTAGCCATGTGACCCAGTACTAGCCAATGAGAAACTATGGGAAACTCTGCTGGGGAGGAAGCAGGTTCTTCAAAATATATTTTCATCTCTTTTAAAAGGAGAATGACCCTTGCAAGGAGTTCTTTCTTGCCTCCCTCACCAGCTGACTATCTCTCTCCTGCCTCTGAATGTGGCTATGATGACTGGACCCTCACGGTTTTGTAACCACAAGGCACAAACACCAAGATAAAAGGCCCAATTCTGAGGATGGTAAAAAGAAAGTCTGGAAACATGGGGCTTTAAAGACATTCTGAACTGCAGCCCCAAAACTAGAACTAATAGATTCCTTGTTATGTGAAACAATTAAACGTCATCATTCTTAAGCCACTGTTTATTAGGGAATCTGCTACTTGCAGCTAAAAGCATTCTAACTGATATCATTGTCTTGTTTACCAATATAGAAAATAAAATTTCCTAATCCCATGGTCTACTTCATTTCTTCCACTTTAACATTTTAATCGCGCTACATCTTTGTGTTCACAGTGCACTAAAAATTATCTATTTCTCATGGAAGTTCCTAATGAGGAAACATATCAAAGTTTAGCTTTTCCTGCCTGATCAGATTTTTGGAGCAAATATCTCTATCTAGGCCTTTGGCAGGCCTCCACAAAATTTTCCCCAGTCAATACTTAAATGTTTTTTTCTCTTCTGGCTTTAAATCAAACAGGAATTCTCTTGTCCATTAGAATGCAACTTGCCCACGAGAAAGTCAACACTTATTGTATGCTTTCCCGTGAACAAACCAATCAGACCATTCCCTGGATTTTGAGTAAAAGTGATAAAGAGGCTGAGGACACAAGCTTATTAGGTGGGGAGGCTGAGATTCATGAAGGAGAAAAGAAAGATGAGGTGAGGCTGTCACAGGCAACATCTGCAAGTCTCATGACTATTCCAAGAAAGATTTTGAGTCTTGTTACGACTCAGTGTTGCACACTGACCATAAGAATTATCTGGAAAGCTGGCAAACTTTGCCACCTACGATGACAGACTGAATTAAAACTATCCACCTACCCCTAAGCTATAAAGACACAGAAAATTCTACTAAGCATAAGAAAGCTGAAATAGCTATATAAGTCAAATTTTTAAATTAGAAATTCAATGAAATGTCCCAAATATAATAAATATTTGTCCCAAATATAATAAATATCTCTCCAATGGTGAGAGCAGAGCGCAGCGTTTGCTCTGGGAATGGTCTTCCCATGCTTCAACCCTGAGGAGGTCTGAAGCCCCAGTTAGCCAGCTGAAAAGGGGAAAAAGGAAATAGAGAAGCAACCATTTTTTTTCTTCCCCAAAGGCAGTTGGCTGCCTATCTGCAACTCATCATAGCTATTGGTGGGGAGGTTGAAGAAACAGGAAAAAGATTTTGTTTTTGATAGAAATTGAAAGAAAGATTATTGATTAATGCTATGAAATAAAACACAACGCAACAAAAGCCTACCATGAAACTATAAATAGGGTTCAGAATCATTCAAAGATACAAAATAGAGGATTTCATTTTGGTAATGTTAATATTATAACGAGGGTGAGCCAGAACCAATAACCTGTGTGAGAAGTCTGTGAGTTTGGGAGCTACTTGCCAATTATGTCCACCTGAATTCTTGTTATAGCATAGTACTGTGAGGAGTCACAGTTTGGATTCTCTGGAACAGCTGATCGCTAAGAGATCTGGGAGTACAGGATATTTTTTAGAGTCAAAATCAACTCATGTAAAAGGAAGGGAGGGTGTCTTAGTCCATCTTCTGCTGCTATAACAGAATACCACAGATTGGGTTATTCATAAATAAAGAATTTTATTTGGCTAATGGTTCTCAAGACTGGGAAGTTCAAGAGCATATTGTTCAGTGCAGTGAAGGCCTTCTTGCTGTGCCCAAACATGGCAGAAGGGCAAGACAGAGAAAGAAATGAAGCCAAACTTACCATATTATCAGGATCCCACTCACATGATAACTAACCCACTTCCATGATAATGACATTAATCTATTCATGATGGCAGAGCCTTCATGACCTAATCACCTCTTAAAGGGCCCAGCTCTTAATACTGTTACAGTAGCAATTAAATTTCAACGTGACTTTTGGCAGAAACATTCAAACCATAGTAGGGAAGAAACAAGATTAGGTAGAGATATCAAACTGGGAAGCAGACCTAATAGGGCCTTGACCAATCTAGTGGAGCACTCTGGCTGCCAGCATTTTCCTGTGTTGGGTAAGAATGTTTGGTCCTGTATACTCCTCTATTGCTCAGTCACCAAATGCAAGATGCCCTAGAAAGGGTTTGACCTCAGCCAGGTCAGCTCTCTGCAGCTGAGGCAAACCCTAAAGGAGCTGTCAGCTGGAGACAAAACTATGAATGTATGTTGTTGATTGTTCCATGTGACTGTGACTGTTTCTGATCTCCTTTCTTTATTGGGATCAACAAGATAGCATTTGCCAAATCAGTGATCACATATCATGTTTCTGAAGCCCTATTTATCTGCTATAGCAAAGACACTACATCCAGGCATAATGGCTGTAATTAGAGCGATATTTGATTGTGCTTGTGGTACTCTTCAGCAGGGTTTCTCAGCCTCAGCACTACTGACATTTGGGGCCAGATAATTCTTTTCCATAGAGGGCTATCATGTGCATTGTAGGATATTTAACAGTATCCTTGGGTTCAATCCACTAAGTGACAGTAGCATCCCTGTATACATACACAGTTGTGACAACCAAAATGACTCCAGACATCGATAAATGTCCCCTGGGTGACAAAATCACTACCAGTTAACAATCACTGGTCTAAAGTCATCCTTAAAAATTCACCAAGTTTCTGTAGGGTCAAACTGGCCAAGTAGATGAAGACATGTTGGAAATGATTACCTCTGCATCCTTAAATCCTTAAACTTAGTACTAATCTATACCACACCCTCCCCCACCACAGGATTCCATATTGGTTTTGATTTACTATCTTGATCATTGGGTGGGCATAATTTCAGGTCTTCTGCTTGACTTTTTGCACTATGATGGCTTGTACCCCACAGACCACAAGACCCAACGTAGGGTTCGCCCAATCTGCCATTATTTCAAACTCAATTATAATCTAGGGGCTAAGAAAGCAGCACCTGGGAGGTCTAGGTACCCAGTGGACCCTGTAAGAAGGATGGTGGCCAGGAGTCCATTTATCACTTGACTCCCATTAACTCTACCAAGGGGCTATGATGACACTTCAGGTTTCCAGCCATCAGTGTCAATACAGACTCTGTGTCCATAAATCTTCAAAAAGTCTGGGAATTCTCTTTTCCCCAGTGAATTACTGCCAAACTAAGTGAGCATAGTCTCTTTTAAGAACTGAGGAAATTACCATGTATACTTATGGTATCACAGGGCTCTTCTCCACTGGGACCGGGTCTCCTCTTTAGTTAATGTATTCTGAGTCTAAAAATGGCTCATCTGGAAACTAAAAAAGGGATTGTGACTTTTCACTATGGAGACTGCTCTCATTTTCCTGGTCAACAACCCTTCATGTCTTCTGCTGGCACAAGCTGAGTAATACCTTTGTTGGATGCCCAACTCTTGTCCCTAGCACTCATGTTGTATTAACTGTCTCCAAAACTCTTTGCAAGTTCCCATGGCTGGCACTCCACCTTTGACAGCCATAACAATAATTGTTCCCCCTGGCTTCTGGGGTCAAGCACCAACACCGACCTCTACTGTTTCACATTCTGTCATAACCACTGCCTTCAGGGAGTCAAGTTCTGTAGCAGCCTTTCTTATCATCAGCCCTGGCACTCCCCACAGCTGGGAAGCAAGTACTTTTTTAAAGGAGATGTGGGCTGTACATCTCTGTGTCTAAAACATAGGGTTTTATATTATCATACTAGATCATATAATGATTAATTTAAAATTGTTTGCTATTTAAAGTGACAATTGGACTTTCTATTACCTATGAACAGACATGAGGCCTGCCCAAATTCTTTTCCAGAGTCAGGAAATTTTTTTCCCAGTGAATATATTTCAAAGGTTAGTGAGAGAAAAGAAATAAGGTACATTTTGATTACATTCCATGAAGCATATTTATTTAAGAGTCTGGTTACATATACTAACATCAGACAAAGTAGACTTTAAGCTAAAAAAATTGCTAGAAATAAAGACAGTCATTTTCTAATAATAAAACATACAATTCACTAGGAATATTTTTAAAAGTCTAAACTTATATACACCTAATAACACATCTTAAATATATGAAGCAAAAACTAAAAGAAATGTAAATAGGATTTTATAAATCCACATACTCTGATTTTATCACACTCATTGTAGTAATTAATTGACAAATTAATCAAGATGGATATAGAAAACTTAAATATCATAATGACCAAAAATACCAATTATGGGAAAGAGAGACAAGATGGCTAACCAGAGACACCAGCTGCCAGATCATCTCAGAAAGAAGGAAAATTTTAGATAAAAACAAACAAACAAACAATCATAGATTGGGTGTAATTCCAAGGGAACAGTGCCAGAACCTACAAGATAGTCCATGGGAAGAATTTATGAAGCAGAATAAGAAGGAGCAAGATATCAGGCAAAGGACAACCCCCAAGAGGCTTGGAGTCCAGTGAAAAGGATAGGTGGAGCAGTTTGTTTTTCCCTCCCTCACATCTTTGGCAGTCAGCAGCCTCCTGAGCTGCTAGAGAGCTGTTCTTCCCTCATGAGTCCAAAAGCTGCTGTTGCAAGTGAACTAGGAGCTTCTTGAGGACAAAACAACAGCCTGCCAGCCCCCTTGGGGGTGTTTACCATTACCACAAAACCGACATAAGATGGCAGGTGCCATATTGCTTCTCACCCACCATGCACCTTTATCCTCTGCAGGGGGCTTCAGTCTCTCAGTTTTTGTCTTGTTCATTGCCACAAAAACATTTCCCAACTCTGGCCCAGACTGCAAGAGCCACAGGAGGCCAGTGGGTTGTGGGGGATCTGTGTGATCCCAGAGCCTGGACTTTCTGGGTGGGCTGCCTTCCAGAGAGAGGGACAGAGATGGCCAGAGTGCTAGCTTTTCTCCATCCAGACTCTTTTCCTCCCCGTAGCATTCCCTGCCTGTGGATGCCAAGAGAGACAATTGAGCCAAGGCTCTCAGGAGCTGTTCCCTGTTGGTGCATACATCACACTGGGGTTTCCACAGAGACAGGGGCTCAAACTTTTCCTCTTAAAGACCTACAGAGGACAAAGGGGTTCACAGACTGTGAGCTCCCTGCTCACCAGCCCTCCCTTATGCTGCTTGCCTGGCTAGTCCATCAGAGCAGGGCACACCCCAAAGTGGAGGGACATCAAACCTGCTTGAGCAATCCATAGACAACTCGAGACCAGTACACTTCTCCCTGGCACAGTCAGGGGGTCATCTTTGAGGACAAAGGAACAGGCCTGTAGGCCAGATCCCACACCCCCAGCACTCAATTGTGTTGCTGAGGGTCATAGATGGGAAATTTATGAACTAATCTCTTGAGGTGAAGGAGCCCCCATGGGCAGAACTGAAAAGAGAGCACAGTGTGGGTCCTAGGGGTAGCACACTCATGGATCACCCCTCTCCAACAAAAAGGCCCTGCCCCCAGCCCAGGGCAGGATCCTGGACAGGGAAGTTCCCATCCCACTGTGCCATGATGGGGGAGCTCAGCTGGTTTGAGCTCCTGCCTGCTGGCAGATGCTTGAAGGAGACCGCAGAACAGGAGCCGGGGGGAAAACGACACCCGCTCCTGACAGCCAGATTGTGAATCTCAGATGGCCCTGCATCCAAAAACAGACTTTCTGGTTGGATGGGGCCACTTCAGCCCCTCCTTGGCACCTTTCCCCCAAAGCTGGGAGCAGACTTTTTACCCCTGCTGAAACAGCTACCTTACCAGCTTTTGTGAAGCTTGAAGGCAAGCTCTCCCAACTCACCCTACCCAGCCATACTCCCCCACCTGCCTCTACTGTGGTGGAGAATAAGGACTCACCTGGAAGTTTCAGAGCCCCACCCACTACCTGGGGCATTCGAGTGCTTCTCCTAAGGGACTAGAGCTGATCACAGGTCCTAAAAACAACACTGCAGCTTGTTCCTCTGGCAAGCACTAACTACTGACAGGAGGGTCAATTTGGACAGCCCTTACAACATTTATTGACTCAATCACACAGGGTGGGGTTGATTCTTACCCCAAAGCACCACCTACTGTCTCAGAAATTAAACTAGATATGCCAATACAATTCACACTGTTAAGAAGACCACACAGCTGGGGAAAGAGAAAGGATTTCAAAAACCTTCATCCTCCCTCATCAAAGAGAAAAAGGGAATAGGCTGATACACATACTCAACACTGCTACAACCTACATACAACTAGCAACTGAGAAAACCACCACACTAAGGATATCTACAACCAAGATATCCATCCAGAACCTAGATCACCATCAAAGCAGGCATAGGCAAACCCAAAGGTTTTTACCCAACATATGCTACATACACTACTTTACAAGTATGTTGGGGGGGAGAAGCCCCATCTAAACAGGACAAAATCCAAAAATAAGAAGTGACAGCTGCACCAGATGAGAAGGAATCAGCAAAAGAACTTCAGAAGTATGAAAAATTAGAGCAAAAGGATACCTCCAAGAGGGAATGCCAGCTCTCTAGCAATTGATACCAAACAAAATGAAGATATTAAAATGACAGATAAAGAATTCCAAATATGGATTTTAAGGAAGCTCAACAAATCCAAGAGAAAATGGTAAAACAACTCAAAGAAACCAGAAAAACAATTCAGAAAATGAATGAAAAATTCACTACAAAGATCAACATATTAAAAAAAAACAGATAGAACTTCTGAAAATGAAAAACTCCCTTAAGGAAATACAAAACATAGTGGAAAATTTTAAGAAGAGACTAGACCAGACAGAAGCAAGAATCTCAGAGTTTACAGACAATTCTTTTGAATTAATTCGGTGAGTCAAGAATGAAGAACAGAAAATTAAGCAGAATGAACAAAGCCTATAAGAAATATGGGATTATGTAAAATGACCAAGTATAAGAATCATAGGCATTCCTGAGGGCGAAGAAGAAAATGAACAAAAGCTAGAAAACCTATTTGAGGGAATAATTGAGGAGAACTTCCCTGGTCTTGCTAGAGATTTAAACAACCAGGCACAAGAAGCTCAACAAATTACCTGGGAGATTCATTGCAAAGAGGCAATCAGCAAGACACATAGTCATCCGACAGGCCAAAGTCAACATGAAGGAGGAACCCTTGTGAGCCATATGACAAAAATATCAAGTAACTCACAAAGGAAAACCCATCAGGTTAACTGCAAACTTCTCAACTGAGACCTTACAAGACGGAAGGGATTGGGGATCCATCTTCAGTCTTCTTAAATATAACAACTGCCAGCCTAGGAGTTTGTATGCTGTAAAAAAGTACATTTCATATATAAAAGAGAAATAAAGACTTTTCCAGACAAGCAAACACTCAGGGAATTTGTCAAGACTAGACATGCCCCTCAGGAAATACTCAGAACCACATTATACATGGATTAACACAGTAGATACCCACTAGTGTAAAATCATGAAAAAGCTAAAGCTCAGAGCTCATATAAAGCAATACCACAAGAGGTAAAACAAAGCAATAAGGTACTACCCGACAGGATGAACAGAACAACATCCCACATATCAATTGTATCGATGAATGTGAATGGTTTGAATGCCCCACTCAGGAGACATAGGCTGGCTGAATGGATTAAAAAATACAACTCAAGTCTCTCCTGTCTCCAGGAAACATATCTAACCCACAAGGACTCATACAACCTCAAGGTAAAGGCATGGAAAAAAATATTTCATGAAAACAGAAAACAAAAGAAAGCAGGTGTAGCCATTCTCATATCAGATAAAACTGACTTTAAATCAACAATAGTAAAGAAAGGCAAAGATTGCCATTATATAATGGTAAAGGGAGCAATTCAATAAAAAGACATAACAATCCTAAATATTCATGCACCTAACACAGGAGCACCCAGATTCATAAAGCAAACCCTACTAGATCTAAGCAAAGAGATAAATGGCAGCATCATAATTGCCAGGGAATTCAACACACCATTGATAGAACTGGACACATCATCCAAGCATAAAATAAACAAAGAAACACTGGAATTAAGCAGGACTCTAGAACAAATGAGCCTAACAGACATTTAAAAAAGATCTTACCAAAAAACTACTGAATATACATTCTTTTCATTAGCACATGGAATATTCTCAAGATTCATCATATCTTAGGCCCCAAAACATGTCTCAACAAATTCACAAAAATTGAATTCATACCATATGTCTTCTCAGACTCCAGTGGAATAAAGCTACAAATAAATTCCAAGAGAAACACTCAATTTTACACAGAGTCATGGAAATTAAACAACCTGCTGCTGAACATTTATTGGATCAATAATGAAATTAAGATGGAAATCAAAATATTGCTCAAATGGAATGACGAAGAAGACATAGCTTTCAAAATCTATGGCATTCTGAAAAAGCAGCCATCAGGGGAAATTTTACAACTTTAAATGGCTACATCAAGGAGACAGAAAGATGACAAGCCAACAATCTAATGACATGTCTCAGGGAACTAGAAAAGGAAGAGCAAAGGAAACCTAAAGCCAGCAGAAGAAAAGAAATAACTAAGGTCAGATAAGAGCTAAACAAAATGGAAAACAAACAAAAATATATAAAGAATCAATGAAACAAAAAGTTGGTTCTTTGAAAAGACAAACAAAATTGATAGACCTCTTGCTAGATTAACCAGGAATAGAAGAGAAAGGACCCAAATAAGATCAATCAGAAATGAAAAAGGAAATATTACAACTGATACCACAGAAATACAAAATATCATCTGTGAATACCATGAAAACCTCTACAAAATTGAAAACATAGATGAAATGGAAAAATTCCTGGACACAAACAACCTCCTAAGACTCAATCAGAAAGAAATAGAACTCCTGATCAGAGCAATAACCAGCAATAAGAAGGAAGCAGAAATAAAAAAGCTTTCAACAAAAAAAAACCCCAGATCAGATAGATTTACAGCTGAATTTTACCAGACCTACAAAGAAGAGCTGGTATCTATGCTGCAGAAAATATACCATAATATAGAGAAGGAGAGAATCCTCCCCTACTCATTCTATGAAGCCGGTATCACATGATGCCAAAGTCAAGAAAGGGCACAACAAAAAAGGAAAACTACAG
The DNA here is from genome assembly GCF_000956105.1 of Propithecus coquereli. Taxonomy (NCBI): domain Eukaryota; kingdom Metazoa; phylum Chordata; class Mammalia; order Primates; family Indriidae; genus Propithecus; species Propithecus coquereli. Next base: position 4,633,755 of record NW_012146523.1, read on the forward strand.
ACCAATATCCCTTATGAATATAGATGCAAAAATCCTCCAAAAACTACTAGCAAACTGAATTCAATTGCACATCGAAAAAAATAATCTACCATGACCAAGTGGGCTTCATCCCAGGGATGCAAGGTTGGTTCAACATAGGGAAATCAATAAATATGATTCACCACATAAACAGAAGCAAAAACAAAGACCACAGGATCATTTCAATAGATGCAGGAAAAGCATTTGACAAAATTCAGCATCCTTTCATGATAAGAACCCTTAACAAACTCAGCATAGAAGGAACATATCTCCAAATTGTAAAAGCCATATATGACAAACCCACAGCCATCATTATATTGAATGGGGAAAAATTGAAAGCATTCCCACTAAGAGTTGAAACAAGGCAAGGGTGCCCGCTGTCACCACTTCTGTTCAATATAGTGCTGGAAGTTCTAGCCAGGGCAATCAGGCAAGATAAAGAAATAAAGGGTATCCATACCAGGAAAAAGGAAATCAAACTGTCACTCTTTGCTGATAATATGATCTTGTGTCTAGAAAACCCCAAAGATCCCACCAAGAGACTCCTGGAACTGATAAATAAATTCTGCAAAGTCTCAGTTTACAAAATCAGTGTACATAAATCAGTAACATTCCTATACACTAATAACTGTTAAGCCAAGAGTCAAATTAAAGACTCAATACCATTCACAATAGCTGCAAAGAAAATACAATACCTAGGAATATAGTTAAGAAAGGAGGTGAAAGATCTCTACAAAGAGAACAATGAAACGCTGAGGAAAGAAATTGCAGATGACACAAACAAATGAAAAAACATATCATGCTCATAGATCGGTAGAATCAATGTTTTTTAAAATGTCCATACTACCCAAAGTGATTTACAGATTCAATACAAGCTCCATCAAAATACCAATATCATATTTCACAGAAAAACTCTTCTAGGTATTAGCCTAGGCAAAAAAATTATGAAGAAGAGCTCAATGGCAATGACAGCAACAACAAAAATAAATAAATGGGACTTGATTTAATTTAATTAAAAGCTTCTGCACAGCCAAGGAAATAATTAACAGAGCAAATAGACAACCTACAGAATGGGAGAAAAATATTTTCAAGCTGTACATCCACTAAAGGGCTAATAACCAGAATCTACAAATAACTAAAACAAATCAGCAAGAAAAAAATCAAACAACCCCATTGGAAAGTGGGCAAAAGACATGAACAGAAGCTTCTCAAAAGAAGATAGACAAATGGTCAGTAAACATATGAAGAAATGCTCATTGTCACTAATCATCAGGAAAATGCAAACCAAAACCACAATGAGATATCACCTTAGACCAGTCAGAATGGTTTTTATTAAAAAAGTCCAAAAACAATAAATGTTGGCATGGATGTGGACAGAAAGGAACACTTATACACTGTTGGTGGGACTGCAAATTAGTACAACCTCTATGGAAAAGAGTATGGAGAGTCCTCAAAAAACTAAAGTCTACCTACCATTTGATCCAGCAATCCCACTACTGCGTATTTACCCAAAGGAAAATAAGTCAATTCCTCAAAAAGACACCTGCACTCAAATGTTTATTGTGGCACAATTCATGATTGCGGAGATGTGGAATCAACCTAAGTGTCCATTGATTCATGAGTGGATTAACAAAATGTGGTATATGTATAGTATGGAATACTACTCAGCCATGGAGAAGGATGAATTAAGCCCTTTTGCAATTTGGATGGACCTGGAGACCATTATCCTAAGTGAAGCATCTAAAGAATGGGAAAACAAACTCAAAAAAATCAACAAGAAAAAATCAAACAACCCATCAACAAATGGGCAAGGGAAATGAACAGAAACTTTTCAAAAGAAGACAGAATAATGGCCAGCAAACATATAAAAAAATGCTCAACATCTCTAATCATTAGAGAAATGCAA
>NW_012146523.1:4636243-4680148 GCF_000956105.1 Propithecus coquereli
ACACATATGCACAGACGGAAATAAAATTCAGTGGATTGAGGTTGCTGTGAGCTAGGATGACGCCACGGCGTTCTCTCCAGGGCAACACCATTAAAAAAAAAAGAAAAAGAAAAAAAAAAGAATGGGAAAACAAACACCACATGTTCTCACTATTAAATTGGAACTAACCAATGAGCACACATATGCACAGACGGAAATAAAATTCAGTGGAAATCAAGCAGGGTGGAGGAGTGAGGGGAGGGTATGGGTGAAAATCTACCTAATGGGTACAACGGACACCATTTGGATGATGGACACACTTATAGCCCTGACTCAGGCATAACAAAAGTGATCCATGTAACCAAAAACATTTGTAACCTCTATAATATTTTGAAATAAAAATAAATCATAATGACTACCTTGATTTGATAAACATGTATAGAATCCCAAACCCAATGATTAAAAAGTACATATCATGGACAGAAATTTTATGAAAAATCATCACTTGCCAGTCTATAAATCAAGTCTCAAAATTTTTTGACATAAAGTCCCATGCAGATCATCTCTAACCACAATGCAAAAGATGTAAAAAGTGATTTCTTAACCTAAAATGTCAACATATTTACAAAATGAAAAACACATTTCTAAGCAACTCAGGAGTCAAAGAAAAAAATGTGGTGGAAATTAGGCCATTATAGACCACTCTAAACCAATGCCTTGATATAAAAAATAAGGAAACCAAGACCCAGAGTAGTTAAATAACTTGCTCACAGTCACATTGCAAACTGGTAGCAAATAAGAGAACAGCAGAGTATAGTTGAGAGCACAAGGACTTAGGGCACAGGCAATGGGATCAGACTAGTTTCTAATCCCCCATCATTTACTAACTGTGTTACCTGAGACAAGTGTCAATACCTCTCTTAATCTGTGTTTTAATTAAGATAATAATACATCCTTTGCAGACTTGTTTTGAGAGTAAATTGAGAAAATGAATATAAAAGCCTAGGAAGGTGTTGAGAAATGGAACTGCATTAGCAGAACTTAGCAGACCCAGAAAATATGGAACAGTTGCCAGTGATCCAGCTTGAGCCAGGGTTTAAAGAGCTAGGTCCAAATTAGAAGTGTGGTGGGACAGAAAATCCAGTAAGCAGAAAACAAGAGCATCTCCTGGAATGAAATAGACCCAGACATGCAGAGGCAAGGCAAGCAAGGCAGATGGCCTTAGAGCTGGGAAGGTAGCCTGCACCCAACATTCTCATGGGAACCATGGGACCAAAAAGCAGGACAAACAGAGCAGCCACAAGCCTGCTGGCATCAACACCAGCCCTCCCTGAGAGCTCCAAGGACATGGGGGTGGTAGCAGCATTCTCCATTTGGGCTCCCCAGAGAAGTTGGGCACTAGGCCTTCTTATGGGAGTTGTAAGGAGAATTATTCCTAAATTTTAATGCTTATGGAAAGGTAACCTTCTTAAGCCAAATAAATGTCTTCCACATAACACCAAGTATAGTGTGTTCAGTGGATGAATTTACTTATTTGAAATTCAATAAACTGTTTTTGGAGCCCCTTCTATGAGCTATAAATGATGTTAGGTACGTAGGAACTCAACATCAGTTGCTTGATTAGCATTGCCCTCTAAGAATCTTTCCAGCCAACTTCACCAGAAAAACATTAAGGGCTAAGTTAGTTGTCCGTTGGTATAACAATACTGTGTAACAAGCAACCACCAAATCTCAGTGGCATACAACAATAAACTTCTATTTTGCTCACAAATCTATGGGTTGGCTGGTGGGTCCGATGCTCTGCTCTGGGTTCAGCTGATCTCAAATGAGCTTGCTCATGCATCAGCAGTTAGCTGGCAGATTGACAGGTCTAGTATGTCCTTGAGTGGGAGGACTCACCTCTGCTGCATGTGGTCTCCCATCTTCCAGCAGGCTAGCTTAGGCTTGTTCACATGGTGAGGCATCCGAGAGACAGAGCGGAAGTGAACAAGGCTCAGGCTCAGTGTTTGCAGTGTTCTATTGGCAAAAGCAAGTCATAAGGTCAGTCCAGCTTCAAGGAGTCTGGAAACAGGGTCCACCTCTTATTGAGAGGAGCTACAAAGTCACATGCAAAGAACATGGACAGAAGGAGAGATGGAGAATTTGGAAACATTTTTGCAATGAATCTATCTCAAGGGCTAAATCTCAAGCTCCTTGGCAGAAGCTACAATGGGGATGGAGTAGAAATCAAAATGGATTTGTTTCTTGTTAGAATAGAAAGTATTCCCTTAAAATGCTGCATGTGTTTTCCCTTAAGGGAAAACAAGGGTCAGATACAAAGGATCAAGTTGATAGATGAAATGATAATTGATAAAAGAAGTATAAAAACAATTGCTGAGATTTCTTGAGCCAGAATGAATCTAACTTTAAACTTGAAAATTTGAGTCAAATCATTTAGCACAGAAAGACAACATTTCTAAAACCCAACTTGTTTGGGTTGGGGACAGAACAAAATATTGACAAATTAATGAATGTGAATGGCAACATATCTTAGGTAAATATTCTAATTTAGACTGCATAGTTCCATTTAAATAATAAGAATCTTTTAAGGAACACCCCTTCCAATACAGAAAATGAAGTCTCTGCTTTTTGATGGCATGTCTAAATTATATAATAAGGTTAGAATACCACATCTTATCCAGTTTTTATGAATGCAAGTAGCTTTTTGTATTGTGTGTTTGGTACAAAGAAAGATAGTATTTATTACTACATGGAAAAGTGGAGGTAGAAATCCTTACAAGCATGAAACGGCATGAGAAATGTAATTTTCACTTCCAGCACACTGAAAGATAATATTATAAACACTCTTGAAGATGCTGTCAACCATCTATCTAAGAACCAGGATTCCAGAAGGATCAATCTGTACATTAAAAGAAGTAAATTTTAACTGATTAAATAGTACATTTAAAGTTCCTAATAAGCAAGACTTACATTTTAAGGAACAAATTAAAATATCTTTTTTTAGAGCCATAAAACAATATATCATGAGATTTTGCTTGGCTTCTTATACATTTATCGGAACTTTGCCCTACTCTACACCTGTAATAAATAAAGGTTATAAAATAAAAATTATTTTAAAAGAAATGCTTATACAATTCTTTTCAGAAACAACAGTAAATTATATTATTGACAGAATCAGCAACTTAATTAAAAGTCTGTTAATGCTGGTGTTAGTAAACCTGGCATATTTTCAATTTATATTGACACTATTCAAACTGATACTTGTCGGTAATGTCACAAAATCTGGATGAGAACATTGGCTCTATAAATTAAGCTTTTTATTACTTGAAAATATTGGAGGCTATTACAGATGTTCTGTAATCAAATTATATTTTTTCATAAAAATGTTCTACATAGGAAGCCAAGATGAAATAATGGGCTGTTTAGTATTTACCTTCTGACTAGAGAAAAATCACCAATGCACTTGGAGGAATATGTGCACTGGTTAAATTTCAAAATTGAATAATTGATTTATTACTTTCATTCCTTAAGCAAATATTTTTTGAGCTCCTGTTATGAGCCAGGCTCTCTAAGAGGGTTTTGTAAGAGTTTTGCAGGGGTTGAAGAAAACGTGGAACAAGAGACAAAGACACCACTGTCATGCAGTTTACATCTTAGAGATTATTGGAATTTGATGAGTCTTATTAAAGAATGACTGGCCTACTGTAGTGACACAGTAGCTTACTGGAGAGCTGTGATGACCCAAAATGAAGATAAACGTTCAAGTGTTTCTAAAGAGCTGTACCAGAGGAACCCCTATGTCAGGCAGTGCCTCCTTGCCTCTCAAAAATGGGACAAAAATGTCTTAACCCCCCACCAATTCCTTTGTTTTCAGAAGTTCAAAGTGCTGTCTTAAGGTTTTGGGGATGGGAGTGGGAGATGATGACTTATATTCTCAGAGCAGCACAAGTCTCACAGCCCTGAGTTCTAGAAGTTTGTTCTGTTTCACTCATTGCACTACATGGAACTCAGTCCTGTCTTATTTTCCACAATCGTGAGCATTATTTTCTAAAACTGCTTGTTTTCACTGTTCTCAAGGCACAACGGCCTATTTTCTATTTCTTAAACACACCAGACTGACTTCTGCTGCAGAGGCCTTTACACCTGCTGTCCCCTCTGCCTAGAACGTGGGTCTCCCAGACGTCTGCATTAGTTGCACCCCCACTTCATTCGGATCACCATTGAAATGGCACCTCCTCTGACCCCCCTTTCTATGGTAACATACATAGAGTCCCCCTCACTCTCTACCTCTCTACCTGCTTTATTTTTCTTCATACTATTTGACAGTAGCCAGCATTTATATACCTGTTTACTGTCTCTCTCTCCAACTAGAATGTGAGCTCTGTGAGATCACAGACTCAGACATGTTCAGTGCTATGACCTCAAAGCCTAGAACATGCTGAGAATATTAAATTTGTTCAATTAAAATTTCTTGAATGAATGGATGAATAGATAAACACATAGAAAAATAAATGAACATAATTTTAACAGACTTTGTTGAAAAGTTGTGGGCTAAAATGAATGAGGAGCTAAAACTACAGCAAAATAAATAAACTTAAAGAGAATTATAAGCAAGCATCTACACTATTAAAAGTGCCCTATGGCCACTCACTTTCCTTTCCCTTTGAGATTCAAAACAACAAACTCTTGCCCTTGCTTTGTAGATGAATTGCTCCTCCTGTCCTTAGAAGTTCTGGCACCAAATCACACCCAGACTCTCTAAGGGGTCACCTCTGCCCAGACACTTCTTGATGTATTTTTCCAAAGACAGTTCTTTCCTTTAGAGGAAATTACTTAGTACCTACTATCTAAAAGTTAAAATTTTCTCCACCTCATTGCATCATTAATTAAAAGCATTACAAAATCAAAATTTTGAGTTAAATATTACCTCAGAAACTATTTATCTGATTAAGAGGTATAAATCAAAGACTACCCTAACGTCACCTATATTTACAGCTTGAATTTTTCTGGCGAAGAAACACAGGTAGATCAGCCTAAGAAACACAGGTAGATGAGGGATAGTAAATAAGACACCAGGGATAGGGACTGGTGGGTGAGGGGTAAAACAAGAGTGTTTCTTTGTAATGATAAAGCAGTTTTGTGTCTTGATTTTGGTTGCATGAATCAATACATGAGATAAAATTACATAGAACCCTACACACACACACACACACACACACACACACACACATACACACACAGAAATGAGTTCATGTAAAAACTGGCAAAGTCTGAATATTACTCAGTTTTGCATTATATTGCACCAATGTCAGTTTTCTGGTTTTGATACAGTCCTGTAGTTATGTATGACATTGCCATTGGGAGAAGCTGGGTAAGGAGTACCCAGGGCTCTCTGTATTATTTTTGCAACTTACTGTGAGTCTGTAGTTGTTTCAAAAGAAAAAGTATAAAACAAACAAACAAAAAAATGCAAAATATCTGCAAAAAGGAGCTATTGTAGACTTCAATTGTGGTTTAAAAGATAAATATATAGTCAAGAAATTTACAAATTTGTTGAAAAAAATAATTTCATTGGAGATTGCAAATGCAATGCCAATAAAATTGATATTGTTTTATGAGTTTATCCATGACTTAAAAAAATATTGATTAGCAAATTGCCAAAACCCATGACATGTTCAGATTTTTACAAATAAAGCAAAACAATCCATATTATTTAATACCCCACATATCAACATACTCACAAGTTACATAAACTCTTTTATTTTTTATCTTTTAGAGACAATGTTGCCCAGGCTAGTCTCCAACTCCTGGCCTCAAGCAATCCTCCCACCTCAGCCTCCTAAGTAGCTGCGACTACAGGTGTGGGCCACTATGCCTGGCTTTTTCAAATTGTTTTTATAAAGACAGTCTCCTTCATTATTTTGCCCAGGCTGCTCTTGGCTCTTGGCCTCAAGTGAGTAGCTGGGATTACAGGTGAAAGCCACTGTGCCTGGCTATATAAACCCTTTTAAATCACCAGAGTTTTTCTTCAGTGGCAATAAGGGTTTAGTCTTTGCAATGTCACAGCTGTGTTGTAACGTGACTTCTCTAAATTCAGATATTGCTCCTGAAGAGTGATGGCTCCCATAGGGGTATTTCTCACTGGCAAGGACCTAAGACACTCCCGGACTCAGCTTAGTTCTGCATTTGAGTTTGAAATGGTTGTGGCTGTTTAGATATTTCATGAATGCCAGTACACCATGGTTGGTAATAATAATCCCCCCGTGTGCTATATGAACTGGGCATTGTCAGGCACTGCAGCATGAAAATGAGTCCCTTGTGATTGGGAATGAACTGGCTCTTTTCTTCCCTTCCACAGTTCCCTAAACTAAAGGCCTTCATTCACTGAACCTACATTTAGTATAATCACATTTTAGAGTGCAGAGGAAAGCGTTAGGGCTGAGTAGGGGTTATTCCCATTAATCCACAGGGATTGCGAAGCCAATTTTGTGGCTCTTAGTATCATGTCTACTGTACACTATGGTGTCTCCTATCCTTTGGAGCCAGAGTTGTCAAATTTCAGAAGATCATTATATTCAAGTGCTGAGAGTAAGTTAATCAGCTGTAGCAACGAATGCCCCGATGTAATAACGTTCTTCATCCTTATATTCCAAGGCAAAATCCCTTTGCTCTGTGTTTCCTGAGAAGGATTGGATTTTCCTCAAGAGTGCATGTTTCTTGTGTGTCAAGAAAGACCAGTGTTTTAAAGAGAAGTCTTTGTCCGTCTTACTAGGAGTATGATGACTGCTACAATGGAAGGCTAACAAATATTTTGTCTTATTGTTCAATGAAATAGAATGCTTCATTTCATACGACTACTGGCAGCATATGAAGCTTTTTTTCAGTAAATTAATTTGCCAGTATATTGGCAGTGGCTCTAAAGCAGATCGTATAATAATAATACCATCATCTTTTGCTGGCCTCTTATTAAGTGTCAAACACTATGCTAAATGTCTTATACACATGATAATATTTAATCCCCACAATAACTTTCTCGTAGGGTCAGCTAACCCTCCAAAGAACTATTATTGGCATAGTCATACTAATGAAAAAACCAAAATTCAGACAGGTTAATTTTCCAGAGCCACGTAGCCTATAAGTCACGGCAACAAGAATTAGAACCAGTCTCTTTGACTTCAAACTTCATGAGCTTCATGGCACAAGTGACTTTCCTTCCTTCCTTCCTTCCTCTTTCCTTTCTTCCTTCCTTCCTTCCTCTTTTCTTTTTTCTTTTACTTTTTTTAAATTTAGGTATATGATGGGGGTACAAATGTTTAGGTTACGTATATTGCCTTTGCTCTTTATTTCTTTGCTATTTTAATCGACATATAATAATTATACATTGTGATATTTTGATACCTATATACAATGTATAATGATCGAATTGGGGTATTAGGCATATCCATCATCTCAAACAATTATTATTTCTTTGTGTTGAGAACATCCCCAAATCCTCTCTTCTAGCTTTTTGAAAATATAGAATAAATAATTGTTAATTATAGCCACCCTACTGTGCTATAAAACACTAGAAGTTATTCCTCCTATCTAGCTGTAATTTTGTATCCATTAACCAACCTCTCTGCATCCTTCTTCTCTCCTACCCTTCCCAGATTCTAGTTACCACTTATTATGTTTTCTACTTCTGTGAGGTCAACTTATTTGGCCTCCACATATGAGTGAGAACATGCAGTATTTATCTTTCTGTGTCTGACTTATTTCACTTACCATAATATTCTCCAGGCTCATCCATGTTGCCACTAATGATAGGATTTCATTCACTATTAGTGACCGTACTTTCCTGATACCTACCCTATGGCTTAGATAAAGAAAGTACAATTTTTTTTCAATGGAAGATACATAGATTTAATAAGATATGATCTAGCCAATCCTCATTTCCCCACACAGGCCCAAGTGAGGGAGAAGGAAATGTCTTCTTTGAGAAAAGTGGCCACAGGTCATTCCTTCCTCATAGGTTTCTTTTCTTTGTGTTCTGTGGACATGATACACAGCTCATTGGACCATGAATTCATGATGTATTAATATCATAGAATACCATCTCTGGTGTTGAGGCTACTACAAATCTGAAGTGTGGTTGACTCTGATGCATATCAAATAGAGATTCTGAGCTCAAAATAAGGCAGTCCAACTGCCTATGATAAGGTGGAAGAACTCTGACCAATTGTACTGAGGTACTGGGTGGTGACTAAGTGACTCAATCAGATCCTCCTTGTGAGTGCAAGACACACAAGAAGAAACAGAAAGAAAGCTAAGTCCCAAGAATCACATAGTCTTCAGGCAAAAGATCAATGACCACAAACTGCGAAGGGAATGTAAAGATAGCTGGATTTCTAGAGATACTCTTGAATCATGAATTGTAATTATTGATCCTCCACGTTTCCAAAGGTCTGATTGTGTCATTATTTCTAGTGTCCCTTACTGTAAATCCTTACTTATTTTGTTTTTATAAACAAGAGTTTTTCTGCAATAGGAGAATACACACAGAAAAGATTCTTGAAGTTGAGAAGTATAAATCAAAAGAACAGCCTTCTATATAGAATTTAAGAAAGCCTGTAATATTCAAATAATGCAATATTAAATAGCAATAAATGTCCAAGATTAAAAAGTACTACATTTGTTTTTATGCAGGGTAATAGTTTAACTTTTTAAAAAAATTAATTTCAAACTTAGAAGTTGCAAAAATAGCACAAGGAGCTCCATGGACCCTTTATCTAGATTCACCCAGTGCTGACATTTTGCCACACTTGCCTGATTACTCTTGCTTTAATTGTATATATGCATGCTGTTTTTTCTGATCCATTTTAGAATAAGCTGCCAATTTCATTCCCTGTTACTCCTTGATAATTATTATAAATTTCTTAAACAATAATATTCTCCTCTCATAACCACAATGTACCTACATTTATAAAATTTTACATTGATACACTATTATTAAATAAACAATAAACAACACACCAGTACCAACTGTTCCAATAATATCTTTATAGAAAATTTTTCTGGTTCGCTATCTAATCCAAAATCACACAATGCATTTAGTTGTCCTGTCTCTTAGAGCTCCTTTAATCTGTAACAGTTCCTCAGCCTTTTCTTTTCTTCCATGACATTGACATTTTTTTCATAATATTTTTTTTTATTTCTGCATATTATGGGGATACAGATGTTTAGGTTACGTGTGTTGCCCTTGGTCCCCCCCCCCAAGTCCGTGTTTCAAATATGTCCATCCTTCGGGTAGTGCACATTGCACTCCTTGTGTATACAAATACCCGTCCCCTCCTCCCTCCTCCCCCCTCCTCCCGCCGCCCTCCCCCTTCTCCAACATCCAATAGATGTTGTTCTGATATGTGCATTTATGTGTTGATTAGTTAATACCAATTTGATGGTGAGTACAAATGAATCCCGTTCTTCTGCTCTTGTGGTGCCCCACTTTGGATAATGGGCTTAAGTTTAATCCAGGAAAGTGTAAGAGGTGCTAGATCACTGTTGTTTCTTATGATTGAGTAATATTCCATTGTAAACATATACCAAATTTTAATAATCCACTCATGGATTGACGGGCACTTGGGTTGTTTCCACATTCTTGCAATAGTGAATTGTGCTGCCATAAACATTCGGGTGCAGATGTCTTTATCGTAGAATGTTTTGTGCTCTTTGGGGTAGATGCCTAATAGTGCTATTGCTGGATCGAATGGTATTTCTATTTTTACCTCTCTGAGGTATCTCCAAATTCTTTTCCACAGAGGTTGCACTAATTTGCAGTCCCACCAGCAGTGTAAAAGTGGGATCTAATCAAATTAAAAAGCTTCTGCACTGCTAAGGAAACTATCATTAGAGTGAATAGACAGTCCACAGAATGGGAAAAAATATTTGCTCTCTACACATCTGATAAAGGGCTGATAACCAGAATCTATCTAGAACTCAAAAAAATCAACAAGAAAAAATAAAACAACCCCATCAACAAATGGGCAAGCGAAATGAACAGAAACTTTTCAAAAGAAGACAGAATAATGGCCAGCAAAAATATAAAAAAATGCTCAACATCTCTAATCATTAGAGAAATGCAAATCAAAACCACAATGAGGTATCACCTAACCCCGGTGAGATTGGCCTCTATCAAAAAAACACAAAACAACAAATGTTGGCGAGGATGTGGAGAGACAGGAACACTTCTACACTGCTGGTGGGCCTGCAAATTAGGACATTGACATTTTTAAGATTACAGGCCTTTTCTTTTGTAGAATACTCTTAATTTTGGCTTGTCTGATGTTTTCCCATGATTAAATTAAAGTTACACATTTTTGGCAGGAACATTACATATGTGATGTTTTATTGTTCTTAATGCATCACATAAGGGACACATGAAGTTAAGTTTAAAAATCAACACTTTTACAACCATCATGGTAATACTTGACCCAGACAAGAATTATCAGTGGATACTAAGTTAGTGTGTAAATTTTTTATGGAAAACAGAATATTTATACAATCTCAAATATCTCTGTGTAAATACTTATTAATTATAAAATGAGAAATGATAGCTTTGTAATGGAGAAATCTGGTGGATGCCACCTTAACAAAGTGATCAGAATTATTACTCTTAAAGATGATAATTAAGTACATAGGAGATTCCTTGAATATGTTTCTTGTTTTATTTTCTAGCATCTACATGGAAATTACATACAAAAATGAAAACTAACAAGAAGGGGCAGTGAGACAAAATACAGCAGCAAAGAAATACCACCTTCCTTCGACATAAATCCTAAGCAAATGGATCTTATAAGGTGAGATATTTCTACACTGAGTTTCTGGACTAACTAAAAATAAGTACCCAGAAGCCTGCCTGATAGATTTCAAAACCAGAAAGAACACCAATATCACTCCTTTATTCTTCATATATAATAATGCTTCTAGCTCCAGTGGTGAGAGTGAGGGAGGCGTTGGTTAAGATGTGACATTCAGAAACTATTGGGTTTCTGGGCAAGGGTACTATGTGGGCCTTAAAGAGAAAAAGGAGAACAAAGACAGCCAAAAGGCCTGTAAGTAATGGCTATCACTGCAAAGCCAAAAGACCATGGAAAGATCTGCAGGTGACATTGCATTCCAATAGAAATAGCATACCACTGTTTACCAAATACTTATTAAGTATATTTTATGTACTGAACAATGGGATAGTCTTGAGAATCCAAACATGAGTAAAACATAAACCCCATCTCCTAGATTTTAACCTTCAATAGAGAGAATGAACTGGAATATTGGAGGTGGAGAGAGGGAGGCAATACTATAGGCAAGTCAAAAGTCAAGTGTCCAAGATGATGAAGAATCCTAAAAGTCTTCATAGAGCAGATAATAGTTGATATGGTCTATTGGAGAAATTGATCACAGTTCAATGTTAAATAATTACTCTTCTCATGACACTTCTTGAACAACTATTATGAACCATTATCCTAATCAATTTACGTGTGTTAACCCATATAATTCTTATAGCAACCTAGAAGGTAGATACTATTATTAATATCTCTCTATTCTACAGATGAAAGTGCTAGAAGATTGAAATAGAGTAAATGAGTGTTGTGCCTAAAGTTTTAATCAGGAGTCAAATTATGGAAAAATACATATCCCATGCTTTATCCTATGGTCTGTAAGGTACTGTAGATTGTTTAGAACAGAAGTGGCATGCCTAGATTTGTGTTCTAGAAGTTTATTCTGGCAGCTCAATGAGTGGTGGATGAGTTGGACAAGGTTGGACATTGAGGAGCAAATAGGAAAGAGAGGAGTCAGTGAGGAGACAATTGCAATAGACCTAGCAAGGTAAGAAGAGGACATGAATTATGGCAGAAGAATACAGCTGCAGAGGATGGTTTGATATGCGAGTCATTTCAATGGGAATAGTGATTGATAGGATATAAGGACCAGGGCAAGCAATGGAGGAATTCATGATTGCTTCTAGGATCTGGTTTAATCTAATAAATGGTTTCTAGCTCAGTTAATTGAGGCCAAGGTTGTTGGTTCAATGCCCATATGTGGCCATTAGCTTGCATTCATCTCTAATCGCAGACCACATCACTAATCAGACTTCAATTATAAGGGGCACTAGGTGAGGCTTTAGATGCTTCTGGACAAATCACTGCATCTGATAGGGAGGAACATCCAAAATACATATTGAAATGTGAGTGGGTCTGTCAGATCAATAGAATAATCTTATGTGGAGTGCAGCAAGTGTCAGAAGGTCTTCTGAGCCATATATTCTCCAACATTTTTCCAGAATATCCTTTCAAAGATTTTTGTATAATGAAAATCCTTGGAAGATGCAGATAGCATCTCCCTCCAGAGCAAAAGGTAGGTTTGCTTTTAGTCTTGGAAACTAGTGTCTTCCTTCGGAGTTAAAGGGTTGATATGCTTATTGGCCATAATAAAAAAAAAAAAAAAAACAGGTTCCTAAGCCCAGGGCTGCTCTACTGTAATGCAACCGACTACATCCATCTAGGCCCATTTGTGTTGCCCTCGTGGGACTTGAGGACAAAGACAACTGACACATGTATGCTGATACTCATGCTGCCTGTTGTGCCATGCATAATAAAGTTCTCTGTCTCTGACCCAGAGAGGCTCATGTTTTCTGCCAGCACCCATGAAATTGTGGCAGGCCAACTTATTAGGTTTTAAGTAGGATAAAATCACAGACACTTCACAGCTCTTGATAGAAATTTACTCGAGATTCCTAATTGTGGTGTGCTCAGTGTGAAAGAATGACCAAATTGAGCAGTTTTTTAGTTTAACTAATTCTAAATTCTTTTTTTAGCCTTCTCTAAGACCACACCCCCATACCCAGCCAAGAATCTTGTCTAAGATTTAAATAAACTCACTTTCTTGGTGATTGACTTCAATTTTCATAATTTTTGAGTAGAAGTGATAATGATGAGCAAGTTTGACCTGCAAGAAATTCTCGCAGAAAAACAGGAAATGATGGCAATGCTCAGATGGCTATTTCAGTATTCACTGGTGGAGACTTCCCTTCTTTTCTAAAGGAACAAACCCCTAGGGGTCTGAGGATGACTTAGAAAGGGCAAAAATATCTTACTTCGAGACTAAATGTACAATGGATGTTATCTGATATGAATTTTTTCTGAATTTCAGCTAAAATACAGAGATACTGAGTATGAAAACTTGATTTTGGATTTCTTAGCCATATTATAGGTGTAACAGGGTGATGGGAACTGAGACTGGACCTGCAGAATGTTTGAAACTTTACTGAGTTCATTTGGGAAAACTGCCATGTAAAGGTTACAGGCACTTCTGCCTTTTATGAGGTAGGGACTAGACTTTATTTTTGAAGCCAATTGACCTTTTGTTTGGGAAAAATGACCTCCAGGAGCTTTTTAGTGGTACAAATGTAAAGAAAGATTTCTGAAATAGAGAAGGCAGCTCCCAAAGGCTACACTTTTATGAGAAATGATGTGAAACTTATTTTTATAGTGGTGAGGATGTATCTCTCAGATTAGATTTTTAAAAAATTGATAAAATTTATTTTTAGAGCAGATTTAGGTTTACATAAATATTGAGCAGAAAATAGGGTTCCTGTATACCCCCTTAGTCCTCCACACACACAGTTCCCTCTATTGTTAAGATCTCTCATTAGTGTGGTACATTTGTTAGAACTGATGAGCTATTATTGATGAGCTAATATTAACTAAAATCCATAGTGTACCTTAAGTTCACTCTTCCTGTTGCACATTCTATGGGTTTTGACAAATGTATGATGATATTTTTCCACCATCACAGTTTCATACAGAATAGTCTCACTACCCCAAAAGTCCTCTGTACTCCACCTATTCATCCTTTCCTCCCTTCCGAACCCTGGCAACTACTGATCTTTTTACTGTCTCCATAGTTTCGTCTTTTCCAGAATGTCACATATTTGGTATCATAAAATAGCCTTTTCAGATTGGCTTTATTCACTTAGCATTATCTATTTAAGTTTTCTCCATGTTTGCCCGTGGTTTAATAGCTCATTTCTTTTTATCACTGAATAATATTACATTATCTATATGTACCACAGTTTGTTTCTTCACTCACCTATTGAAGGACAACTTGGTTAATTACAAGTTTGGACAATTATAAATGAAACTGCTATCAATATCCATGTGCAGGTTGTGTAGACATAAGTTTTAAGTTTATTTGGGTAAATACTAAGGAGTGTGATTACTGGAGCATACAGTAAGAGTATTTTTAGTTTTGTAGGGAACTGCCAAACTATCTTCCAAAGTGGTTGTATATTTTGTATTCCCAATAAATAGTTTTTTTAGATATTGATTTCAATTGCCTTATATCTGTATTTTATTGCTTTTCCTTAGCAGGTGAGTGTGTGTGTGTGTGTGTGTGTTTTCAAACAGTTATTTACATAGGATTAGGATCAGAGACTCCAAGACAGCTGAAATATATTGCAGTAGGCAGAATAATGCACACCCCCCACCTCCCCAACCAAAGGCGTCTGTGCCAGAATCTGTGAATATGCTATGTTATGGTATATGGTAAGGAGGAATTAAGATTGCAGTTGGAATTAAAGTTGCTAATCACATGATAAAATAAAGAGAATATCCTCAACTATGCAGGTGGGCCCAATATAACTGCCAACGGCCTTTAAATGTGGAGGAGGAAGGCAGAAGAGTCAGAGTTATAGCGATGCAGTCTGAGAAAACTGGTTTTAAGATGGAAGTGAACCACAAACCAAAAAATGCAGGCAATTTACAGAAGCTGGAAAAATCAAAGAAACAGATTGCCCTCTAGAACCTACCAACACCTTGATGGTAGCTCAGGGAAATCCATTTTGGACTTCTGGCCTCCAGAACTGTAAGATGATAAATTTGGGGAGTGAGTGCAGATTGGGTGTAGAGTTTCTTTTGGGGGTAGTGAAATTGTCTTAAAATTGGATAATGGTGATGGTTGTACAACTCTGTGAGTTAAAGACCACTAAATCATGTATGTTAAAAGGGCAAATTTTATGGTATATGAATTACATCACATTTATCACAATAAAAAGCTATCATTATTAAAAGATGGAATGACCTACCTTTTGAAAAATGTACTAATGATCAGTTACTGAATTCTCATGTGAGGTGGAGATAGGATTTTCCCTGGGAGAAACAGACAGTGGAATTTCCCACTTGTAACCATTTGGGAGGCAGGCCTTGGACTGTGGTGAAAGAAAAACTGTTTTCTTTTTTCTGGGCTTCAGGTTGTTGGGAATTTAGAATCTGGGTGTATCTGTCAAGATAGGTTAAGTTACAGCACAGAAAAACAAAATCAAAACCAAAATAACACCTAAATTTGGTGACTTTTAAGTTTATTCCTTGTTCATCCTTGATATCATTTCAGGTCAGCAGGGGCCTTTATTCCAGGTCTTCTTCCCCTGGACCCCAGGTTGATGGTATAACCATCACTCCAAAAATTTCTGGGCTCACGGCAGAGGGAATCAAGCCTTGAGGTCTTGCACCAGAAATCATGTACTCTAGCCTGGATATTACACAAGCTATTTCTACTCACTGGTCACAGCTAGTACATCCTCCACCCAAATAAAGGAAGTCAGATAGTGCAGTACTACCATTGCCCAGAAGGTTATAAATTGAAAGTATTTGGTGAATATCATCAAAGGCTACTGTAGTAGGTTGAATAATACCCCCAAAGATATCAGGTCCTAATTCCTGGAATCTATAAATGTGTATTAAATCATTTAATAAGTAAATATTATGAGAAATTATTAAATACCAGGCATTGTTGTAAGTATGGGAACATAACCATAAACAAAACAGAGTAAGTACCGGCTCTCATGAGGCTTCATTCTAACATCAAAAAATTAAAAGATAGAAGCAAAGATAGCTTTTCTCACCTATAGCACTTTTAATCATGAAGAAAAATATTTCTCAGAAGTCACCAATCAAACTTCTCCTTCATGGGTTAGAATGATGTCACATGACTAACCCTACCTGCAAGGGCAGCTGGGAAAGTAAATCTCCAAAATTGTCAGATTTTATCATGACAGGTGGGTTTTGCTCTGAGAAAGAAGAGGCAGGGGAAATGGCTGCTGCATAGACAACCAACAGTGTTTGCTGCAAACAGTGCTAATCATATGTAGTTATTCAATATCTGGTTTTCAATAAAGCATTAAGGTTGACAATTATTGCTCCATGGCTAAAATTTAATATTTATTTCTGACTATTTTTGTTCCCTATGCCACTTCTTCTAAAAGACTTTATCATACAGCAGCTCCAACATTGTAACAAACATGCTTTGGAAATTTACCAAGAAATGCTGGATTGCTCCCAGGACTAAGTGATGGCATTTAATTTGCTCACCTGGAAAAGAACTACAACTCCAGAAAAGGCCATTTCTCTTTGTATTACTTATTGGTCAACCAGCAACCTTTAGGCCAAAGCTGTGAATATATATATCTTGTCAGCCTTCTCTATGTGTTCTTCAGGACTGAGCTAAGTCTCAAACTTCTTTTGTCCAGGGTAACCGCAAGACCAGCTCCAGACTCTTCACTCCACTTCTCCGTGGGCAATAAAGCAGCAGTTCCATCACCGTTGTCCAAAGGGCAAATGAGAAGTGATGTTTGAGTACAAGGTACTACCTGGAAAAGAAAAGAAAGAGGCAGCTCTTCTGACAGAGCTGTTCACACTTTTCCTGCACAGCTGGGAGACATTAGCTGAATTTCCCCAGACTAGTATGCTTTCTGGCACGGTAAGTTAAAAACCCTGAGAGCCTCCAAGGTAAGCTGGATTTCTATCATACACATTTAGCAGCTAAATCACCAAAAGTCACTTTCAAAAATTCACGCAAAGCTGCATCTTTACCCAAGGTCAAGAGTTCAATAGAAGTTAGCAAAAAGGGAATTGCGGGAAGAAGGCAAGAAAAGAAAAAGAAAATATTGATAGGTTATCTCTGTTCAAAAGCTGTTTCATTTTGAGGGAGTGCTCAGGAAAGTAGATAAAAGATAGTTTTGCAATAAATCACATAGAATATATATTAGAAGAATAAATAATATTTTTATGTATGTCAATACATAAATAATATTTCTGTGCATTTCAATTTCCACTCCTGCACCACAGTAAGTGGATGTGAAAAGGGTTAGACAGGCTAGAGGAGCTATTAAATTTTCATTAAGCATTTGAAATTTATTAGCAAATAACTCACATTTTAGGATGCTTTCTTCACCACACATATATTCAGTAGTCTGATCTGCCTCTCTCAAAGGCTGACAATTGATTTTACAAAAAGTTATATATGAAACCTGTTTTTAAAAATATGTTGTAGTAAAATATCTAGTCTCACTGTGGCTTTTCTCTTTTTTTTTTTTTTTTTTGAAAAAGAGTCTTACTCTGTTCCCGGGCTAGAGTGAGTGCCGTGGCGTTAGCCTAGCTCACAGCAACCTCAAACTCCTGGGCTCAAACGATCCTACTGCCTCAGCCTCCCAAGTAGCTGGGACTACAGGCATGCACCACCATACCCGGCTAATTTTTTCTATATATTTTTAGTTGTCCAGATAATTTCTTTCTATTTTTTTTTATTAGAGATGGGGTCTCGCTCTTGCTCAGGCTGGTCAAGAACTCCTGAGCTCAAGTAATCCTCCCGCCTCGGCCTCCCAGAGTGCTAGGATTACAGGCGTGAGCCACCATGCCAGCCAGGCCTCACTATGGCTTTTGTCAAAGCTATCTTGAATCAGATGCCCGAAACATTTCTTGTGGAGATATCTTAAATCTTATGTGATTTGGATAGAGAAAATGTAGAAAAATTAAAGCAGCACATAAAAATAGAAGAGGCTAGATTCTGGTCTCATCTCATGACTAATTAACAGTAAGATTTTGAGCATGTCATTTAACCACAGGGCTCAAAGTCTTCTCCCTTTTCTCTTAGTGAGAATTTAGTTATAAAAAATTTATTTTTCCTAGTACTTAATGACCTACTATCAGCTTTTGAGTCCATGGAAAGGGATTATCTCTGGACATTTTATATATATTCTTCCTTATTACGGAAGGAATCTTGGGTTGCTCTATGAGCCAACTTATATGACTTTGGTGTAGATCTCAGATTTTAAATGTTTACCTAAATCAATATGGAAATACCAGAATAGATTTTGAAAGTGTCAGTTCTAATTTTAAATGGTTTAAAACAGAATTGTGTCTAGACATCTTTGTTTATAACTTATAACTAAATAATTTAATCCTGCTTACTTAAAAGATCTATATATTCCCTCCTATATATATGCCCCAATATATATAAAAATTTAAAGACAAGTATCCTACCCTATGTTGATGATATAATCTTACTATTATAAGAATGGCCTCAAAAAATAATGGAACCTATTGGCAAGCTGCCAATTTGAATAAAAAGAAAAAGGAATTCCATCCCAAAGAGACCATACATTTTGCATTTAGATCTGTGGTTTCTCTGCATTCTAGAACTGGGGGATTCCTGGGGCAAGGCTACAGAGATGCAGAAGAGGCAAGTGGATGTGGTTCCAGCCCACCTGACCCCAAAGAGGAGTGTTTTTGTTGGTGGTGTTTTTATTTATTGGACTTCTACATAAATTTACTTCAAAGAAAGAAACTTCTTGGTAAAAAAAAAAGTCTGGTCAAGGTGGAAAAAGGCAAACTGGGAACCACTGGAGTAAATCTTGCCCATGGATTTTTTTTCCTAACATCGTTAAATGTTTAAAATGTGTTGCCAATATTTTAAAACAAGCCATTTTACATAAAAATCTGGATTTCCTGATCTCCTGACAATTGAGGAGAACTGAAAACACTAAGGTCACATTTCCACAGATGACAATCAACTGCTAGGTACTGGCTGTGCCCCTTTAGAAAGTTACACACTTTCTAACTCACCATGTCCCCAGTACTCTCTAGTTATCCATCTGGATGTATTCACATATTACTTCACTTTACTTACACCTGGGGGAATATGGGGGGATTACCCCTGATCTACATATATCTCAAGACCATTGCATTGTGGTATGTGGACTGGAAGGTCTTCCTACTCAAAATTAAGCTTTCTGACTTAGCCACATTGAGTCTTAAGTGACAGAATTCAGTAGCTTCAGCCAAGGGCTTTTTTCAGCATTTGGACAGATCCAGGGAATTTGCTTTATGAGTCTGGGTACTCCTGTGTTAGGTGCATAAATATTTAGGATTGTTATATCTTCTTGTTGAATTGCTCCCTTTACCATTATATAAATGACGATCTTTGTCTTTCTTTACTATTGTTGATTTAAAATCAATTTTATCTGATATGGGAATGGCTTCACCTGCTTTCTTTTGGTTTCCATTTGCATGAAATATTTTTTTCTACCCCTTCACCTTCAGTCTGTACAAGTACTTTTGGCTTAGATGTGTTTCCCAGAGACAGCAGATACTTGGCTTGTATTTTTTTAATCCCTTCAGATAGCCTATGTCTCTTCAGTGGGGAATTTAAACCATTCACATTGATTGGTAGAATGATATGTGAGATGTTGTTCTGTTCATCCAGTTGGGCAGTACCTTGTTGCTTTGTTTTAGTATTTGTGCTATTGTTTTATATGCACTCTGAGCTTCACTTTTGGGTGGTTTTACTCTGGTGGGTGACCATTGTGCTGATCCACGAATAATGCAGTTCTGTATATTTCCTATAGGGAAAGTCTGATCTTGACAAATTCCCTCAGTTTCATTATCCGGAAAAGTATTTTTCCTTCATTTATGAAACTTAGTGTTGCAGGATTCAATGTGTTCAATGTTCTAGGTTGTCAGCTGTTCATTTAAGAAGATTGAAGATGGGGCCCCAATCCCTTCTGGCTTGTAAGGTCTCGGTTGAGAAGTTTGCAGTCAGCCTGATGAGTTTTCCTTTGTGAGTTACTTGTTTTCACCATATGGTTCACAGGAGTTCCTCCTTCATGTTGACTTTGGCCAGATTGGTGACTATGTGTCCTGGTGATTCCCTCTTTGCAGTGAATCTCCCAGGTCTTTGTTGAGCTTCTTGTTCCTGGATGTCCAAACCTCTAGGAAGACCAGGGAAGTTTTCCTCAATTATTCCCTCAAATAGGTTTTCCAGCCCTCGTATGTTTTCTTCTCACCCTCCGGGATGCCTATGTTTCTTATACTTGGCTATGATATATAATCCCATATTTCTTGTAGGCTTTGTTCATTCTTCTTAATTCTTTTTTCTTCATTTTTTACTGTCTGAGTTAATTTGAAAGAGTCGACTGTAAGTTCTGGGCTTCTTTCTTCTGCCTGGTCTAGTCTATTCTTAGAACTTTCTACTGTGTTTTGTATTTCATTAAATGAATTTTTCATTTCCAAAAGTTCTATCTTTTTTTTTTTTTTTTTAATATGCTTATCTCTTTAGTGAATTTGTCATTCATTTCCTGAACTGTTTTTCTGGTTTCTTTGAGTTAGCTTTCCATTTTCTCTTGGATTTCATTGAGTTTCCTTACAGGCCATATTTGGAATTCTTTATCTGTCATTTCAATATTTTCATTTTGTTTGGTATTGTTTGCTAGAGAGCTGGTGATCCCTTTTGTGGGTGTCCTTTTGCTCTACTTCCGGAGTTCTTTTGCTGATTCCTTCTCATCTGGAGCAGCTATTGCATCTTATTTTTGGATTTTCTTTTGTTTACATAGAGCTTTTTCCCCTCCTCTCACTCATATGAGTGTGTTTATAGCATATGTTCAATAAGAACCTTTGGCTTTGCTTGTGGGTACTTTAATGTCTATCTATGTTCTGGATGGATGCCTTGGTTATAGATATCCTTAGTGTGGTAGTTTTTCTCAGTTGCTAGTTGTAGGCTGTAGGATTGGCAAGTTATGTGAGTGTGCATATTCCTTGTGTCTCTTTGATCAGAGAGGATGGAGGTCTTTGAGATCCTTTATCTTTCCCCAGCCCTGTGGTCTTCTTAACATTGTAGATTGTAATGGCCTGCTGAGTTTATTCTCTGAGACAGTAGGTAGGGCTTATGGGTGAGAACCAACCACACCCTGTATAATTGAGTCAGTGAATTCTCTAAAGGCCTGTGCAAATTGACCTCCCTATCAGTAGATGGTGCTTTTGGAAGGAACAAACTGCAGTGTTGTTTTGGGAATCTGTGAGAGGCTCTAGTTCCTCAGGAGAATCATTCAATTGCCCCAGGTGGTGGGTGGGGCCCTCAAACTTCCAGGTGAGTCCTTATTCTCTGCCACAGCAGAGGTGAGTAGGGGAGTGTGGCTGGGCATGGCTGGGTTGGGTGAGCTTGCCCTCAGGTTCCACAAAAGCTGGCAAGGTAGCTGTTTCAGCAGGGGTAAAATGTTTGCTCCCAGCTTCTGTTTAAAGCTGTCAGGGAGGGGCCAAAATGGCCCCATCCAACCTGAAAGTCTGCTTCTGGAGATGGGGCTGTCTGCGATTCACAAACTGGCAGTCTGGATGAGGCCTTGCTCCTCTCCCACTCCTCTGCTCTGCAGTCTCCCCCTGGCTTCTGTCGGCAGGTGGGAGCTCAAGCCAGCCGAGCTTCCCCCATGACTGTGCTGTGGGCTGGGAGGTTCCCTGCCCAGGATGCTAACCTGAGCTTAGAGTGCAGCCCTCCTGTGGAGGGAGAGGTGCCTCACAAGCATGCTGCAGCTAGGACCCGTACTGCACTATCTCCCTAGATCTGCACAAGCAGGCTCGTTGGCCTCCCAAGACTAATTCACAAGTCTCTCCTCTGTGCCCCCGAGCAATGCACTCAAGACCTGGGGATATGGGATCTGGCTTGTGGGCCTGTCCCTGGGTTCCTGAAGATTAATCCCTGACCATAAGAAGGAGAAGCACACTGGTCCTGAGTTGCCCACACAGTGCCCAAGCAGCTTCGATGTTCCTCTGCCTTGGGGCATGCTCCGCTCTGATGGAGTCATTGGGCAAGCAGCACCAGGGAGGGCTGTCTAGCAGGGAGCTCACAAATAGAGCATCTCTCAGTCTGCTGCAAGACCCCAAGAGGAAAGGTTCCGAGCCCCGCTCTATGTGGAAGCCTTGCTATGGTGGCTCAATTGTCTCTCCTTTAGCAGCCGTGGGTGGGGGAGGGGAAAGGGACGAAAAGATCCCTGGGTGGAGGAAGCCAGCACTCTAGTCATGTCCGTCCCTTTCTCCTGAAGGCCGCTCAACCAGAATGTCCAGGCTCTGGAGTCATGCAGATCACCCAGGACCCACTGGACCCCTGTGGCTCCTATAGTCTAGGCTGGAGTTGGGAAGTGTCTGTGTGGGAATGAGCAAGACAAAACCTGCCGCACTGAAGCCCCTTGGGGAGGACAAAGGCTCAGGGTGGGTAGAGAAGCAATATGGCACCTGTCCTCCAGGCTAGGTCTGTGGGACAGGAAGTGCCCCTGGGGGGCTGGAAACCTGGTGCCCCGTCTACAAGAAGCTCACAGCTCACTGGTGGCAACAGTCTCTGGGCTCATGTAGGCAGAAAGTCTCTCCAGCAGCTCAGGAACCCACCAACTGTCAGAAATGTGAGGGAGGGAGAAACAAACAGCTCCACCTACCCTTCTTGCTGCACTCCAAGCCTCTCCAGGGTTAATCTCTGCCAATACCTTGCTACTTCCTGTTCTGCTCTGCAACTTCTTCCCATGGAGTCTCCTGAAGTTGCTGGCACCCTTTCTTCAGACCCCCATCCGATCTATGTTTGTTTGTTTGTTCATTTTTTATCTTTCACCTAAAACTTCTCCTTCTTACTGAGACACTCTGGCAGCTGGTGTCTCCGGTCAGCCATCTTGCCACTTCCCAAATCTACTTTCAAACAACAGCTCAGAGGTCCTCCGCCTTTCTATAATCTACAGCAGCCTCAGACAGAATCATAGCAGAGATGAGGCACACTGGAAGATTATCTAAAGAAACTTATTTTTGCCAACTTATTTTTACCACAACTTGCAGTAAGAGATATGTTGGGACACACACACACACACACACACACACACACACACACACACACATACATTTTATGTTACGGTACCTGCCCTTACTAAAAAGAAATACTCTATTTGTATTTGTAATACATGTATATGTGAATATATATAAAAGTTACTGTTTCATTTTTTAAAGTGCTGCTCATTATCTACTATCTTGATTTCACAACCACTAGTAGGTCATAATTTGCAGTTTGAAAACATAGGTTTAAGGGACATGCTGTTAATTCATCTCCTAGATTTTTACAGTTCCCTATACTAGTTGAATCGTTAAAAAATAACATGCCTATATAATATTATTTTAGTTCTGTATGGAACAACTTCATTGAATTATGAGTTAATATTTTACCCTTGCCTTTCATCAAATGCTGTGATAGGAATTGGCCATATGCTTGCCAAGCGTCCCTTGTAGGGCAATATTCCTTATAGCAATGTAATGTTCCTCTTGGAGTTCTTCTTAGGGTTCAAGAGAAGTTCAGTTCTCCTGACTGGCAAGCACTCGTTTACTAGGTAAATATCATCGAATAACATCTTTTATTTCTCAGTTTAATCTGTTAGCAAATTTAAAACTTCAGTACTTATTTGTTGTAGCTTTTCTTACCCTGGATTCTCTAGTCTGATTATTTTTCCTCCATTTCACCAAGCCTACTGTCTTTTCTTTCATCAGTTCTCAATAGTTACCGACCATTTTCCCTGCTTCCTCCCATGTTAATTCTTACTCCACTCTGCTGTGGAATGATTTTTCTAAAACACAAAGGTAATGATCTAGAACACAAAAGCCATTACTCCCTTCTTCAAGTCCTCCATAGAGCTCTCTCAAGTGCTCTGGCTTGCACACAAAGATTTTTTTTTGGAAACTAGGGTAGATAAATACTGCTTATATAATATTTAAATTTGCAATACTCCCATAACTTTGATAGAAAAGAGAAAAACATCTAAAGGGCTAATAAGGAATGTGTGGCTCTAGACTGTTCATATGATTATATCTTATTTTTAGAATGTGCATATGGAAGCATAAAAATGATGCTTATATATCTAGGAATATTCTGTTATTCAACAAAAGAGAAATGTCTAGACATGGATCTTAAACCGGCAGCTCAAGGGCCAAATTCAGCCCCCAGACAGGTTTAGTTCATCATGAGCAGTGTTTTAGAATTTCTATATTGAATGCCATTAGATGGACATGTGCTTTCTGGTTCACCACTCCCAAGTGTCCTATACATAGCCCATCACATTCATGTCAGCTACCTGCCAGAGCCCTAGCAGCTTTAGAATTTATAATTCTTGTTAGAAATTTGAAAGGTTCAGGAGAGGTCGTCAAATGAGAGGTGGTCAAATTCTTGCAATAATCTGTTTCTTCTCCTGAATACTGGTTTTCCTTCTACTTTTTATATCATCTTTTCCAGGTTTGATTCTAAAAGTACCTGAAATCTCAGAGAGAAAAGAATTGTCTTTCTTCTGACCCAGAAAAAATCAAATAAAACCTTAGTTAAGGTTTTGAGAAAGAAATCTCTGATGAAGTGGCATTTAAGCTGAGAGTGGAAGGATGAGGAGGAGTGAGCTATGCAAAGAAGCGAAGAATGTTCTAAGAGAAATAATAGCAAGTGCAAAGGGCCTGAGACAGGAGAAAGGTTAGTGTGTTAGGCCAGTGTGAGTGAGGATTAGTAAGAAAGAGAAAGAATTATTAGGATGTTGCAAACATTGCCAGGGCTTGGAACATGAAGTGCTCCATAGACCATGGTAAGGAGTCTGGATTTTATTCAACATGCAATAAATAGGAACTCTTCAAGAGTTTTTGAGCAGGGAGTAATATGGTATGATTTAAGTTTTTAAAAGATCGTTCTTGCTGCCAGGCAAAGAATGGATTGTAGAAGGGCTAATAAAGAAAGCTGGGACACCTGTCAGAAAGCTACTGTGGTAGACCAGGTGAGAGACGATGGTGGCTTGGACTAGATGGCAGTGGTGGAGTGGAAAAAGTGAATGGGCTTGACATACATTTTAGAGGATAAATTGAGGAAGTTTCTGATTGGTTGGGTGTAAAAGTGTCATAAAAAGAGTACTCAAGGATGTCTCCCAGGTTTCAGGTATTACTGAGTGGTTGGTGGTATAGTTTACTATGGGGAAACTGGGGAAGGATAAAGTTGTATGGCAATAGAAGTGGGCAGGGGGCAGCCACAGTTAAGACTTTTATTCTGGGCATGTTCAGTTTGAAATCTATTCATTATCAGATAGACAGGATTCAAATGACACAGATTTAGTGTCAGATAAAGACAGAATTTTAAACCTTAGTCAGCAAGTATAAATAGAAAACAGAAGTAGGAACCCAATGCAAGATTAGTAATCCTCCACCGATGAGAATTGGAGTGAAGGAGGAAGAGCCAGCAAAAAATACTGACAGGGAGCAGCTGAAAAAGAAGGAAGAAAACAAGGAGAATGTGATGCCACCAAAGCCGTCTAGGAGGAAGACGTCGACCTTATTGAATAATGTTGAAAAATTAAGTAAGATGAGACAGGAATACAGGCACAGGACTTTTCAAACTGAAGGTCATCGGTGACCTGAACACGAACAGTTTTGGTGAGTTGTAGAATGGAAGCCAAATAAAAAAAGGTTGAAGAGAATATGTGAGGTGAAAAAAATGGTGATGGCATAGGGAAGAACTGAGCTTCGCAGTGAGCAGCTTTGCATGTCCACATTAGCTCTTTGGATAGCTTAAAGCATTATGAAAATATAAACTTGGGAATATGGCTCCACTATTTTATCATGAGGATGTCTTTCATTTGAAGAAGTTAGCTTTTCCCTTGATTCAGTTGCTGCTAATGTTTTCAATCCAGCTATTCTTTTCAAAGGCAGTTTTACAACTTGGCTGTGATCATTCTGCTTGTCAGTATACTTCGGGGCCTGAGGTTATCTCAAGATGGTGTGTTGGAGTCTGTACAAGTTCTATTTATTTAAAACTTGGACTTGGTAAAAGAGTCTCTTGAGATTTAACACCTCCTTCCCCTGGCAGGCTTGGGGAGGGGAAACAACTCATACACGGCAAATATCATTTACACCATTCTAACACATTCATAGCACTCTTACCAAATCCTAACGAAGAAGAGAGAATGCACATGCAACAGAGAAGTTCAGAAAAATGAGAATTCTACAGTTGTTTTAAGAATACATAATCCAATGAGGAAGTTAAGGGAAAGCTACCACGGTGACCCAAATCAACAGTGTT
Organism: Propithecus coquereli; assembly: GCF_000956105.1. Taxonomy (NCBI): domain Eukaryota; kingdom Metazoa; phylum Chordata; class Mammalia; order Primates; family Indriidae; genus Propithecus; species Propithecus coquereli. The sequence goes on from NW_012146523.1 coordinate 4,662,425, forward strand.
CATTTTATAGCTTGAAGAGCTGTCAATATTTAGAATGTCAAGATCTAAAAATAAAATGGATTCTGTACCTCTAAACAAGAAAAAATACTATTAGTTTGTACCTTCAGTGTCTAAGCAATTATTATTCTCTTCTCTGAAAAAAATGAGTGAATTGCATCTACCAGTAGAGTTGTAATGGTTAGACTTTTAATATCCAAGTTCAGCCCTAAAGAACAAGGGTTATTCTAATTCTGCTTGAAAATTTTAATGATGGGGCACACACCACCTCACAGAGATTTTGGAGCACATATAATTGAATAGAAAAGTCAATATATAAAGTTGCTCCATTAAAATGTTTTGTTTTCAGGGCAAATAAAAGGAATAAACGGTAGTTATCATTTTTTTAATATTTACAACATGTGCCTGTGAAAAGTATTTTACATGCTTCATCCCATTTAATATTTTCAGCTATATTCTGAGGTGTGCAGGAGCGCAGGTGTCCAGAAGATGATGATGTTGGCTGATCCAGCTCTTCCCTATCTTGCTTGCAATTCTCAGGCAGAATGTGCTGAGAATGCAACATCCTGAGAGGAGGAAATGTCTAGAACAACCCAAGCTGTGTGCTCATTTCTCCTAGAACAGGATGTTCTGCAGTGCTTCAGCTCAGCATGCTAAGTGGCATCTGGGGTATATAAACACAGGGCAGAGTATTTTCAGGGTCCTTCAACTGCAATGTGGGGCATATAAAGAGGAACTTCCATTCACCCTGAGCAGCTTTCCTGAGCCTTGGAGGACTGGTTTGCCATGGATCTTAGGTATCTGTTTATCTTTGCTGCCTATCTGTGAGTAATAAATCTGCTTTGTCTCACTTGTGTGAGTGTTCTGTCTCACCAGACTCAAGCAATTGGTAGAGAACCTTTGCAAGGTGGTTGTGGTCAACTCTGTCAGCTCCATCTCTCTGGCCTGTCCTTCAGTTATTGAGGATAGCAAACCAAATGCTTTCTTTCCCAGCTTCTCTTGCAGCTAGAAGTGGCCATGGAATTCCGTTTTAGCCAAGGAGACATAGAAGGAAACCTGCTAGAGGGATTCTGGGAAACACGTTTTCTTCATTTTAAAATGAGAAATGCATGGTAGAGGATTTTCTCTCTCTATCTCTCTCATTCCCCTCCTGCTCTCGCTGCTTTAAGATTTTGGATTTAAAATCATGAAGATGAGATATCTGGAGCCACTGCCACCATTTTTCAACAATGAGGGAAATTTGAGGAAATTACAGAGAACCTAGAACCCTCACAACATGGAGCCACCAGACTAACCCTAGAACCATGTTCCTGTAGACTTGTTAGATAAACAGATGATGTCTTCTTGAATTGAGCCAAAGTTAGCTGACTTTTCAGTTACCTGAAGCCATAATCATCCTAACTGATGTAGTAGGAAATGTTATCATTGTAGTTTTGTATATGAGAAAACAGACTTAAAGAAATTGAGTAAATATCACAAGGTAACACAGAGGGCAAAAGACAGAACCATGACTTAAACTCACATAGCTTCAGAGCAAAAATATAATCTCATTCAATTTGTTAAATAAATTAGCATGTATCATGTTTTTCATATCCTGCATCATGCTGAATTGTCATGTTGTCATAATTTGTTTTCTCAATGTCTCTCTTAAATGAGATTCTTAAAACCAAGTACAGTTGCTCCTTAATCTGACTAGTGTAGAAGATAAACAGACATTTACTATCTTGCTCTGAGAACCTACCTGAACACAGGAAAAAGAATCCCATGAACTTTTTACTCAGTCTCAACACCCTCACATCAACTCATATTAAGCTTTATTTTTTTCTTAACTTTTTCTGACTGTTTAATATCTAGATAATGAAAATAACCATAGAGAATTGAAAGGGGTTGTTGAAGGAGGATTTCCTTTAGTCATTTGCCTTCATACATACATATAGGATAATATATAATTCTTCCCAAACAGATGATAATTTCTTATACATTTAAAGTCATTCAGGTATAAGGATTCCTAAATCTCACTTCAAGGTTCCAGCGTTTAAAGTTATCATGACTATCATTAACCGTATCAATAAAATGTAAGCTGCACAAACGCAGGGACTTTTTGTCCCTATACTGCAGTCTCAGCATCTTTGGTAGTGCCTGGCACATATTAGGCACTCAGTAAATATTAGTTGAATGTGAATGATTCTAAGAAATTCTTCCTTCTATTCAGCTTAAAGTCTTAAAATTATTTCTCTATATTCTTTGCAGAATGGAGACCCCAAAAGGAATGGCCTAAAGTACAGATGTCTTGCAAAACCCTGGTTAGGGAATAGCTATGTTTATGCATTTTGTTAGCTCTCTCTTTAATTCATTATTGGGGGGGAGGTTTAATACCACTCTGTATCCAACTGATGACACTATTTCCCATAACATTTGGTCTAACCAGTTATTTTTGGATCTCTAACTTCTGAACTGCCCAGAACACATGGTTGGTCAATCAATATGTCACATAAAGTACAATTAAGAGCTATACTGGAGCCAGTGAACAGGCCAAATGAACAAATGAATGAATAAAACCAAGATCTAGTGCAGTTACAATGTCTCTTTGATCCTCAGTCTCATCTCCTTTCATAGAAGAATTTGTTTCTAATCAAAACTTTTTAGTGTTTTCTTAATACTCAGTTCTCTTTTATATGTCCTTCTGTTGATTCTTACTGTTTTCATAGAAATCAAAATTAATCTCAAAGATCCAAATTTCACTTGTCTGCCAAATAACATTTATTATTTTCCCTAATCTAATCTTTGAAAATTTCACTAGATCTCTATGAGAAGCTCACGGCTCTGGGATTAGACAAGGAGTCAATTCTTTACATCAGATTTCAGAAGAATCTGTAAATGTGAATCCATTTACTCATTTTTATCACTTTAATCAACTCTCACCACTTTTGTTTAAGTATTTTACTTTCTCTCCCAAAGGAAGCCTATCCTATTTGTTGGCCTCCTTGCTACAATGATTAGGAAAACTCTTAGTCTAAAAGTCTAATAGAGGCTGAGAGAAGCATGTCTAAAGTTCATAGAGTTACTAAAATAGCTTGTCAAAGTTAAAACTAGGAAGGGAATTAGGAAACAATGGATTTAGATGGAGTGTTAGTATTATTTGAAGTGTGCACTCTTAACTGATAAAGATGATCTCAAATAAAGAAAACTATGATGTGTGTTTTCCTGAGAACATACTCAGAAATATTTTATTACTCTGAATTTAATTAAATCTAATTGACTATTGTAGCATTTGAGGATCTTCTTCATGACTGACATTTACAACGTGGTTTGCCTTCCCAGTGGAAGGAAAAGTGTTACTCTTGACCTAGTTGAAGAAGAACCCAGAGTCTAAACTACACATCTAAAGTCTTTAGCTAAGAGAAACCCAAGTAACTATGGAAACAAAATGACACCTCATCATTGTTAGAATATTACTGGCACTGTTTTTATCTTTAACACATTTTTTTGAGTTAAACACTTAAAAAAAGACAACTATTACATGCTTTGAGTTGGTGTTAAACTTCCAATGTGGCATAGATAAAGGAGCTTGTCTCAAGACCCACCAAATATGTTTCCCTGTGCCAGGCAATTATTCAATTGAAGTATTTGCTGGACACTATTTATTAGAACAATTTTTAACATATTGAACTAGGCTGCTAGGGTTCTGGTGAAATATTCTATGCCACCTCAAAACATATAAAACCAAAATCAGACATTTCCACAAAGTGAAAAAAAAGAAAGACCAATGAGTCAGGAAAATTACCATATTCTGTTAAGTTTTAGCATGAGGCATTAAAGAAAAATAAAAGGTGAGGGAAGTTGGTAACAGTACTGTGAATTTATTCTCAGTCTTCTTCAAAATAGCTTCACGTTCCTGCGGAATATGTACGTTTGCCAGACACGAAAACGACTCTCACATATTCTTGGCATGAGTGGAAATTGATGTAACTTCACTGGAGGGCAATTTGGCCAAATTCATCCAAATTAAAAAGTACATTCATTTTGACTGAGAGATTTCATTTTTAGTAGTCTATGCAACAGATATAATTCTTATGTTTTCAAAATTATATATGTACTCTTTATAAGAATGAAAAATTGGAAACACCAAAAATACCCATCAACATAGGACTGGTTAAATATAATAAATTATGGTACATTCACCCAGTGGAATGTTACATATCCTTAAAAAGTATGAATGATATGAAATATCTTCAAAATGTATTAAATGAACACATAAAATGCATAACTTTCTCCTCTTCCCTTGTATATACATTGAATTTCTCTGGAAGGAGGCACACAACTGACCATACCTGCTTCTAGAGAGGGAAACTGGGAGATTGGGGGGGGGGAGGAAGAAAGAATTGCATTTCAGTATATAACAGTTGAGATTTTTAATATGTCTATGTATTGCTAATTTTAACAATTAGCTTTAAAATGTATATATTGCTATATTAAATTTGTCGTTAAATGAGATCAAGTGAACCACTCACTGTGTTTTAGCTAAAATAAATCCTTGCTGCTTCAGATCCTGATGATCTATGTTAGAAACTTATGGGTTGTCAATTTCAATATGAGCTTCCCTTCCCTGTCCCCATAACCAGTAGGATTTAGGGCATTTAAATTAGAGAAAAACAAGATTTAGAAAGCAGATGTTCATGTCCCTGCCCCCAACCACAAGTGCCTGCACTGAAACACACACCCACCCCTGCGGAGTGCATATTATATACAAGGCATTGTTCTAGACTCTGAGAATGCAAAGATGAATTAGACACAGAATCATCCTCTGCAGAAGAAAACAAACCTCACCATTTAAAGAACTCTGGCTCTGGAATCAGACAGAACTGTATTTTAATTGTTTTCTTCACTTACTAACTCTCTGACATTGAGCAATTTACTTAACCTTTCTAGGCGTCAACTCTCTCATTTGTTAAACAGGGTTAATAGGGCCAACTTCCTGGGAATGTTATAAGAATTAATGAGATGGTACAATCATTGATTAAATGACGGACATATACTAAACGTTGGATCTAGAGTTCTGAGGTTTTCTAAATATCTATGCCCCCTGCCCTCCCTTCCCGTTTTCTACCTACTTCCAACTATAATGTAGATAGTATAGAGTAGAGGTTCCTAACCTGGGAGCCACAGAGAGAATTCGGAGGTCTCTGAATTTGGATGGGAAAAAATATATGCTTTCATTTTCCCTAACCTCTAACTGAAATTTAGCATTTCCCTCAATTATGAATATAGCAACAACTCATAGTTGTATTAGCAGCATTTGTGATTTTATCATCAATGGAAGTCACATATTTTTATATCACATTACAGTTGTTCCAGCTATCTGGAAATTGTGAAACTCAACACTATTACCATAATTATTAGATCAGACACTTGATTATGTTATTTATGTGTTAATAAAAAGGCATATATATAACAATCCTAGATTATATTTTAATAACATTTTGTTAATTATGTTTCAATATAAATTATTTAAATTATATATATATTATATAAATATATATATATAAATATATATATTATATAAATTATTTTCATTTGGAATCCTATGCCTTTTATTTTGTTCATTTTAAATGTATTATTCTTAGAAGAGGTCTATAGGCTTCTAAAGGGGACAAAAAGATTAAGAAACACTAGTGTAGAGCAATGCAGCATTTCCTGAAAAGATGGGTAACTAACATAAGGTTTCATCTCCCCTCCCCAAAATCAACCCTGGAAAAATTAGATACCTGGAGGAGACCTTGGAACTGGGGAGCAGGGTGAAGGGTAGCCCATATATAGTCATGAGAGGAATGGTTAGAAGAAAGGTCTTACCTTGTGTTCTTGCTGCTCACTCATATTGCCTTAGAAGAGTCATTGGAGGCCTGATGGCCATTTTGAAATCAACATCCACAAAAGAGGCCCAGATGGCTGGTTTGGACATAATATCAAGGCATCAAAAAAGTTGCTGAAGTGTGGATAGATTTGCAGCTAGGGTATTTGCTCCCCCATCTTCTCCTCTTCCAAACCACAGGAACCAGTGGGTTACAATCCTAAACCCATCAACGGTCAATTGTCATCCCCAGATGCCTGCGGCTCTGTGCCCTGGGATTCATCCCTCCCCTCTGCCTAAACTCACCAGAAGGAGCACCAACTATGACCTCACCTACCTCACCACACAATGGCATTGTCAAAACCCCTGGGGGAGCAAGCCCCCACGGGCTAAAATATCTAGACTCCTAAAGAGTGCAGCCAGAAGAGGAAAAAAAAAAAAAACTGAGCATATGAGGCAGATTTGTGGAACCAAGGGCTCCAAAATTTAAAATGAGCACAATAACCATAAAAGTATAAAGAAGGGTTTTAATAATTTTAAATCACCTATTATAGAATCGAAATCCAGTAGGTAGCAGAAATCGTGCCAATGTCAAGGAAGACAAGTTAGTCGCTCATTTGCCATAAGTCCATAATGAAAACTAAATATTGATAAAGTTATCAGTAGTTCTTGCAAACTGTACTCTGAGGTGAAAGAGCTAGAACTGAGAGTCCAATAGTAATAAAAATCAAACAACCAAACCATCATTGATGCTAAACGTCACAGTTAGCACCGATGATTGAGGGCCTCCTGGAGCAGGGATTTGAACTGGAGCTTTAAGATGGAGAAAAATAGGGGTTAATAAAGGGAGAAATGAAGATATTCAATGCAGACAGACAATATGGATGACAATACAAAGGTAGCACTGAAAAAAAATCCTGGTTTGGAAATAACAGGTAGATTAGGCTGGCTCGAGCTGACATAGTATTAAGAATAATGAAAAAGAAGAGAAAATTGATGTCAGTTATTGAATAAAAGATTCAGGAATTCAAATTTTATATGTTAAGCAAAAGGATGCCTCTAGAGATCCTCAAGCAGGTAATTTACAGATTTCCATTTTACTACTATGATATGGAGAAAAAAAAATACACTTAAAATTACATTCTCAGGCTTCCATTTCAAATCTGTCCTCATTAATAACCTAACATCATCTGTACTATTAAAGTCCTGAGACATTACCCATTGTCTGATGGAAGGCCTGGTGGAAAACACAGGAGTCTAAAGATTTCCCCGATAATATATTTGGATTTTTCTTCTTAGCAAATCTCAGTTTCCAGAAAAGTCATGTTAAAAAGTATTCTTAGAATTTTTATATAATCATTGACATACGAAAATGTCATGGTCAAGATGTTAGGCTTAACTGTTATTAATGCATCTTTGGCAAATTGAACATGAAAAAGTATTCCTTGCCAGTCAATTAGGTCATTTTCTCTGCTTGCTTGATGATTTCAGGAGTCTTTATTGTGAATTCTGAGGGTAAGATTTGAAGTGTGACTACAGTTGCTTTTAAAAAGTCACAGTTGTACTGTAATACATAGCTTGATGGCTATGTATTTTATGTTTTCAAATCCACACATGAAGAAAGGCTCATGTACTTATTCATTAGTTTTATTTTTTGTTTCTCACTATAATCTGTAGATATATACCTTATAATTGGATATTTCTCAGATTTGGGTTTAAAAAATTCCATTTATTTATGTTTTTATTCTCTAAACTAGAAGTTTGATAAAAGTTGAATATTAAATAATTTGAGATTATTTCTTGGAAAGGGTATTTATTTATTTATTTATTTAGAGACAGAGTCTCGCTCTATCACCCAGGCTGGAGTGCAGTGTCCTGATCATAGGTCACTTTGGCCTTGAATTCCTGGGCTCAAGTGATCCTCCTACGTCAGCCTCCTGGGTAGCTAGGACTGCAGGCATGTGCCATTATGCCAAGCTAATTTTTTAATATTTTGTAGAGATGGGGTCTCACTATGTTGCTCAGGCTTGTCTCAAATTCCTGACCTCCAGCAATCCTCCTGTTTCTGCCTTCCAAAGAGCTGGGATTATAGGCTTGAGCCACCATGCCTGGTCTTTTTGTTTTTAATTTGTTGTTATTACATCGTACAATTCAAAGTAATTTTAGATGTCAAAGAGTGCTAAAAGGCTTCTAACAAAAACACAGCCATTTTTTGATCCCTCTTTCCCCAACCCCTTACTCCTGTGCCCAGAGTAAGCCATTTTTAGCTTTTTTGGTTGTCCCTGTGGCATTTACATCAATATTTTAAAGAAATAAGCACAACCTGTCTTTCCAGATTCTGTCTACAAACCAGGCAATCACTATTGACAAGATCAATGTCTTTGTAATTTTTTTAATGTGACCCATCTACCTTAAGATCATTTTTGTTCCAGTTTGCAATCCCACCAGCAGTGTATGAGTGTTCTTATCTCTCCGCATGCATGCCAACATTTATTATTTTGGGACTTTTTGATAAAGGCCATTCTCACTGGAGATAAGTGATATCTCATTGTGGTTTTTATTTGCATTTCCCTGACGATTAGAGATGTTGAGCATTTTTTCATATGTTTCTTGGCCATTAGTCTATCTTCTTTTGGAAAGTTTCTGTTCATGTCCTTTGCCCACTTTTTGATAGGGTTGTTTGATTTTTTTCTTGATGATTTTCCTGAGTTCTATATAGATTCTAGTTATCAGCCCTTTATCGGATGTGTAACATGCAAATATTTTCTTACAGTAGTGACTGCTTTGATACGAATATATCATATCAGTAATGTTTCAGTAATATATTATATGAGAAATGTTTGTGTTAAAACTGTAGGTTGTCTGTTTGCTCTTGTGATAGTTTCCTTGGCTGTGCAGAAGCTTTTTAATTTGATCAGGTCCCATTTATTTATTTTGGTTGTTGCTGTGATTGCCTTTGGGGTCTTCTTCATAAATTCTCTCCTTACGCCAATGTCTATAAGAGTTTTTCCAACATTTTCTTCTAGAATTATTATAGTTTCATGCCTTAGGTTTAAGTCTGTTACCTACTGTGAGTTGATTTTTGGGAGAGGTTTCAGTCTTCTACATGTGGCTATCCAATTTTCCAAGCACCATTTATTGAATAAGGATTCTTTTCCCCAATGTTTGTTTTTGTCTACTTTGTCAAAGATTAGATGGCTATATGAGGATGGTTTTATACCTAGGTTCTCAGTTCTGTTCCATTGGTCTATGTCTCTGTTCTTATGCCAGTACCATGTTGTTTTACTTACTATAGCCTTGTAGTATAGCTTGAAGTCTGATGCCTCCTAATTTGTTCTTTTTGCTTAAGATTGCTTTCGTTATACAGGGTCTTTTCTGGTTTCATATGAAGTATAGAATTATTTTGTCTAGTACAACCTCTGTGGAAAGTAATATGGAGATATCTCAAAGAGCTACAAGTAGGACTATCATTTGATCCAGCAATCTCATTACTGGGCATCTACCCAAAGGAACAAAAGACATTCTATAAAAAAGCCATCTGCACTAGAATGTTTATAACAGCACAATTCACAATTGAAAAGATGTGGAAACAACCCAAGTGTTCATCAATACATGAGTGGATTAATAAAATGTGGTATATGTATGCCATGGAGTCCTACTCAGCCACAAAAAACCATGGTGATCTAGCACCTCTTATATTAACCTGTATAGAGCTGGAGCCCATTCTACCAAGTGAAGTAACACAAGAATGGAAAAACAAGCACCACATGTACTCACCATCAAATTGGTTTTAACCAATCAACACTTAAGTGCACATATAGTAATAACATTCATCGGCAGATGGGAGTGGGGAGGAGGGGATGGGTATATACATATTTAATGGGTAGGGTGTGCACTGTCTGGGGGATGGGCATGCTTGAAGCTCTGACTTGGGTGGGACAAAGGCAATATATGTAACCTAAACATTTGTATCCCCCATAATATGCTGAAATAAAAAAATTTTTAAAAAAGATCATTTTTGTCCATAATGCTCTGAAATTTCACAATCATATGTCATAATATAGGCTCTTTTTTATGCATTGTGCTAGCACTTGTATCTTTCTATTTGGAGTAATATTCTTGTATTTCTTTCCCACCATTTTCTCTATTTTTCCCTCCTGAAACTTCTTTCCATCAGATATTGCACCTCTAATTTTTTTTTACTATTCTCCTATTATTCCCCTCTTTTTTGTTCAATTTTTGGGGAAATTTCCTCATCTTTATCTTCCAAATCTTCCTTCAAGTTTATTCTATTTACTCTTATATTTTAAATTTCTCTTTCTACTTCCTTTAATGACATTTTGCCTTATTTTATTGGTACAATATTTCTCTTATCTCTCTGGCATTTTCTTTGAGATTTCCCTCTTCTTGAATTTTTCTCTTTTTTCCCCTAATTCTGTTTTTCCCTCTTTGCTTGTTTTGGTCTCTTTCACATTAAGATTATCATCAAATATCTATTTATCGTTGGCTATCCTTTCATGTTTCAGAGTGAAGCACTAGGAAGTTGATCGACATCTGTTTGTGCAAGAGTGGGGTGGTATGCTGGGGGGCTGTGGTGCAGGACAAAAGAGAATTGCCTGGCTTTTTACTTGTGAATAAACCACATCAGTATTAGCATGTCCTTTTTCTGGAGTTATTTGTTTTCTCTGCAAGAGATTCCAGTCTCCTGTTTAAGAGATGAGATAATGATCGGAAGAATAAATAACCTGGCTGCCTGGTTTTCCTCTGAAAATGAATAGGGAAAGCGACATTCCTATTCACTTGGCTGCACTGTTTTCAGGATGCCATCCCTTCCACTATCTGCCCCCCAGTACAAAACCTCTGGTTTGTTAATCTAGAGAATAAACATTCAGTCCAGTCTCCTACTGCAGTGGAGTAAAGGAAGCACTCTGACAGTGCAGAATAGAAATGAAGAGCAGTGGTCTGCTGTTTTCAGAACCAACCTCCAATTCCTAATGCTGTCTCATGTGTATACAAAACATCTTCTTACTTCTGGTTGTCACCGTTCACACATGTGTGCACACACACACACATTCAATCACTCAGACATGACTTTCCTCCCAGCTGCTACATCCTTTGTGATTTCTCCATCTTTTTCTGTATTCATATTTTATTTGAATTAAACATCTAGTTTCATTGGCAATGGAATTTGTGGTTTTGTTTCTTGTTCCTGTTACTGTTTGGGGGTGATCTTTGAAGACAAGCGGTCAAAAGACATTTTTATTAAGCTACCTTGGAATAAAAATCTCTTGGAAGGTAATTGAAGAATAGATAATTTTTGTGATTGATGAAGACTGCCTTAGTTTTAGATTAGCAATGTCCAGTAAAATTTTTTGAGATAGCAAAAATTTTGAGATAGCAATATTCTATTTTAGCATTATACAATATGGTAACAACTAGCCATATGTGGATATTGAATCCTGAAATGTGGCTGAGGAAATGAATTTTTAATTTGATTTAGTTTTAATTAATTTAAACATTAATTTAATACTTACATGTGGCTAGTGGCTACTGTATTGGACAGTGCAGCAAATAAGTTGAAAAGCCAAACCAAGATTCCAGGTAGATAGATGGCCATTTCCAATCAGAAACTGATTTGGTCTGTTCTCACTCATAAATAATACATGCAATATCCAAAGTACTACACTCTACACTTTTGTAGTATTAAGATTAACTTTATGCTGGAAGTTCCACATGTTATCCATCATATCTACAGAAAATGTCAAGTATGCCAATCAAATATTCAATATTTTTAAGATCCTTTTGGAAAAAAATACCAGAATTAATTTACTACCAATGGACTCCACTTCTCCAAAGTATAAGTGAACTCTTCTACTATGTGAAAGTGGCTATGTATTAATTAAATTTTAGGCGGCATTTGTAAAAAATAACTTTTTAGTTTGAGAATAATTAATATTAAATTCTCTATGTCAATTATTCAAGAATCCTTTGTCCTCTGAGGCACCTAACCTCCACATTCACTATTATAATAGCACATAATTTATATACAGAAGGAATAGTGTTTGTTCTGTTTGTTATAGCCAAGAGGCATATATCTAGATCATTCTAAAGCAGTTTAAAATTATTGAGATATAGGATTAAGAAAAGAAAAAACAATACAGCTCGATTTTGAGCTCCAAAGACTATTTCTGTGGCATCTAATTCTCATGTTAGTGAGTAGTCAGCAGGTTTCAGGTTATCATAAATAACCAGAGGTCTGTATTGAATCTTTGCTGAATAATCCATTATAATTCCTGTCTCTGGAACTAAACACCAAGGTAAAAGTTGCAAACCACATTATATTATTTCCAACAGATTTCTCCATGGGATGATAAAAGGTAAAAAAGGAATCAATGATGAAAGAGCCATTCCAGAGGCCTGTTTCCCCTGTGTAAACTATTGGCCTGGGAAACCCAGACTTGGAGTTTGTTGAGGAGTCAACTGGAATAATGTAAAGCTGAGATTTTCAGCAAAGAGATAGTTCCACACTTGGAAGGGCATGAAAAATTACCCTTTTATTTGTAATAAGAAAAAAAAGTTATCCTCTGATAGGATTAAATCCACGGAATCTTAACTACATTCACTGTTCTTCATTAAAAATTTCAAATTACAGTTAAGTGGTAAACAATTATCATTTTTGATACAAAGGTAAACAAAAATACCAAAGAATCCTTTCTGCAGCACTGGTGCCTGGTAGTGACTGCTTTGATATGAGTATATCGTATCAGTAATGTTTCAGTAATATATTATGTGAGAAATGTTTGTGTTAAAACTGAAAGGTTGGATACTTGTTAGTTTCTGCAATGGAGAATATTACCAAATATATGAATTTGGGTTCCATTTTTAACTATTATTCTATAATGAATAAGAATAATTGGTTAGTCTGAATAAAAGTTTATGTCTAAATCCCAGCAAAATATGGTCTAAGCCTGGGTCCCTGTACAATGTGAGCGATGTGTAAATCAAACACATTTGTGAAGCCCAAGTGTTCTCTATATACTGAAGGGTACTAATGACTTTAATAAGAGTGAAACGTTGTGCTTAAAGCAAACTGATTGACCTTGACAACAGAAGTGTAAACAAGAATCTAATGAATATTAATTTTTCTTCTTTTCTGCATTAGCTGTAGCTGTTGACTGATTAGCTCTGACACCTACATGGTCAAATTAACAAGCACATTTGTAAGACATTTTCCATTGTTTATAATATCAACAATATTTCTGAACGTTGGTAGGTTATTATCAGTAAGTTGTCAGCATTTCTTAGAAATCTACCAGATTACCTCTATAACAATCATACATATTAGCACCCCCATGTTCTAGGAAATGCATATTTAGGAATGAATGCATATATTAATAGTTCTAATAATTTATAAAGGGATTTCAGAGACTAACCCAAAATGTAATAATTATTCCATTATTAGACTTACATATGAGCTGGATTAGTTATCAGCAGCATTGATGCAGGGCAGGTCTGATGTATCCAGAGCTACCATATTGAACTAAGTGCCACTTCCCATTGTGCCCTTACCATCTGTATAATGACATCAAAGGAGAGAAGGCAGGAGCAGATGGCACCAGTGGCATACAAGAGCAAAAGTCACACCCACAGCATGCTGCTGAGTAATGAAAGTGAAGTGATGTACAGGCAGAGAGCAGACAGAAATTAAGAAAGGGTCATGGTGGTGCTATGAACTGCTTAGCTCCTGCCATCACTACAAGAGCAGCATGCCCCACCCACTCCCACCTCCTTTCTTATGAGAAATGCTCTTCCACCATTCCCATCATGTGCTTCAAGCAGGGGTTGTCATGTTTTACAGGACTCCAAGCTCCCTGGCTATCTGATTATCTCAGGAGGTCAGCACCTGACCCAGACTGGACCCATTTTGTCCAGAATTTGAACTAGGTAAAAAGAGATATTTTCTCTCCAAAAGTGGAGAGAAATACAATATGAAAACGCATGAGCTGTCAGGAGTCATGTCTCCAGCCATGAGTAGAAACAGAAAGAATGACAAATGACACCAACATGAAGTGAAAAGCAAAAGGCAGGAATATTGGAGGTTGGGTTTCAGAGGGTAAAAATCTCTGTAATGGAATAGGAGTGGAACTCAGACAAAATTGCTTCTATTAACTCTGACTTATGCAAGTAAAGGTGTAAACTGTAAACTTTTACAGGCCACAGTAGAAATGTGTAAAAACTATAGTACCCGTTCTTGGTAGCAACCATCAAAACTGGCCACAGAAGCACCTAGATCATTTGCTTCCTCCCATCTAAACCTGTTAAAGAGCCAGGCTGTTTTACAATTAGCTATTTTTCCCACAATAAGGGAGACCATTTAGCTCATGCCCAGCAATTCTTAATTCCCCTTAAATTTCACTCCACGGAGAAAACTCAATTCAGGATGCTTGAAGTGTTTAATTCTCTTAGTCCTCTAAATCTAGTGGGAGCTGCACCACTACTGTAAGTGTAGCCTTAGAGATCGCAACATTGAGTTGGTTGAATTCTCTATTGCAAGCATAATGTGGATTATCTCTGCAGAGGTAATATAGTTGGGAAGAGGGTAGTAGGCAAGAGGACCATTCAGTGAATCTATATTGATTTCATTCTTTTGTACTAATGATTATAGTATAATAATGATAATAAGTGCCAGGTTGTCTTATAAATACTTTATACATATTAATTCATTTAATCCTGGCAACAGCCCTATAGGGTCACTGCTAAAATTACTACTATTTTATAGATGAAGAAACTGAGGCACAGGCAGATGAACTTATTCAAGGTCACATAACTAATAATTGGCGGATCTTAGATGCTAACCAGGTAATCTAGGGTCTGTGCTCTTAACCAATATACACCACTATGTAACTAACATGAAAGAAATGTTATTTATTTATTATTTGTGTTATTAAAATAAAACTAATAAAGGCTTAAAATTTTTATAAGTTTGGAAAAGAGTACACCAAGATGTTAACAGTGGAAATCAACTTTAAAATATTTGGGGTAATTTTTACTTAATTTATTTATTATTATTTTACTATTAGTATTTATTTTTTCCAAACAGACATGCTATACTTTTGCAATAAGAAAAAATGTCGTAAGTTTTCACAGTGACGCAGTTCAAACTATATCGTGAGACTTTCCACACCATCACAAGAGAACATTCTGTAAAGCAAGCAGCAGTTCCCTTCCAATTGGTAATTGGATCGGTCTGTTCTATGGTGATTTGGAGCAAAGTAAGATTTTGCAGGGATGTTACATGTCTTCTTTTCACCCCCTCTGGCACAGTATGCTGTTTGAGAAGGTATATCTTATACCAAGTAAATATGAAGTTACCTATAATGAGGTTGATTTGCAACTGACCCCTGACTGATACTACGCAATGTGGGTGTGGGCCATGAGAATTTTCCCATGGTACAGTGAATACAATATCTGTAATTTCTATTATCTCTGTCTGGGAAAAATCATGCCTAAGGACTAGACCAATACAGAATAGCAGCATGATACTATATAAAGAACATGAGACTGGGAATCATGAGACTGAGATTTAGGGGAAACAGGTAGTTAATCCCATTAGAAAAAGTTTTAATCCCAACAACTGTACCCTAAATTGTGTGACCTTGTGCAAACCATTTAACCTCTTTGGCTTTTAGTTTTCATGTAAATAGATTCCAATTTTAAAATTATAATAGTCCATGATTATATGCTAACATAGTTGGTCATGTCTATAGAACTCACTTTTATACTTTTGATTAAAAGTGAAATTTCCTAATCATTCAAAAACTGAAATTTCCCATCTTTCAGACAGATGTATAACATTCCCTCAGGGAAATAGCTGCCATAGCTGTTTAAATGTGTTCCTTTATCTAAATGAAAGTCAAGTATACACATCTAAAAAGGCAGGGCTGGCTGGTAAAAGTAGCCCACGAGACATGTGAGTTTCAGGCTTGTTATCAACAGCACAATGGATGTCAGCTTTCAGCTCTCATAGAGAAAGCAGCATGTAATATTGATAGCTTCAAGTCAATGCTTTCTGACATGGATTCTAGCAGAAAAGAAAACAGACATGAATAAAAATTAATTTCTGCCTGAAGACAGTTCATTTGGTAATGGGATGGCCTATATCTAAAAACTTTATTTATCCTTCTAAACAGAAAACTGCAAGTAAAAGAGAACAGTTCTGAAAACTTATGGGAATTGCTAATGGGCACAAGGGAACTTTTTGGAATAGTGGAAATGCTCTATTTCTTGATTGTGGTGGTGGTTCCACGGGTATATACATTTGTCAAAACATTGAACTAGGCCTGGCGCGGTGGTTCATGCCTGTAATTCTAACACTTTGGGCAAGCCAAGGCAGGAGGATCACTCGAGCCCAGGAGTTTGAGACCAGCCTGGGCAACACAGTGAGACCCCTTCTCTACAACAATTTTTTTTAATTAGCCCAGCACAGTAGCAGCATCTATAGTCCTAGCGACTCAGGAGGTTGAGGTGGAGGACAGCTTGAGCCCAGGAGTTTGAGGCTACAGTGAACTATGACTGCACCACTGCACTCCAGCCTGGGTGACAGAGTGAGACCCTGTCTCTAAAATTAAAATAAAAAAGCATAAGGCCGGGCGTGGTGGCTCACGCCTGTAATCCTAGCACTCTGGGAGGCCAAGGCAGGCGGATTGTTTGAGCTCAGGAGTTCGAAACCAGCCTGAGCAAGAGCAAGACCCCGTCTCTACTGAAAATAGAAAGAAATTAATCGGACAACTAAAAATATATAGAAAAAATTAGCCGGGCATGGTGGTGCATGCCTGTAGTCCCAGCTACTCGGGAGGCTGAGGCAGGAGGATTGCTTGAGCCCAGGAGTTTGAGGTTGCTGTGAGCTAGGCTGACGCCACGGCACTCACTCTAGCCCGGGCAAAAGAGTGAGACTCTGTCTCAGAAAAATAAATAAATAAATAAAATAAAAATAAAAAAAATATTACACTGTATAATTAAATTGGCTACATTTTATTGTATCAATAAAGTTAATGTTTTAAAAAACTCACAGGGACATATTGTCAGCATGCTCAAAAGGACTCCTTATTTCTTTGTGCTAACAATCATACAAAATTTCAGCAGTGATACTCTCCATGGATTAGGGGGATGGGGGTGTAAATCCGAAACTAAAGGACACAGGGAGCATTGTAGGGGGGAAGGGCATGCCTTTAACCCTTGCTTGCATGAGGCAATGACATAAAGTGTAACCATAACGTTTGTACCCTCATAATATCCTGAAATAAAAAAAAAGAAAGAAAAAATTTCAAAATGCTGAACTTGAAAATATGCTTACCTTTCAACTCAGAAATTACAGCTTAATAAATCATTGTAAGCAAATACTAACTGATGAGAACTAAAATTTATCTTCAAGGATGCTCACCGAAATGCTGCTTATAATAGCAATCAAAAGGATACAAGGTAAATGCCTAATTACGGGGGATGGCCACATGGTGAACCAATTAAGATCCAGGACTCTGAAGCCAGAATGTTCAGTTCGAATCCTAATTCTATTGCTTAATTGCTGGAGATGTTAACAGTTCCTTAACATCTCTTGTCTTAGTTCCTCATTTTCTAAAATAAGATTAATAACAGTACCTATTTCATGGGGTTATTAAGAGGATTAAAATAGCTTGGAAGTGCTTAAAACAGTGCCTGGCATGTAATGGGCTGGATATGCATCATTAAGGTGAGCAGTGTTTTCCTCTTTGTAATACCAGCTAGCCTAACAATAGTTCATTATAATATAATTTCTTCCACTAGGTCTATGCTGACATAATAACTTTATAATAAGTGGATCTAAATTTTAATGATAAAAATCA
>NW_012146523.1:4680583-4815230 GCF_000956105.1 Propithecus coquereli
AAATAAGTTAAATAAAAATTTTAAATTTACATTGAAAATATTAGCATGAATTCATGATGTAATTTTTTTTAATCAAAAATATTTCCAAGTCTGTCTATTGGAAAGGCCTAAAAACAATGACTGATCCTGTGGCAATGAGCACCCTTAGTGATCAGACTGTGGTTTCTAAATACCATTTCCCATTTAAAAGAAATTGGGCTCCTTGGAGAAACAGCTGATTTCAGACATGGGTAAGTACAAAACGAGCCTCTTGTCATGCCATAAAGCAAGCAAGCTATCGAAGATACCAGAGAAAAGTCAGAAGGAAAGAAAAGCCAACCTGACGGGGCTCCCTCAGGGCAAAGGTGGAATAATTTGTGTGCTAAAAAAATATTATTTCAATGTAATGAAATACATGAATTTTTTTAAAAATCCACAAATTCCTAATAGGCCAAATTTTTAAAAATAATCTTATCAAGCATTTCTCCTACTTTTCTTTTATAAATTATTGTCTCAAGGTAGCTAATGGAGAACTTCACAATAGTTGGATCAGGCTGACAGCGTGTGAATCCATTTATTTCTCTTAACATCGCCAGGAAAAGAGACAACCACACATTAAATGCCTCTTGGTATGACTCAGTAGAACTCAGGCCTACCCATGAACTATTCTTGCTAAAAAAATAAAATTTGATCAAGCCTCTAAATTGAATTATTAGTTTATTAGCAAGCCAGGGGCTAGAATAACATGTTACACAACAACTAATCAGAAAATCCAGAAAGTGGAAATTTCTACATGACAAATGACCTGATTCTTCATAAATTAATGGCAAGAAAAAAATATAAAAACAAAAGCAGAAAATCTATAAATTAAATGAAACTTAAGAAATATATCAACCTATGCCATATGTGGCTTTTGTTGCATCTTCAGTTGAACAACAGTAACAAAGGAAAACAACTATCAAATAAAAATTATTATAAGGCAACTGGAGAAATTTGAACAATGACTAGATATTTAATAATATTGAAGAACTATTGATACTTTTATTTTAAGTATTATAATGGTAATGTGTCTGTTAAAAAAGTTATCTTTTAAAGATATATATATATATAGAGAGAGAGAGAGAGAGAGAGAAGTATCTATAGGTGAAAAAACAGGATGCCTGAGATTTGCTTTAAAATAATCCAAGTTGGGGATCAAGAGAAAAAAGTAGGTGTGGTTATAAATCAAACAAATTAGGCCATGTGATGATAACTATAGAAACTGAATGATGGGTTCATGGAGTTTATTATACTAGCCTTCCCATTTTTGTATGTATATGCTTGAAAAATTCCATAATAAAAAGGCACCACCTTCTCCTGATTCCTAATCTAGTTTTTAGATTTTTTATTCTTTTTGAACTGTTCCTGGTTTAGGGTGGATGTTTATCATTAAATTGTGGGCCGAGGCTTCTTAGAATTGAATCGAAACAAGACATGAGAGAGGAGTGGTACATAGGAAGCCAAAGGCATATTAAAACCTAAAAATCTCCTAGCTTCCAAGTAACAATATATTACTATATAATTACATGTGTCCTCACTTTTGTTTGACTTCAAATGAAGCTGCATTTCTTCAATTGGCTGCTACTGGATAATAGTGTGCGATGAATGTCAAACATAATTAAAACATAGCAGAGCACAAGGAGAGACATTGTCAGCAGCCAGTGAATACAGTGCTGTTCTTCATTTGGTAAAAAACTGTGCCACAGGCAGATGAACAGATGCTGCATTTAACTCAAAAGAGTTTATAGAAAAAGGAAGCAATTTCACAATATACTATAACCCCGTTCGTTTCATCTTCTGGCCCTTATTATCTGAACTATTCAGAGGGTCTCTTACCTGTTTTCTTTGCCTCCAGACTTTCCCTCTCTAATTCTTATCTTCCTAAAACTTGCCCAGCTCAGACGCTGTTCTTGGCTGCTCAGGTCCCCTACAGTCTGCGCCAGTCAACCCGGTTCCTTATCCTGGCATTCAAAGCCTTCCACCATCTGGCTCTAACCTTTGTTTCTGGCCCTAGCTCCAGCTACTCTCTCCTGCATTCCGTGCGCGCTGGGCGAATTGACTACTATTTCCTGAATACATCCAAACTCCTCTTTTAGAATTGCCACCCAGTTTCACCCTTTCACTCCCCACCTTTACTCTACCCTTTACTCCCCATCTCTCCATCAGCACCCCACCAGTTAATCTGAAAAGTCATTTTATAAAGTAAACAACAAAAACAAACAAAAAGCTCCCAATCTTTAGCTTACCTTGCTCATTGTCTGCCGTTAGCCTTTCAAAGTCATATATAAATACAAATTCGACTTTCTCCTTCAAATTCCAAAGCCATCTGTCAGTGTCCTCCTGCTCATTTCACTTTCCTTATATCCTTTTTCTCCTGCCAGTTCCTTCTTTCTAGTCATGCTCCCATGTCACCCTATGCTTGCCAGGTCCATGTATTCTTCAACTTTGTAATGATTGCTTGTTTAACGTGTATCTCCCCAGCTAAACCATAAGTTCTGTATGGCAGGGACCAGATGTGTCTTTTTCATATTGTAATCCCAGGGCCTGGAACAAAGAGACAAAACAAATATTTTCAGCAATTGAATAAATACAGTAAATCTTTCGTACCTTCATTTTTATCCAATATTAATTTTGTTTTCTTCTTATGTTGGTGCGCCCCTCACTCCATGTCAGCAATCATCTTTTTTTTCCCTTATCTCATTAGCAAACATTTCTTAAATCATAAGTTCCCTTACACAAAACTTTTTCAGAGTATGTGTGAACTCTAACATACATGCACATATCCTAACATATCCTAAAAAGAGCTGCTTTTCCTCGTACATCCATATCGAGGCTCCAAGATAGGAATATTGTAAATTAAATACAATTGACCCCTGTACGACCTGGGGGTTAGAGGCACTGACCCCACACAGTCAAAAATCTGTGTATAACTTTTGACTCCCTAAAAGCTTAACTACTAATAGCCCACTGTTGACTGAAAGCCTTACCAATAACAGATACATTCTATTAACACATGTTTGGTATGTTGCGTGTATTGTACACTGTATTCTTACAATAAAGTAAGCTAAGAAAATGTTATGGAAGAGAAAATATATTTACTATTTATTAAATGCAAGGTCTTCATCCTCATGGTCTTCACGTTGACTAGGCTGAGGAGGAAGAAGAAAAGGAAGGGTTGGTCTTGCTGTCTCAGGGGTGGCAGAGGTGAAAGAAAGTCTGCATGTAAGTGACCCACAGAGTTGCTCAAGTGTCGATTGTTCAAGTGTCAACTGTAAATGTTCAGGGAAAGTTAAATCTAACCATGGGAAATGATATGTATCTCAAATAGGTGTTGGCAAACTACAGCCCACGGGCCAAATCTAGCCTGCAGACTATCTCTGTAGTTTTATTTGAACGCAGCCACACCCGCCATTTACATATTGTTTATAGCTGCTTTTGCAGTACAGTGACAAAGTTGAGCAGTTTCAATAGAGACCTTATGGCCCACGTAGCCTAAAAAATTTACTCTTTGTCTCTTTACAGAAAAAGTTGATAACCTGTCTTACAAAAGATTGTTTTTAGAGGATGATGCCAGAAGGATTTGTGATTCAGGCCCCACCAGGACGACAGACATCTCTAGGGAACACAGTCTGAGCTATACAACGTACCCTTCGCAATGCCTAGTGAACTTCCCAGTAAGAGGGAAAAAAATTAAAGTGTCGTGTCACAAGGAAAAGATATATGCCTAAAGGAAAACAATTTATTACTAAAAAAACATCAATAACAACAGAGATGCTGTTTGCAGTTTGAGAGAATTCACGAAACAAGTATTTCCAATAATTTCCAAAGGAAATTACTCCAAACCCACATTATACTGAAGTGTGCTGCCCCTGACTTAATGATCTGAGTTTGCTTTTGACAGTAAACCAGTGTTTCTTTGGTGATATGGTGAATGATGCTCAGAGCCACAAGTAAAGTATGAAACCAAGGAACGTAAGAAGGTGACGAAGGGAGAGTGGAAGTGTAGAGGGAGCACACAGCTGGGTGTCCTTGGGCAAATTAGTTCATCGGCGACTCTGGGCCTCCATTACTGCACATGCAACAGGAGGGATAATGTTATGTAAAAGCTTAAAGAAGAAAATGTATGTGAAAATGTCTGGCGTAATCAAATAAATATATCCTTGACTGAGTGGAACACTATAATGAGCATGAATGATTTTGTAATAGTCCTGGATATCCATAAATAATAATGATTATTCTTACAGTAAGAGTACACATAAATGTCCACATAGGGTTGCTTTTCCTAAATGAAAAATTATTGCATTTTTTTCTTATATGTGACGGGTGGTTACCCAGTTATCTCACAGACATGACAACTTACCATTTTTCAGTACTGATTACCTTTTTATCCTGTCTGTGAAACTGTCCTAGTGTTTCTGTCTGGACTATCATTTTTAAGGACACCCCTCACCCCTGCATGATCTGAAATTACTATCAGATTTCTCCTGATCCCCAAAGTCATACAGGAAAATACCGGCCCTGAGGGACTAGAAAAGCAGGTAGCATTACCTACTCCACATTACCTACTCCACTATTTCTTTAAGAAAATCTTTGGTCTGTTTGACAATGACAAGGAACGTTGTTTATATGGCATTTTACTTTGCCTTTTTATAGGCAGCATGCTTTAATTTGCTCATTGAGGGTGTGCAACGTGCCAGATATTCTGGATTTGAATGCACACTGGTGAACATTAATATTTCTTAAGGCAATGCTAGCTGCTGTAATACACAGAACTCCAGATCTCATTGGTTTAAACCAATAAACACATATTTCTCAATGAATATGTACTTCTGTGTTCTGTAATATCCAATACACACTTAGGGGAGGAGTGCACTCTGTTACATGTAGTCATTCAGGGGTCAGGATGGTAGAGGCTCTGCTCTCTTCTATACATGGATTCCAAAAAGTCTGGAGCTTTGACATCCAGCTAGCAGATTAGGGATAATAAGAGAGCATGGAGGATGATGGTCCAGGGATATTATAGGCCAGGTCTGGAAGAGGGTATACCACACTTGTGTCCACATTCCATGACCAAAACTCAGTGAGGGCATGCTGAAAAATGATGTCTAGGGCTGGAATCCCCTTTCTTGTGACAATTGTATGCTGTAAAAGGGGAGCATGAACTTTTGCCAGACAGCTAACCATTCTGCAACACTTCCCTATAAAGGTGAGACACTATTAACAATTACATGCATAAATATTTGAGCTGGATACCAGTTCTGAAAAAAGCAAGCCTGTCAAAGGAGACACAGATGGTCACATTTTCTATTATGAAGGGGCTCGCTGAGAAACTTCAGTAAACCGTTATCAAAGCCTCTGAATGCAGCCCATAGGTGATTCACATCAAAAGCGGAAGAGGATAGATATGCACAAAACAAAGGTTAATGCAGAATGGTTTATTTATTTATTTTTTAGTGTAACTTTATTTTGTCACTTTTATTAGGTCATTTGGTTGTTTTCTCAAAACTTTTTCTTCTAGATTTGTTAGTATAATCTCAGGGGATGTTTAAATAAATAAATAAATAAATAGATAAATACATCTCTGTTGGAGACTTGCGTGATGAACATCTGTCATAGTGTTTAATTATATGTTAACAGCAACCATAAAAAATGCCTTAATGACTTTTACAGCCTTTAACTGTTCATCGTGAAATTGCGTCACTCATGTTATAAAGTTTTTGTCGGAAAAAAAAAGAAGTTTCCAACTATCACAGGAACTCTGGGTTCTAATTAAGCAATCAGATTCGACAAAGTGTGTATTAGTGTAACATCACGTACCTCAGAGGCATTGAAAAGCTGAAGTCTTTTCTCTGAAAGTCAATTACAATTTGTAGTGTCACCACGTCACTGTAAAATGTCCTAAATTGTAACTGAAAGTATCTCCAGAGGTAAGTACAGAAAGTTTTAATCCTTTCACTGTAGGTCACTCAGTATGAAGACATTTACTTTCTGGTACATATAATTTCATTGTAGAATAATTCTGTCCGTTTTTACCTAACAATACAAGTGTGTTATTATTTTCTGATGTCCCTCCGTATTATAACAGGTCATGTTACTTGTCAGTTATGATGATGAAATACAAAAAGTTATGATATTTAGAAAAGAATATCACATTTATTAAGGGAAAGTGTGTCTCAACAGGAGCAATAATGTTCTTTGAGGGTCTTTGGAAATTTGTGGGGGCATGTTTGGTTGTCTCAATTATTTGAAGGCATTGTGGCACTTAGTGGACAGTGTCCAGGGATGCTAGATGTCCTGCGATGTGCAGAACGGTGACATGCAATGAAGAATTGTCCAGCAGTTCAGAAATTTTTTACATCCCTCCAGGCATTATTGAAGACGAAACACCTTCATTACCTAAGCCCAGAAGCTAGCTCTGTTTTACATATTAACACAAGCATATTTTGCATATACTTTTTTAGATTCACTGATCTTTCCAAAAATATAACTATCATGTAAATGAATGGAAGATTTTTTTTTTGTTTTGCTTTGTTCAGAACTTTACAATGAGTTGTTCTCCATTTCAAAAAATCGTGTTCCTAACTGCAATGCTGGTTGTGTATTTGAATCACCAATACCGGACAGTCAGCATTGTAGCTCTCCCATTTGTGTGGATTCTAATTTTAAGTAAACATATTAACTACTTTTTTATGTTTTCTTATACAGTCTATGCCAAACTTTCATAATTCTTTCATTACATATTACTTTATTTTTATCTGTTATTTATTTGTAGGTAGTTTTTTGGAATTTTTGTCACCTATAAATATCAAGAGACTTACAAAATCTTTGTAGCATTGAGTCTGAGAAGATTGAGAACCACTGTCAGGGTAGTGTAGGTTTTCATGATTGCAATGAGATCATAATTATAATAATATCTACCATTTATTAGTTGTTTATCATGTGCCAAGCAGTATGCTAATCACTTTACAAATATCTTCCCATTTGATTCTCATAACAAACCTATCAGATAGGTACTATCGTCATCTCTATTTTACAAGTGAGGCAGACAAAGGTTAAGTGATTTGGCCAATACAGAGTTAGTAAATAATAAAGCAGACTTTGAATCCTAGTCTACCCGACCTCAAAGCCAGGTGAAACCACCACTCTGGAAAAGATTGATGATTGGCTGAAGGAACAACCAAAAGCAGGTAATAAATGTATGAATCATCATTGCTTCCAACACAGCAAAAGCAGTCTCCTAATTTCAGGAGATGGGAGATACTACCTAAAAAGTGCTTCTCAAACTTTAATGTACATACTCACCTAGGGTTCTTATTAAAATGCAGATTCTGATTCAGTAGGTTGCTGCTGGTCTACAAACCACTTTTTAATAAGCATACACCTAAAGTTTCAAATCTTAAGGTATTGCAGGTGCAAAAAATTGTTAATCTTCATATAGTTGAAGCAATTTTAAAAATGGACATAGAAAAGAGAGATATGCAACATTTTCCACTTTTCCATAAATAAAAATCTGCATTACTGTGATTTAAAATACCAAAGGCAATATATGTAACCTAAACATTTGTACTCCCTTAATATGTTGAAATTAAAAAAAAAAATACTAAAACAAATAAGCTAGTGAACCTAACATAAAATTCCTATATACAACTAGGAACCTCACCAAAACTCCCAAACATAATAAGCCCCAGAAATTAGTATATATTTCATGGAAAAATATAAGTAATCAAATATTAAACTGATACAGTCTATAATAGCATAGATAATGAGATTATAAAATTATCAATTGTTCAAATATAAAGATATTAAACATTATTTATTGAAAAAATCACACTAGAGTTAGGTGCAGTGGTGCATGCCTGCAGTCCCAGCTACTCAGGAGTCTGAAGCAGGAGGATCGCTTGAGCCCGAGAGTTCCAGGCTGTAGTGCACCATCATCACGCCTGTGAATACCCACTGCACTCCAGCCTGGGCAACACGAAGAGACCCTGTCTCTAATTAAAATACACATATGTATACATGATTCTGTGTTATTTCCTAAAAAGTTCTGAAAAAATCATGCTGAAACAAGTAATTATCTATAATTTTGCTCCCAGTATTCTGGCCAATATATGTATATGTGTGTATATATAACCTAAAGCTTGTTAGGCTATGTAAAAATATGTACATTGGTCCATTTCTGGTTGTAATATGAACAAATGTGATCATTTTGTAGGATCATTTGGCAACTATTATGAAAAACCATGAAAAAGTTCATACTATATGACCAAAATTCCCTCTTACGGTAAGCTATATAGCACCCAAGAATTTGTGCTAGGTAAACAATTCACAAAAGCAAAAGATATGTAGAATCAGTTATTAACAAACATTTATAAAATACCTACCGTGGCATATGCTTGGAGCAATACTGTAGGTACCTAGGGTACATTGGTGAATGAAAAATGTAAAGGTTTCTGCCTAACAAGAGGAAACAGGCAATAAATAATAAATATAACAAGGAAATTTTATAGTATGTTAGAATGTGATGGGTGCTATAGAAAAAAGGAAGAAAAAACAGAGAAGGGTAAGGAGGATCGGAGATTAAGATGAGGGGTAGGAGGAGGTGGGCAGGGATCATCTTAGGTTTTTGTTCTGCATGCAACATGGAGCCATTCCAGAGTCCCAAGCATAGGAAGAGTAACTATAGTTATAATATTGAAAAAATAAAAACAACTTACAATGTTCAATAAGAGAAGAGTTGAAGACTTTGAAGTTAATACACTCCATGAAAGAATACAAAGTCTTTATTTACAATGAAATATAAAATAGAAAGTAAAGCATCATTTCTGTATTAAAATTACGGGACATGGAAAAGATAAAGCAAAATTAAATATTAATAATTTTTATTATCACCATATAGAAAAAAAAAACTTTTACATGTATATAGTGCATGTGTATTTACATATATATAGTACATATGTGTTTACACACATACTTTCCTTTTGACTAAGTGGCAAAATAAAGAAAAAAAAAAATCTTTAGATCAATGAAATAGTCCTCAAACTAGTACAGCACTATACACATGAGAGCATGTACATCAAGGTTACCAGGACATACATTCCTATATTCTTTGTATAGACTAAAGGTAGATACATTCAGGTCAAATACACAACAGAAATTAAGTCTTTCTTAAGGTCTTTAGAATTCCTTTCTCCTTGGACTCGGTTTTTTTTTTTTCACCTTTATATTTTACAGTGATAGGCAATTTAAGATTCCGTCTAACTAAAAATCTATAATTCTTTGGCACTTTATAATTAACTTCGACGCAAACCTCTGACCTCTATTGCTGTGGCACCTACAGCAAGGCTCAAACATATCAGGAGAGGCAGGAAGAAGAGTTACAGGTATATAGAATTAACAAGAAACTTCAAATATAGCTGCTTCTCCTCTCATTTTAAAAGTAAAAATGCGACAAAAGTCTTCAAGGTCAAAATCTCCTCTGTTCCTCTCTTCTCCATGAACAACTTCTTTATATACTCATGCAAAACCTTTGACCCCTAAGAAGACAACAGCCTTCATAATTATGTCTCAAAAACAACTCTTTATATGTTATCCACGCTATAATGGATTCAGAGACATGAATAAAACATCTTAATTTTCAAGTATTTCTTTTTAAATTAATTTTTGAAAGAAAAATGTCTTGTAAAGAAAGGAAGGTTTTTTTTTTTTTTTTTAAGGCATGCAGCTCTTGCATAGAAGGATATAGTTTTCATGGCCTGTCTTGTTAAAAATGTTCTAGTACCCATCTGATGCACACTTATTTATGGATTTTAGACTAAAAGCTCTTTTTTGCTGGTTTTCTTCACAAGCACTTACCTCAACATCCTCATTAGGTGATTTTTTTCCTTTTCTTTTTTGTTGAGGCCTAGCCATGCCCTTGGTACTCTCTTTTGTTCCATGCTGCAAAAGGAATGGTTTTAAAGGCTCCCTCTCCACCAGTCCCACCTTTTTTTTTCTTTGTAATTAGCCTTATTTGAGGACCAGAAAAGCAAAAGACTGGAAAAAAATACAAAAACTGTTGAACAAAAGATACGATGTTCTTTACCCGAACCATATGCTGTACAGCTCATGTACAACCTGGGTCAGATGACTTGCATATATGCCTTTAAAATGAAAAGAGAAAGAAAAAGGAAAGAAAAAGCACTGACTTGCACCGCAGCTGCATTGATATAAACAGGCTTGGAGTAAATGTCACAGTGAAAGGAGAATAATACATTTTATCCTTATTGCAAAAGTAATTCCCTTTAAAACCAAAGAATGTGATGAAACTAGGTACCTGATGACAATGCTTGCATAAAGCCATTTGAAATATCTTAATATTAATTTCCTTTAATTGGAATGAGAGAAACACTTTTCCTTTTTCAAACTCAAATAGTTAATACATTGTCATTAGAGCTACACACAACTGGAATTGTTCAGCTATTTCCTTTAGAATGGTTTATTAGAATGGTTTTGATGCAGTGATGATTCATGAAACATTTTTTGTGCCTTCTCTTAGTTCATTAGTTAAAAGCCTATGTCAAAGTAAAGGGCTGAGGGATTCATGCTATTCTTTTCTTTAGAAACAAAAGTCTGGCTTTCAAAATATTAAAATTCATAAATACCAACTGGATTATTGGGACTACAATAGTGTTCCTTACTTCTCAAAAACAAAATCCCACTTTTTTTGTACCAATATAATTCCATGAAAATGATCATCAAAAGCAGCTCCAATGAGGCAAATGTTACAAAGTATGAAGACTGAGGATTCCAGAGATACGGCTATCAAGAAGCCAACCTCAGTCTTCTTCCTTACTGTGACCCATGAAGTAAAACATAAGTTTATCAGCATATGAGTTTTGTTTGTTGTTGTTTGTTCGTGTGTTTTTCATGTTCTTTAGGCAAGTATGAGTCAATGACCCAGCAGGAAACATAGTGCATACTCTACCTGGGTAATTTAAGGAGAGTTCAATAGGCTATGAAAGGGGGTTAGAGAAACCAACAAGGGGCAGTATTGGTAGCTACTACCAACCCTAGGCTGGAAGGAGCAAAAGGAAGAAACCATTATTGAATCAGGAGAGTTAGCTCTGTGAAACAACTATGGCTTTTCAAAGAGACTTGTAGGCAACCCACATGACCTGGCAATGCAGAATGTGGAGGAACACATACCCCAACCCTTCTCTCTTCTGTTCCTGTGATTTTCCGCAGATGTTTTCCGTCGGAGAAACCCAGGTGGAAACCAAAAAGCAAGGAAAGCTATTGATGCCCTCCATATAGATCAACCTCCTAGGCACAGAGCAAGGGGAGAGGGAATCAGGAGGAGGAAATGAAAGTTACCCAATTTCTTAAGTAGCAGATAAGTGCCTCTTTCCCTCTCTGCTTTTTATTATAGATACAGCCATCTATTCCCCTTAAGCTTTCTTTTCCTTTTGTGTAAAGTCAGTTTAATAAAATTCTTTTAGGAAGCAATTTTGAACAGTGAGCTTGTGTCATCTTCATTATGTTAATAGATCAAAGAGCTCAAGATACCTAAGAAAACATTAATGCCCCCTTTGTACCCACTATGGGTAGAAAGTGATTAATGGATATAGTCATTTCACTCAGCAAGTATTTATTGATTACTTACCATGTGCAAGGCACCATCCAAGAACCATGGGGTACCCAAAGGTAAATCAAGTAAGACTGTCATCACTAGCATGTATCTCTGGTTTTTCCTGTCCTGCATCCCTTCTGCTTTTTTCTATTGCCTGTGATCAGGCATGGGATTGGGCACATGACTCAGGCTGGCCAATAAGCATGCTCCTTCCTCCTGGCCAAAGTCATAGGCTCAGGACAGACAAACTGACTGAGATAGACAAATAAGGGTTTTACTTGGAACTTTTCCTGCCATATTTATCAAGAAATAAATACTTTTTTAAAAGGAATTGTTCAGTGAGAAGTATGAAGCCAAGTCACGATAAGCAGAACCGAGACGGAGACAGAGACTGAGGCTCTGGCCCTGCCAGACCTGTGGCCCATTAGACTTCTCGGTGTTCTGAGACAATAAATTATCTTTTTTTGTATAAGCTATGATTTTATCCTTTGCAACCAGATGACCTTTGACTAATACATTATCCTCAAGAAGTCTATATGTAATAGAATATATGCATAAGTAAAACACAAAATATAAAGTTATAAATGGCTTATTAGAAGATAATTATAGGCTGGGCACAGTGGCTCACACCTGTAATCCCCAACACTTTGGAAGGCTGAAGCAGGAGGATCACTTAAGGCCAGGAGTTTGAGACTAGCCTGGGCAATATAGTGAGACCCCCCTCCCCCATCTCTACAAAAAATAAGAAAAATTAGCTGGGAGTGGTAGCACATGCCTATAGTTCCAGCTACTGGGGAGGCTAAGCTGGGAGGATCATTTGAGCCCTGGAGTTCAAGCCCAGTGAGCTGTGATCATGCCATTGCCTTCCAGTCTGGGCGACAGAGCACAATCCCGTTTCTATGAAAAAAAGAAAATTTTTAAAAAATTAAAAGATAGAGTTCAGGGAGGCTAGCTTTACTTATAGAGGTAATTATCTGAACACTCAAGGCAATTAAGATACCATTCGAACTAAGCCCCTATATCACAGATAAAATTCTGGACATGTTGATCCTTGGGGAGAGGGAACATCGAGAGAGCAGATGTAGGATTTGTGTATTTGTATTTCACAAAGAAAGAGAGGTGAATGATACAATGGGGAATAAATTACAGTCTATTACTAGTGAGAACACAAACATTTAAACAACATATGTAACTACAAGAATATACAGAAAATTATTTAACAATGGTTGATTTCTGACATTAGGACTACAAATAATTTTTTTTTCTTTGTGCTTTTCTATTTGTCAAATTACATTTTGGTGTAAGGAGAAAATAGAATTTTTTTAAAAAGTGAGAAAATGCCAAAATCTGTCCAAAAAGGGAAAGGAGGAATCAAAATTAATGTTGAGTTTTTAAGATGTTAATACTTAAGTCCATTTAGTTTTGAATTTTTTGAAGACTGATGATGCATTTATTGGTCACCAACAGTACTTAATTACACGGCCATAAATTCAAGGGCAGAATTCACTCAGGCTATTGCAGCTCTAGGCTTCATGCCACTTCTGTTTTTACAGATTGCCTAAGATCAATGTATGTGTCAAATAACTTGTTATAACACTTTTTTGTCACCCTAGGAAACTAGATTTTAGTACACGTTTTTACCAAAGAGAGCCCAAAAGTCAAGCAACATAATGGCGTGAATCTAACAAAACCACCAAAATCTGAAAAATTCAAGCAGGTTATATAAGTGTCAGGGCTTCATCAAAAACTAGGAAGAGTTTCAGCATTTTATTTACATGAGGGAGAAATTGCTTTTATTTGTGTAAAACTAAATGGGGCTAAATGTGAACATACCAGCCTCTATCCATTTGAACTAACAAAGTAAAAACAAAATGCTTTTAAAAATTAACTAAGGTATTTTAAAGACTAGACCCAGTTTAGATTCAGGAGAAGTTGACAATCTCGTCTCTTCTGTCACTCCTAAAAAATATAGAAAAGGCCTCCAGTATATCTTAGGCTGTTACAGACACCATTGTTTTACCAATTAATCTAAAAAGGTTTATAATCAGAATTTGGATGACACATTTTTAGCATCTTTCCTTCCTGCTTTAATCTTCTCAACACTCCTTTTTCCTCTAGTTCTATGTGGCACTCATTACCTTTTAAGGGCTGGGGAGTTTGGGAAAGCAGGAAGGGAAGGATTTGGAAACCTCAGAATATGAAATTTCAGAATGTTTTATGTGGCATCACAAGAATACTTTGTTAGGTTAACCTTTAGTTCTATTATTGGTTTAAGATATTGCTTGTTTTGCTATTAGAGCTTCTCCTTATGTTTTCAAAATGAAATATAATGTGTATATTTTTCTTTTACAAAATTTCTAAGCATGTATTAGTCAATTAGGTAGGTATATATGAATCTACTCTTCAACATATAGAATTTACTTGTTTCAAATTATGGAGTGCACTGAACAATTAACTTCACTATGCTATAAAAAAACTTGTGATAATTTTAAGAACCATGCTACTGTATGAATCAAAAAAAAAATTAATAGAAAAATAGTATCTAGAAACAAATCCAGGTATATTCAGGAACTTAATAGCATTTTAAGTAAGCAATGAAAGGGCAAATTATTCAATAAATAGTTTAGGGACAACTGGTTATCCACTTGTAAAAAAATAATATTATGACCTTACTTCACACTATCCAGGTAATATAGCACCTCCTGTATTACCCTAGATAGAGCTGGAACTCATTCTACTAAGTGAAGTATCCCAAGAATGGAAAAAAAAGCACCATATGTACTCACCATCAAATTGGTTTTAACTGATCAACACTTAAGTGCACCTATAGTAGTAACATTCATCAGGTGTCGGGCAGATGGGAGGAGGGGAGGAGGGGATAGGTATATACACACCTAATGGGTGCGGTGTGCATCATCTGGGGGATGGACACGCTTGAAGCTCTGACTTGGGTGGGGCAAGGGCAATATATGTAACCTAAACATTTGTACCCCCATAATATGCTGAAATAAAAAAAATTAAAAAATATTTAAACCTATTTTTTTGAACTGTAAATTTTGTAGAAGACAATATAGCATACTACTTTTATGATCTTACTATGGGGGATATCATTAAAAAGTTTACTAAGAAACAGAAACCATGAAGGAAAATTTTAAGCCTTGACTACGTAAAATTTCATTACTTTGTAAATTGAAAGACACCATAAACAAAAGTATGTGGTTTATATCAATAAATTGGAATAAAATATTTTGAACACTTACCTCAAAAGACTACCATCCTTAATACATAAATGGTTCTTGTAAATCAATAATTAGAAAAGAAAAGAACCCAATTAAAACTGCTCCCAGAAGAGACAAAAGTAGATGTTAAACTCACATAAGGATGCTTAATACCACTAATAAAGAAATGCTCAGTAAAATAACATTTAAAATGTAGCTTCTACAAATTTAGTAGCTTAATAACAGAGTATTAGCTACATTGTAGAGAAATAGGAAATTTAATTAACTATTGGTAAAATTGTAAATTGATATGGCCTTTAGGGAAGGCCACCATGACAGTATCAATATGTTAAATCCGTATACTCAATTTCCCAGTAATATCACCAAAAGAAATCTATTTTACAGCAATACTGGTATAAGTGTGCAAACATCTATGAAACAATGATTATTGAACTTTGTTTAAAATAGCAAAAAAAGAAAGAAAAGTACTAATCTATATCGTTCTTAATAGGACACTAGAAAAATTAATTATAGTGTATCTATGTGTTTCAGTTGTTACTGTCTCATAAACCACTCCAAAACTTACGGCTTAACACAATATAGTTCACTATTTCTGACAATTTTATGGTTTGGGAATATAGGCAGTTCTTCCTCTCTACATAGTATTGACTGTGACCAATCACATGCTCTAACAGCAGGTGTCCGGCCCAGGGTGAAAGTCCCAAAAGCCTTCACTTATGTCCGGTGCCTTGATGCTCCTCCACGCAGCCTCTCTCTTTTCGCACTGTTGTTTGGAACACCACACATCGTCTCACGGTAGTCAGACTTCTTACATGGCAGATAGATTTCAAGAGAGAGCATTCCAAGAGGACGAGCCCCAGTGTGGAAGTTCTTATCAAGTTTTTGCTGTCCCATTGATCAAAGCAAGTCACACAGCCCACCTCGGCATCAGCGTGGGAGAGGACTAAACAAAGGCATGGATACCAGGGGCGTGGTTCTTTAGGGACCACTAATGTAACAGTCTCCTAAACATGCAGTGGGAAATAACAGAGCCATTTAAAAAAAATGAATTAGTCATTTTTATATTTCTTGATAGCTAAAACATTGCCTAGGATGTATTTTTAAGTGAAAAAAGTAAGTTATAGAACAGTACTCATAGTCTGATCACGTTTGGTTTTTAAAAGGCCAAAAAAATCCTGCATGTTATATCATACATATGATATATATGCATATACATGTATGCATATGTATATGTATACACACACAGATAGATATGGTAGATATGGAGAGAGAGAGTGAGAGAGATCTAAAAGGACATGCTCCAATATATTCCCAACTGTTATCAGTGGTGATTACTGAGGATTAGGACTGAAATGAACAAAGTTTTTTCTTTAATTGTGTGTGTCTTGAATTATAATTTTTATTTTCCCTTTTGTATGCTTTAAATTTGTTACAACTAGCACACAATGTTTCTGTGGTTTTTTAAAAAGGAAAAGTATTCAGAAAATCTTCTTTAGTTAATTGTATGGTCCTATAAGCAGTTACAATAAATTGTGTGTTTATTGTGCATAAAGCGGTGTATGGAGGAAGGGCGGCAGATAAGCAAAATAGTACAACTCACGAACTAGGGCAGGACAATCTCCTGTAATGACTTTTTAAACAGCTTTAGTGCATGAAAAGTTACTTTCATAATTTCTCCCTTTTCTGAAAGTGATTTGTGCTAGACAAAATGCAAGTGTGATTTTGGTAGCAATCAAAATTTGATTTGTTTTATCACACACACAAAAAAAAGTCTACCAGATGGAATTTTAATTTCTCTTCCTACATTGACTGGGTAAAAACCAGAACGAAATGGTGATAAGGAAGAGGTAGAGGAGAAGGATAATGATGATAACAGAAGTAGTTCTTAGTACATGTCAAGCTCTGTACTAAGTATATCACCTACAAAAACCCTATAAGATGTCTGCTACTATTATCTGCATTTTGCAATCAAGGAAACTGACACTTAACCTACATCATACAACCAGTATTCTGGAAGCTGAAATTTGACTTTATGCAGTCCTGGTCCAGAGCTCTTTTTATATCGTTTCTCCATGGGAATGATGATAAATAGTCTCTGTGTATGTATATTAATAAATATCCTTAAAGAATTAGAAGGCTTATCCTTAATACAAATCAAAAAAGAGTGATAGCTAAAAGTTTTCACTATTTAAAACCCATTTTCCATTATGATTTGGGCTACAGCTAGCTGAAGTTAAGGGTTCATTTATGCCCATGCTCTTGGTTTTGGCATCACACTAATTCAGAGGTAGTCAGGTTGTCCATGTTGCTTCTAGAACCATATATCAGTCTCTCTGTGCCATAAGAATTCTCTGTGCCAGGCAGAATTTGATCTACCACTATTCTAATGCTGAAATTAGAGAGCTCAAACAACAGCTGATTGCACACCATGAGATCCACTAAAATCTGACAGCAGGTGTATTCACCAATTTTGACCATAATGACAGCAATAAGGAGACTTTCTGTTAAAGGGACAAGAGAACAGATATCTGGCACCAGGCACTGGAAAAAGCAAGACAGTTTTAAACAAGTACCACATGTGGTGACTCATTAGATGTTGAGAGCTAATAAGAGGCTGAAGATTTTTAACTTAGCACTGATGCTGTGGACAGCAGGATATCCTAACATCTAGAAATTGAGAATGAGTCAGGAGGTGGTGATAAATCCTGTGCTGATGCCTGGTGTGTGGAACTGTTATATTTTTAGGATAAAGGCAAAGATGTAAAAATCCAAAAGAGTGCCAGAGTGAAGCAAATATGTTGAGAGATCTGCACGTTTGTGTATTCATTCATTCACCAAGTGAGTACTATAGGATGGGTAGCATCCTAGGTTTCAGAATACAGAAGTGGACAAAAGAGGCATGGAAGTCTAAGCAAAACGAAATAACTAGCTAGATAATGATTATAATGTGTAATGGGTGTTATGATACTAGAAATAAAGGCTATCTTTATTTCTAGTGGGGGCCACTGTCTAGAGAAGTGAAGAAATCCCAATGGAGGTGCAGGCCCAGGACAAGGACCAGCAATAACGCAAAAAGGGAGAAAAACCCCATAAGTAGGGACAGCAGCATGCAAGGAGGTCAGAGAGGGCAGGAAATGGGGGTGATTCATGATGAGAAATGAAGATAGGGAGGTGGACATCAGCCAGATGTTAATGCTCTATGCAAAAGCATCTCTATTTTTATAGACATGAAAGTCATTTTAATAGCTACTGTCTTTAAAATCAGCCAGCAAACCAAAATTTATATTTTGAGAAACTACTATCTGTCACCCAGTGGACAAGACAAAGTCTCTGTCCTCAAGGAGCTTACCTATTGGTAGAGGGATCCAAATTTGAAAAATAAAATAAAATAAAAAAATACCTACCAACTGGTAGGAAGAAAATGAAATAGAGTGCTACAAAAGAGAACAAGTAAAGGGGCAGGGGCACCTTCCCTCTGGTGGTCAAGAATGCACTGTCTTGTGGAGGGAATATTTGAACCGAGGTCTAAACAGATAAAGAAGAAGGAGACATGTAAAGGTCTGAGGAGAACATTCCAAGCAGAAGGAACAGCAAGGGCTAACATCTTGAGGCAGAAACAAGGCAAGTGTATGTTCAAGGCTCAGAAATCAGCCCAGGGTGGCCAAAGAGAGTGAATGAAGGGAGGTGTAAGGGAGATGACGTCAAAGAGAGGAGTAAAGGACAGATCAGGTAAGTGACCAAACGTCCAGCTTGGCCCAAGATAATTCCAGTTACCATTCTTTAGCCCAGGTTAATTATTAATAAAACACTTCTTTATTTTCAAAAGCTTATAGGGTGTGGCAAGGAGCTTAGATGTGGCAATTCTGATGAAAGCCACTGAGGAGTTTTAAGGAAAGGAATGATATGATCTGATTCACGCCTTGGAAGAGTTGCTTTGGCTACAATTTGAAGATGTTCTGTAAGGGGGGAAGAATAAGGTTGAGAGCTCACAGTCTTACTAATTCTGTTTAAGGCCTCAATACCCAAAGAATTTTTTTGATTTATCACAGTACTCCAGAATCTTAGAATTTGGAAATAATTTTAGAGTTTACTTTGTCTGTTTTCCTATATGATGTAAGAATGCCTCCTACAAAAGTCGATGCCTATTAGTAGCTTTAATGAAACTGAAATTCAAGTCATATTTAAAAAAGAAGATTGTCATTGGATAAAGAGTCAGGAGACTTAGAATAAAAAGTCACTTTACAATCTTTGGAGCAAAAGAGAACCAGATATGAATAATGACTCTTTGTAAGCTCTGTGACCTTAGGCAAATTATATAACCTTTTTTAGTCTCCAATTTGCCATTTGCAAAATCAGAGACACAAAAGGAAATTTTATACAGTTTTATAATAAGAAAAAAAGAAAATCGTTGAAGATCTCCAGTAATCACTACAGCAATGTTTTTTAGTCCAAGTTATTTTTTGTCCTGAAAAATCTAGACAGGTCTAACTGGTCCTGAAATATACATTCATATGGTCACCTTCACTTTTGCAACTAGGATAAGGTGACTTAAATCTATGTGACTTACCACTGGTGCTAAGAGACCAGGACCACAAACACTCAACATCTAAAGGGGCCTCTTTTCTTAGAAAGCTCAATTAGTAATTGTACTAGCTCTAGGAAGTCATCGTAAAGATATCACAGACACTTATATTAGTTTTGTAGAGGTGCCGTAACAGAGAGTGTCACAAACAGAGTGGCTTAAACAACATAAATTTATTGTCTCATAGTTCTGGAGTCTAGAAGTCTAAGATCAAGGTATTGGTGAGCTGGTTCCTTCTGAGGGCTGTGAGAAGGAATCCATTCCTTGCCTCTCTCCTAGCTCCTAGTGGTTTGCTGGCAATGTTTGGCATTCCTTGGCTTATAGATACATTACCTGATCTTTGTCTTCAGATTCACGTGGTATTCTCCCTATGTGTGTGTCTGTCTCTTCACATGGCATTCTTTTCATAAGGACACCAGTCATATTGGATTAGGGGCCCACCCTACTCCCCATGACCTCAACTTACTTAAAAAATTACATCTACAATGACCCTATTTCCAAATAAGGTCACATGTTATTCTGAAATACTGGGGGTTTGGACTTCAATATATAGATTAGGGGGCAGCAGGACACGATTTGATCCATAACGAAATTGAAATGAATTACCTTTATTTTACATTTATTTGTGTCCTCTCCCCCCAAAAAAGATTTCATTTGGACTTTTCTAGTTAAAAACAAAACAGTGATTCTTTTCAATAGATCTTCAGAGTTACTTCGGATATTCTGTTTTAAAAAGATATTTCCTTTGAAAATCTCCTACCCTGTTAAAGGAAAAGATGCAGCATTACAAAAAGGAATTTAAAATGGAGACGAATTCGATGCAGATCTCCCCACAGGGCCACCGCTGCCACCGCTTGTTCTCAAAGTTGACATTTGAGTCTCAAGGGTAATCATAAACATGGAATTCATTCTGAAAATCTCTACTGCCCGGTTGGAACAACTGTTAGTGTTTATAAGGCACATGGTATGATGAAGATTACATTTATTTTAGATTAGTCTGGGGGCCAGAATTGTTGTTCTAAAAGTCTGAAGATGAAATTACAAATTTAAACAGTTCCTGTTAGTAGCAAAGCCTGCTGTTTGCTATAGCAGATGCTGTCAGTGTTTTGCCCATATCCTGTGGGCATCCATCCTACTGAAAGCACCTGTGACTCTCTGCCAGAGGGCTTTCTTTAGGCCTGCTTGTCGTGCAGGCAGGAAATGCTGGGAGGTTAACACCACTGGGAGCACCCCTCAGCCAATGGTAGATGGAATTTAGCAGATGAATGCCCCAGATTCTTTGCAACTTGGTTGGGAAGTATCTGCACTGATTCCAGCAACTCTAAGAAATGTCTACTCTGATCTCCAGTGTTCCCAGCTGCATTAAGCTTCAGTTGTCCATTCTTGCAACTTGATTTATAATGCACTCTTTTTCAGTTGCCTTCCCTTCCTTCTCTTACTTCCTTACTTCCCCAGCATTTCTTGGTTTCATCTCCTAAATAAACTACTTATACCTTTGACTCTTGAACAACAGAGGTTTGAATTACTTGAGTCCACTTATATACAGACTTTTTCCAATAAA
The DNA here is from genome assembly GCF_000956105.1 of Propithecus coquereli. Lineage (NCBI taxonomy): Eukaryota > Metazoa > Chordata > Mammalia > Primates > Indriidae > Propithecus > Propithecus coquereli. The sequence goes on from NW_012146523.1 coordinate 4,701,592, forward strand.
TATATTGAAAAACATTTTGAAGATTTGACACAGTTTGAAAAACTTACAGGTGAATTTCATAGCCCAGAAATATCAAAAAAATTAAGAAAAATTAGGTAGGTCATGAATGTATAAAATATATGTAAATGTTAGTCTATTTTATCAATTCCTACCATAAAATCAACATAAATCTATTATAAAAAGTTTTAAGTTACCAAAACTTAAGCAGAAAAATACTTATAGACCATGCATGGTGCCATTCACAGTGGAGAGAAATATAAACAAATGTAAAGATGCAGTATGAAATCAGAACTGCATGAAATTTTCTGTAGTACATACTGTACTATTATAATAATTTTGTAACCACCTCCTGTTGCTTTTGCAGTGAGTTCAAATGTTGGGAGTATCTGCTTAAGAGGCCATGTGACATGGTCACTATACCTGCATGGCGGAGAACAGGTCCTGCAGCATGCAGCGGACACACACACTGCGCCGGCTAGTTTACGGTGATACACTTGATAATGAAAGGGTTCCGAGCCAAGGCCCCACTAGCTGGCCATTGCTGCACTGCCAGCTGATGCACTGCCAACTGCAGGGACTCTGGTTTCTTGACAATGAGTCTTTCATTTTGTAGACAGGTAGGCAGATTTATAGGAACATCATGACCTGAGCCCTCCAAATTTAACTGATGAAGAACAAAGAAGTTTTACAACCTCCTCAGACCCTCACTGACACCCAAATAAGATGTCTGCAGTCCTTGGTTACCTCTTTCAACTCCCCCTTAACATAAAAAGGAGCCTAAAGTTCATAATAACTTAAGATGCTTCTTTAGAACATTAGTCCACCATCTTTTCAGTTTGCTAGCTCTCTGAATAAAAGTTGCTTTCCTTTTCCTCCCCCCAAAAATAAATAAATAAAATGCCATGTGACATGAATCATCTCAGAGTGAGCAGCTCCTTTCTCCAGTAAATTGCATATCATGGTAAAAAGATATCTCTCATGGTTCTTGTGTATTTTTCATTGTATTTAGTGCAATACCCTAGACCTTGAATAACACCAGGGGACCCATACAAAGTACCACTAGTGATACTGGAAGTGCTCCCAGGAAGCAGAGAAAAGTCATGACATTACAAAGAAAAAGTGGAATTGCTTGATATGTACCGTTGATTAATGTCTGCAGGTATAGTTGCTTGCCATTTCAGGATAAATTAATACAGTGTAAGAACCATTGTAAAAAAAAAAAAAGAAAGAAAGAAAGAAAGAAAAAGAAAAGAAAATTCATGAAGCTATCATTGCAGCTATGCCAGCAGGCATGAAAACCTTGCACTTTTTGTGAAATACCCTTTTATCTCATATTGAAAATACAATTTGTATGTGGGTGCAGGATTGCTGTAAGAAAGGTATACCTACAAACTCTAATATGATTCACAAAAGTGGAAAATCATTATATGACAACTTAAAGCAAAAGGAAGGTGAAGGATCAAAAGCTGGAGAATTTAATGCCAGCAAAGGATGGTTTGATAATTTTAGAAAGAGGTTTGGCTTAAAAATGTCAAGATAATAGGAGAAGCAGCTTCTGCTGACCAAGAGGCAGCAGATGAATTTCCAGACTACACGTCATTAAGCAAATCATTAAGGAAAAACGATATCTCCCTAAATAGGATTTTAGAGCATATGAAAGTGCCCTATTCTGAGAAAGAATGCCACAAAGGACATTTATTAGTAAGGAAGAGAAGCGAGCACCAGGATTTAAGGCAAGAAGGGATAGGCTAACTCTACTGTTTTGTGCAAATGCAGTTGGGTTTATGATCAGTACTTCCCTTATGTAAAGCTGCTAACCCCAGAGCCTTGAAGGGAAAAGATAAACACCAGCTGTCAGTCTTTGGGCTGTACAAAAATAAGGCCTGGACAATGAGAACCCTTTTTCTGTATTGGTTCCATTGATGCTTTGTTCCTGAAGTCAGAAAGTGCCTTGCCAGTAAGGGATTGTCTTTTAAAGTTCTTTCGATATTGGACAATGCCCCTAGCCACCCAGAACCCCATGAGTTCAATACTGAAGGCATCAAAGTGTTCTACTTGCCCCCAAACACAACATCTCTAATTCAGCCTTTACATTAGGAGTTCATAAGGACCTTTCAGGCTTATCATACATAGTACTCTGTGGAAGGGATTGTCAATACTATGGAAGAGAACCCCAATAGGGAAAATATTATGAAAGTTTGGAAGGATTATACCATTGAAGATGCCACCATTATCATAGAAAAAGCTGTGAAAACCATCAAGCCTGAAACAATAGATTCCTGCTGGAGAAAACTGTGTCCAGATGGTGTGCATGACTTCACTGGATTTACAACAGAGCCAATCAAGGAAATCATGAAAAAGATTGTGGATATAGCAAAAAATGTGGGAGAGGTGAAGCGTTTCAAGATTCAGATCTTAGAGAAATTCCAGAGCTAATAGACACTGTACCCGAAGAATTAAGAAAAGATGACCTGATGAATATGAGTGCTTTCGAGCCAGGGCCAGATGCTAAGGAAGAAGACATAGAAGCAGCAATGCCAGGAAACAAATTGACATTAGACAACCTGGTAGAATGGTTCTGATTATTTGAGACTGCTTTCGACTTATTTTGCGACATGGGTTCTTCTGTGATACAGGCATGGAAACTAAAACAAATGGTAGAAGAAGGATTGGGACCATATAGGAACATTTTTAGAGAAAGGAAAAAGCAACTATCAGGTGGAAATTACGATGTATTTCCATAAAGTTACACCAAACATGCCTGCTTCTCCTGCCTCCCCTTCTGCTTCCTCCACCTCTTCCGCCTTTGACACCCCTGAGAAAGCATGACCAACCCCTTCTCTTCCTCTTCCTCCTCAGCCTGCTCAGCATGAAGATGAGCAGGATGATGGTCTTTATGATGATCTACTTTCACTTAATGAATAGTAAATATATTTTCTCTTATGATTTTCTTTTTTTTTGAGTCAGAGTCTAACTGTGTTAGGCTAGAGTGAGTGCCGTGGCGTCAGCCTAGCTCACAGCAACCTCAAACTCCTGGGCTCAAGCGATCCTTCTGCCTCAGCCTCCCGAGTATCTGGGACTACAGGCATGCACCATCATGCCCGGCTAATTTTTTCTATATATATATTTTTAGTTGTCCAGATCATTTCTTTCTATTTTTTAGTAGAGATGGGGTCTTGCTCTTGCTCAGGCTAGTCTTGAACTCCCGACCTTGAGCAATCCACCTGCCTCGGCCTCCCAGAGTGCTAGGATTACAGGTGTGAGCCACCACGCCCGGCCAACTTGTCTCTAGCTTACTTTATCGTAAGAATACAGTATATAATACATATAACACACAAAATATGTGTTAATTATTTATGTTATCAGTAAGGATTTCAGTCAATAGTAGGTTATTAGTATTTAAGTTTTGGGGGAATCAAAAGTTATATGTGGATTTTTGACTGGGCAGAGAGTCAGGATCCATAACTCCTGTGTTGTTCAAGGGTCAACAGACATTGTTTTAGGATCAGCTTCTGGTAAGACCATTACTTTCCTAACGCCTATTCTCTTCTTCCTTGTTTACGTGACTTCAACTTTTCCGAAGTTCCCACCCTCCTCCCCAGTGCCATGGACTTCAAATGAGGTTGGCCCATCCCTACCCTGAGAAGGGTCCTGATTGGTTTGGATCAATCATGGTGTTCCAGTTCTTCTAGACATGAGCAGGTGGCTCAGTTATGACTAACAAGACATGAAAGACATTCAGCTAGAGGACTTTGGAGACATAAGAAGATCCAGTTTATTTTCAGTCTCTGGATTTTGTTGTGTCTAAATGAGATGCCAGAACTGTTGTATCTCTCTTATAACAAAGAGTGGAGATTTGTAGAAGACAGCATCAACCCAGAGGAAGGTAGAGCTATGAGAATCCCCAAGAAGGGTCAGAACTCTAATTACACCGAACCTGGAGCTGCTCTGCCTTTAGAATTCTTGTTACATGAAATAATTCTGATTGTGTAAAGCAGTTGAGCCAGGGTTTTTTGTTACTGTGGGCAGAAAGCATCTAATTAGTATATTTTTTGACAAAAAGAATTTTAAAAGCCTTACAATACTTAGACGTCAAGAGGCTGGATATAGCCACTGAAGCAAAAATCAAGAGCCAAAAGGGGTCAAACAGACATCAGGACAAACAGGTCAGGGACAGGGGAAGGGATATGGAATTATGTTTATCAAGTAACCATGGCAAACAAATATAGAATATGCAAATTCTAGAAAACTAGGGCATCAAGAATGGAGAATCTGCCAGCCTATCTTTTTCTTTCCTTCCTACCTTCAACTGTCATTAATATTTACTGAGCACGTACTCTAATCGAGAGCATTTCCAGGAATTGGGTATTCAATGGTAAATAGGGGCAACTTTGGGAATCTCTAGCATTCAAGAGAATCACTGGCAAGTGGGAGCCTAGGATTACATTGTAGAGCAAGCGAAAGGAAGGAGGACACATGCATAGGCCCAGACGAAATTCTGGATGCAGCTGAGGTGCTATTTCTGCTGCTCTCTCCCACATGTGGATACCTCCACGTAGGCTTGAAAGGAGCCAACAATGTCTTCTGAGCCCACACAAAAATATTGGTGACTAAGCTATGCCAAAGAAAGAAAACTCTTCATAAGGCCGGAGTGGAAACCTGGTGAACTGGCTGATATTGGTAAAACAGCCCACTGGAAAAGAAAAGTCACTTTTATTAAAAAAAAAAAAAAAAAATGACATGAGATGGATAGTGGTGTTTGGCAAATAAGTTTTCTCCTCAGTTAAGCAACGGCCTAGGTTGAGGGGGTCAAATAAGATCAACTGAAAAGCTGTCTGGAAATCTGTGTTGATAAATTCATTCTCAGCAGGAAAAAAAAATGCTGTGATTCCTGCCACAGGTACAGAAATGATGACAGCCACTCAGACACCCGTTTGCAATAGCCTAATTGCAGGAAAATGTGGAAGAAGGGAAGTCTTGACTCCTCTCTATCCCTATGGGAAAAATTATTTTATAACTGAGAGGAAAACAGGGCCAAAATGTGAAACTATATTTATTTCTCTTTTTGTGATCAAACTTATGCCATAAAAACTGTGAATCTTGAAGATGGCAGGTATCCATTCTTGAATGTTGAGCAAGAAATCAAATCAGTTGACCCAAACATCTCTTAAATGTAAAGTGCAATATTACTCATACAATTTAAATGTAGATTATGCTTTATTATTTATGAACCTGTGAGATTCACTTAAAATGCTTTAGTGAATGTTTATCATTTGTACATAAATCTGGTAACACCTTTTTTTGCACTGACTTGCAGATGGCTGTGTCACCTACTGTTGTTTTGCTTTGCATATGCTCTGCTTTATTTTCAGACATATCAAAAATATCCTCTCATACACATTTATGCTCTCTTTTCAAGGCAACATGGCTAATAATGATGTTATTAAAATGTACGATTATTTCTTAAAAATATGTTTTTGTGCAAGTTATGGAAACATAAAGACTAATTTTATGTTTTGTGTTTGTTTTTATTCATTTATTTATTCATTTATTCAGCAAATATTTGTGGAACACCTATTAATTGCTAGATACTAGAATACCGGGCTAGAAGCTAGATTAATCACTGGAAGTTTATAGAACCTACTTTTCTACTATAGTCTCATGAGGGAGCCAGCTAACCATGAATTATTTGTACCAAGGTCTAAATAATGAATCAATACAACATGACAAAAAGAGTCAAAAAATAAAAGCTTCGGTACGACATGAGAACTAAGTTTATTGGAGAAAAGCAGAGTTGGGGCAAGGCCAGATTCAGATACTGAGAGTCTTAGAGTGAAAAATACAAGATAGAAATGACCAACAGAAATTACGAAGACCATGGGAAAATCTGAAGCCAATGACCACAGAAGCTTACAATAGCAAGGAAAGCAATCGTTAGTCTGTGCTTGGCTGGTGTGGGCAAATTCTCATTGACAGAGAACTGTGTTGAAAACTCTGAGCCCTATCCTTTGATCCCAGCTGGTGTCTGAGAGGTGCATCTTGTAGCACCCACAAAGTACTATTTTCAACTATCTGAGACGTTACTACTTCATCACGGACAGGCAATCCCTCTACATTCTCTGTTTTATGTTTTTTCCTATGAAGTTCCAGTTGCTTTCGAATTGTGATGCAGAATTCCAACACTATTGTAAGAGGTATGATTTGGATTTCTTCTGCCACATCAATCTATAATGTATCTTCTTTGGTTTATGATATAGCAGTCATTTATGCTGCCTAAACATTCCTGTTTTCTAAGATGCAAAGAACAGAATATCTTATCATCAAAGTCAACAAGTTAGAAAAAGGGAGACTTAAAAGCAATAACAAGTTCCAAGTGAAGATAAGCCTCTATAAATGTGCAAAGCTTAATGGGATGGGTAGGAAAGGGTGGCAGGCTAATGCTCAGAGAGTACAGGAATCTCTGATCAATGATATCATTGGCAAACTTAGAAATTTTACTTTGTCATTTTTCTCAGAGCTAATCAGGCTCTAGAAACTGACTTAAATTAACTATCTCAGAAGAGAGAGAAATATATATTAGTAGGTCAATTAGTTATTTATGAGAAGGAATGGTCAAAATACTTATGTCATCTTTCACAATCTCAAGGGATTTCTAAAACCATTACGAGTTTTCTTGGAGACCGTGGACTAAGAATAACAAAAGTCAAAATGTCTTGAAGGGTCTTTTGTCTAGACAGAAGTAAAGCATGGTGATGTGACTCTATTCCATGTCATTTAAACTCTCATACCAGGCAGATGGGGCCGGGGGCTCTGATAAGGCCTTATTCTCAAGTCCTAACATTCTCAGAGTTGAGAATAAAAAAAATGAATTAATACCTTTTGCAATAATCTGGATGGAACCGGAGACCATGCTCCTAAGTGAAGTATCACAAGAATGGAAAAACAAGCACATGTACGCACTATTAAATTGGCACTAACAGATCAGTACTCATGTGCGCAGATGGAAGTAAAACTCAGTGGAAACCATGCAGGTGGGAGGAGAGAGGAGGAGATGGGTGAAATCATACCTAATGGTACAATGTACACTATCTAGGTGATGGGCACACTTATAACTTTGAATCAAGCAGTACAAAAGTAATCCATGTAATCAAAACATTTGTACCCCCGTAATATTCTGGGGAAAGAAGTTGAATATTAAAGAGTAAATTCTTAGAAAAATATGTAAGCCCTCTATGCTAAAGACTACAAAACATTGACTTCTCCTTACTATTCGTTATATTTTTCTTCTTCTTTGCATGCTGGTAACTTTTTATTCAATGTTGAACAGTGTACTTTTAGTTTGTTGGTTGCTGGACATTTTCGTGTTCCTTTAAATATTCTTGAGATGTTTTATCTGAATGTGGTTGACTTGCTTGGAGGAAGTTTGGTTCTTTTGAGGCTTACTTTCATGCTTTGTTAGATAAGACAAGAGAAGCCTTAAGTTAATGAAGATTTTTCACCCACTACTCAGACAATGCCCTTCTGAGTACTCTTTTTTTTTTTTTTTTTTTTTGAGACAGAGTCTCACTCTGTTGCCTGGGCTAGAGTGAGTGCCGTGGCGTCAGCCTAGCTCACAGCAACCTCAAACTCCTGGGCTCAAGCGATCCTTCTGCCTCAGCCTCCCGAGTAGCTGGGACTACAGGCATGCGCCACCATGCCCGGCTAATTTTTTGTATATATTTTTATTTGTCTGATTAATTTCTTTCTATTTTTAGTAGAGACGGGGTCTTGCTCTTGCTCAGGCTGGTTTCGAACTCCTGAGCTCAAACAATCCGCCCGCTTTGGCCTCCCAGAGAGCTAGGATAACAGGCGTGAGCCACCGCACCTGGCCCCTTCTGAGTACTCTTAATGTCTTATGTATTATGCCGTTGTTTCACTGGTTGGAACAAAATCTATTACCAGTCCTATGTGTAGTATTAAGAGTTTTTCCATTCACTCCTTTCTGGTGGCTCTTTCCACATCTTTGTTAGTATTCTTATGTGAATTCAGTGGTCAGTACTTAGCTTAAGTCTGAAGAGGAATCTTCCTCAGATCCCTGGTGCTTTCTCTTTGTGTGCAACTTTCTCTACTCTGTGCTAATATCTCAATTCCAGTGTTTTTTCCTATATATTCTAGATTCTATTGAAAGGAACAAGCAACATTCCATTACACACTATCCTGAAAGACATTTTGGCATCATATATCAAGATTCTTTAAATGTATTCGACCCTCTTAATAAGCATGTTTTGAGAATGTAACTTTAGGAAATAAAAATGTGCATAAAGAGCTGTGAATAAGAAGTATATTAAAATATTACTTATAAAAATAAAAGTTGAAAATATCCTGTGTGCCCCCCAAATAAAGAATAATAAAACAGAAAAAAAGAAAAAGAATGAAAACTGGAATGGAGCAGAATTGACCCCGAGCCTAGCTGTACAAAGCAAGTAAAGAAATAAAAATTAAGGTTATTCAAAAGGAAAGTCATAACTGAGACAAAAGGACCATTAAAGTCAGAGCAGACAGGAAGTGGAGTCCAGAGAGAGACTTAAAATTCTGGGTTGGAGTCAGAGACCCTTTTCTCGGACACTTACGGGCCTCATCAATAAACGGAGAAAGATCTGTCAAGGGTGCCAAGTGATTCAGGTACATGACACTGGAATTCCATTGACTGAAAACTTTGTCCTCCTGTAGTCTACTGAATAAAAATGGACAGACTTACCTCTTGTTTTTCTAAACTCTGAAAATTACTGCCTTTCTCTATGCAACCTAGGAATCTTATTAAACATTAATGGCAAGACTAAAGTACCAAAAATGTGGAGCCTGACAAGTCATTTGATCAGTTTTACCATATAACCCCACAATAAGGAAATGGATGATTAACTATTTAGTAGTATATTTTCCTAGGAATTTTGATGATTATGGATCAAACCCATTATACCACAAAGATCATCTCTGCTAGATGCTCTGCATTTGTCCCTCAACATCCATTGTGTAATATCATCCCCCCTGCTCTATGCTGCAAGAAGATGACTTTTATGGATACGTTAACCAGGTTAGCTCCCCTTCTGGCTTCCACTTCTATTCAGCCAATGGAAACCACTGGCAGGAAGTTAGCATGCGGGAGAAGGATGAGATTATGGCAGAAAGCCTCAATAATGTGGGCTCAGGACCCATTTATACTCTTAATAGATAAAAATTACATTGATTGATATTAGAAAGTAAAACAAAAATTATATCTATTGATTTTACTATACTGGAAATTAATTGACATTAATTTATCAATTTATTTTAAAAATAACAAATCCATTGTACGTTTATATAAACAACGTATTTATGAAAAATAACTATATTTTCCCAATCAAATAATAGTTATTAAATTGCATTGTTTTATGTTGTTCACGAATCTCCTCAATATCTTGCTTAAAATAACCACCTGGATTTTCATATCTGCGTTCGCATTCAGTCTGTTGCAATATTATGTCATGTAGTCCCTAAAAAACTGTACTGTGTACTCATGAGAAAATTAGAGAAAATAAGGCAAATTATATCTCAATATTATTATGAAAATAGTTATGAAAGGTCTTGAGGAAATTCAAGAGTCCCCAAAAAACTGCTTGTTGGATTGTGCCCCTGGCTCCCTCTCTGCCAGGCTGCAAATTGGCAGTAGCAATGTTCTTATCAGAGCTGCATCTCCTTTTGGGCAACAAGCCCTCTCCTGAAGTTATAGGAAAATTTTCTATCCCTTAGCCCTCTCTCCAAACTCAGGGGTGAAAAAGGCTCCCTGTTGTTGCTATCCCTGAGGTGCTTAAGCAACCCTTGGCTTCTGTTACTCTTGCTCATACCTTTGTTGATAGGCCCTTCATTAAACTCTCAACAATCTTTGTGTGCATGCGCCTGTGGTCAACAGGCTCTGAGCTGGTCCTACATAATCCTCACTGCCTGGTATCCATGACTTTCTGTAATCTCATCCACTTGAGGGTGGGAGGGACCTGTGACTTGCTTCTAACCCACAGAATGTGGCAAAGTTGATGGAATGTCACTACCACGAATTACAGTATGTTGTATAAGACTCTGTCTTATTAATAGATGCGTTCTAGACTCTCCTTGCGGGATTGATGAAGTAAGTGACCATGTTGGAGAAGTGACCATGTGACTAGTCGCTTCAGGCAGCCTCTAGTCAACAGCCAACAAGACACTGACCCTATAGTCACAAGAAAATGAAAGGTGCCAACAATGTGAGTGAACTTGAAAGCAATTCTTTCCAGTTGAGCCTCCAGATATGAGCACAGCCTACTCAACACTTTGATTGCAGCTCTCTTGGACCCTAAACAGAGGATCCATCTTATGCTGTACCCAGATTCTCTAATTCACAGAAACTGCCAGGTACTAATGCATGTTGTTTTAAAGTGCTAAGTTTGTAGCAATTTTTTTACACAGAAATAGATAACTGACTGACACAGTACCATTTTCTCCCCCAGACGCTGACTCAGTACACACCAACTATAAAAAAAATTATTTTTACCACTGATTTCCAATTTTTGCTAGCCTTTCTCATGCACATTTCCATGTCACATGATGCCTACAAAGTCAATAACAACTAATAATGTGAAGAAGTGTGTAGTGATGCTGGAGTTAAGAATTTTAATTGTTTAAAACCTTGCTCTAGTTGACTTTTTTTCTGGGTTAGAAGGATTTAGTATATAATGGTCATATATGCATGGCTATTTTGTTTTTAACTTCTTAACAATTAATGCCAGTAAAATACACACAGAATATTTGCATGTGGCTCAATATAAAGTATGTATATAGTTTTAAAAATTATAGTATGATCACCTGTGTACCTATCACTCAGCTTAAAAAACTGAATATTGTAAACATATTTGATGCTAACGCCCTGGGTATGCATCTAAAAGCCTATTTCCTTACTGGTTTTTTGATAACCAGTATCCTGCGTTTTGTGCTTATCACTCCCTTGCCTTTTGTTATAGGTTAGCATATATGTATGTATGTCTAACATTATATTATTTAGTTTTTCTTGTTTTTGACCTATGTATATGCATTATTCTGCCATCTGCTTTTGTTTCTCAATATTTTTGTGAGATTCACCCATGTTGCTGTATGTAGCTGTAATTCACTCATATTTTATTGTACCTGAACTTAGTTATCTACTCTCCTGCCTATATATATTTAGGTTATCTCCAGTTTTTGTAATTATGAACAATTCTGCTTTACATAGAAGTAGGATTTTCTCAACTGTAGGGTACATATCTAGGAGTGGAATTGCTGGATTGTATGATAGATTCATCTTCAACTTTACTAGACAATGCCTAGGGTTTTCTTTCCCCAAAGTTGTTCTGTCAAATTATACTCTTACAAATAGTACATAAGAATTCTTGTCGCTCCATGTCTTGCTAACAAGCCTAATTTAACTTTAATTAGCATATTTACATTATTCTTTATTTTCCCTGCCATGACTAAGAATTGGGGACAAAAAAGCAAACTTACGTCAGTTATAGAAAATTTAAAAACTTGTATTTTCCTCATTTATTAATTCATTTATTCAACATATGTTTATTGAAAGCTTACTCCATATCAGGCATTGTTATATGAACTGTGGATACACCAATGAACAAAACACACCACCTGACCTCATGGAACTGACATTCTACTAGAAGCAGACAGACAGTGAATGAGAAAAATGAGTAAACTACATAATATATTGGAAACTGATAAGTGGAGTGGAGAAAAAAGAATCACACAGGGTAAGAGCATAGCATGTGTTGTAGTGAGGAAAGATGTATAATTTTAAATTGATTGGCCAGGGAAGTCTTCCCTGAGAAGAGGACATCTGAGTAGAGCCCTTCAAGGAGGTAATGGAGGAGCCATGAGAAATCTTAGGAAGAATATTCCAGGCAGACCAAAGAGCAAGTGGAGCAGCCCAGAAATGAGAGCATGTCTGCTATGTTCAAAGAAAAGCAAAAGAGGCCGGTGTGGCTGAATAAGGGCAAAAGTAATGGGGTTAAGATCAGCAAAAGGAAGATGTAGACCAAATAAGGCACTTAGGTCATTGAAAGGACATTGACTTTAAGTGACACAGGAAGTCATTGGAAGGTTTTGAGCAGAAATGTGACATGACTTAACATGTATTTAAATGTATTTTAAATGGATCACTGGCTATTGGGTTGAGGAGAGACTATAGAGGACCAAAGAGGGATCAGGGGAACACTTAGAAGACAAAGCAATAATTCAGGCAATAGATGATGTTGGGTGAACCTGAATGATATTAATAGAATTAAAGGTGATGAGATTTCAAGATTGAGCAGCATGGTTGCTGATGGACTGGCTGTCAGGTGGTACCAAGAAGAAAGTTGCCAAGAATGACTCCAACTTTTTTGGCTTGAGCAAGTGGAAGGGTAGATGTGCCATTAATTGAGCTAGGAAAGGACATGGAAAGGGGAGGTTTAGGGGCTGGTCAGAGATAAGTTTGGGACATGTTAAGTTTGAAATATCCATTAGACATCAATGTGGAGATGTTAAATGCCCACTTGTGTATATGAGAATGGAGCAGAGTTTCTCATTCTCAGCACTGTTGACATAGAGCCAGATAATTCTTTGTTATGGAGAGTTATCCTGTGTCTTGTTAGATATTTACTAGCATCCCTGGCCTATACTCACTAAATGCAGATAGCCCTTTTTCTCCCAGATGTGACAACCACAAAGTCTCCAGACATTGTTAAATATCCCCCAGGGTGGGGGTTACAGGTCATAATTGTCGTGGATGAAGAGCCCCTGGACAAAATGGAGTTATAAAGAGAAATCTGGCTGAAGATATAAATTTGGGAGTCATCAGCATAAAGATGATATTTGAAGTCAGGAGACCAGTTGATAATACCAAAGTGTAGTCAGAAAAGAGAAGAGGTCCAAGGACTCCAATATTTGGAAGTCAGAGAGATGAGGAGGGACCAGCAAAGTTTCAGCAAAAGAAACACATAAGGAGCAGTGAGTCAGATGGGAGGAAAACCAAGAGAGTATAAGGTCCAAGTGGGGGAGAAAAGTGTGTATGAGGAAGGAGAGAGGGTATAACATTGTGTCAAATACTGTTGATAAATCCAGTAAAATAAGGAATGAGAATTGATCGTTGGGCTTATTAACATGGAGGTTATTGATAACATTGACATTACCTATTTGTGGAATGATTGGAGCAAAAACTATGTTTCTAATTGATTCCAGAAAGAACAGAAGGAAAATAATTATAGACATGGAGTATAAAAAAATGTTTGCAATAAGCTTCCTGTAAACAGAAAGAGAGAAACCAGTCATCAACTATCAGGAGAAGTGAAATCGTGATGGAGAAAATGGCAGAGCCTGTTTTTATACTGATGCAAAAACAAATTCAGTTCAGAAGAAAATTGTGATGATGCAGAAGAAAGGGGAGAAAATTGTTAAGAGTGGTATCTTTGGATATGCAAAGAAAGAATTGATCATGACATTTAAGTCATAATATGTACATTTCAATATGTATAGTAGATGCCAAGGATGTTAAGTTTGAGACGCATATGGCAGATGCCCATATTTTCTTGGCACTCTCCATCCTGTATGTGCCCACAGCTCCTACCTCACTCACAGCATGAGGGCTTTCTCTGACTGGAAGAGCAGATTTTGCCTATAGTTGTTGACCTCGTCTGCCCCAGCAGCCCTCAGCTAATGAGAGGTGGGTAATGGATTATCAGAACCCTAAGGAGATTTCTTCGCCACTTCCTAGAGGTCTCCAGTGGAATTGGACTCCAGTTGCTCATAGCAGTAGTCTGCTCATTAGCACACCCTCTCCTGGCTGTCTTCCCTTCCCTGCCTCACTTTTCCACCACCCTATGATGCTAGTACTTCCTGGGATCGCCTTCCAAATAAGCTATTTACTCTCACTCAGATCCTTGTCTCAGTGCCTACATCTGTGGAAACTCAACCCAAGAAGGTGTAAATTCAAATGATTTTGAACTAGGCCTTACCTACTAGTTAGCTGTACAGTACCTCTTATAAATCACAAAGAAAAAGTTGTCATTCCAGACTAGCTTCAAACAATGCTTGCATGCCTTAACAAATTTCTGCCCAGACTATAACACAATGTAGTATTTATCTTGACTAAAATGGCCCCGTATCTGTGCTTGAGTGTCGTTCTCTGTCACATCAGTGTGGCAGCACTAAGTGTTTAGCTTGAATAACTGATTCCCTGTCCTTCGATAATATACCATGGGGCCAGAGTTTTCCTCACTACAATTTTCAGCTCCATCAATGGTAGCCTTAGACATCTCAGAATTCCCAGAGATTTTCAAACTGTGCTTGGTTTGTTCTATTATGCACTCATTCTGTCTTGTCCATTTGAGCTGGATTCACTAGAGAATACAATTGGACAATTTTTTTTTCTTTTCGTGCTCTCTTCCTGCCATTTTGCTTTTAGTCTAAATTGTTGTGCTGCTTCCTTATCCCCTACCCACCCTTTATTTAAAATCCCACAGAGTTGGGCAGCTATAATGTAGTTCCTTCTCTTTTCTTAACGCCAGAAGATTTCAGCTTGCATAGTTAGGTAATAATAGCTAATATTTATACAGTGCTTCACATGTGCTAGACGCTATTGTATGTGCCTTACATGAATCAAGCTTTTTTTTTTTCACATCAACTCTAAGTAGCAGGCACTATTATTATCTCCATTTTATAAGATTGAATTATGATGATTTTAATTGAGATTTTTGAATTCCATAGCACCTCAGGGCTAGAAACCTTGAATATTCATTTAGGTAATCTTTTCTCGGTAAGCAGAGATGTGTTCAAGTGCTTCTAGAATAATTATAGACCCGAATCTTAGAAACAGCCTATAGGTTTCTGAAAGACCCAGCCTGGCCTTTCTCTCCAGCCAATCTTCCATCAATGCCCCCTTTGCTCTGACACTCTGTTTGCAGTGGCTTCATTCTGTTTCTCCAGTGAAAGAAGCTCCATTTCAGGGATTTGATCAATGCTGTTCCCTCTGCCTTACACTGTGTGGTAGACAAAATAATGGCCTCCAAAGATGTCTATGTCCTAATTTTCAAAACCTGTGGATATGTTACTTTATGTGACAAAGGGACATTAAAATGTGATTAAGTTAAGGATTATGAGATGGGAAGATTATCTTGGATTACCAGGGTGGGCCCAATGTAATCACCAAGGTCCTTACAAGAGGGAGGCAGGAGGGTCAGAGTTGGAGGGAAAGAAATATAATTATGGACACAGAGGTCAGAGTGTTGCCATTGCTGGAAGAGGGCTTTGAGCCAAGGGATGCGAACAGGCTCTAGAAACTAAAAAAAAATAAGAAAACAGCTTCTCTCCTAGAGCCTTCAGAAAGAATGCAGCCCTACCGATGCATTTTAGACTTTTGAACTCTAGAATTGAAAGAAAATAAATTTGTCTTCATTCATGTCACTAAATTTGTGGTAATTTGTTACAGCAGCAATGAGGAACTAATACACACTCTATTTCCACTCACTCCCCTCTTCATTTTCGGTCGTATTGGTCCTTTAGATTTTGATTCAAATATCCCTTCCTCAGGGATACTTCCCTTACCACTTTGACCACAAACTCACCAAATGTAATGTGCCCGTTACATTTTCACAGCATCTCATACTTTCCCTTTATGGCACTTAGCACTGTTTGATTATTTGATTAATAGCTATGTAACCTACCAGACCACAATTTCCATGAGAATAGAGTCTATGCTGTTTTTTTCTCACCATTGTATTTCCAGCATCTCACACAGTAATATCACAACCACTCAAAAATTTGTTGTTTAATGAGTAAGCAAATAAATGAAGTAATTAATATAGGCTATGAAAATGATTTGATGGCTCTAAGGAGACATATAAATATTATTGTTATGATTTTAACTGATTAGGCCTCCAAACAAAAATCAATGCTATATATAAAAGCCACCCTATATTCTTATGAAGGGTTATTCCTATAGCTAAAAGGTACTAGAAGTTTTCAATCAGAAAAGTTGCTGGTTAATAAGAAATTGAAGTCTCTCTCTTTATTTCCCTCTATTTTTATGTTTCTCTTTCTAAATCATGTCTTTTTTTTGTTTCCACCAGTTCAAATATATGAAAACTACCTTGAAAAGAAAATCTCTCTGAAACCGCTTTTATAATTGTCAGTCAAGATAATCCCTGCTGCGTAGCAATGACAAATCGCAAGATCTCAGTGGTTTTACACAAAGATAAAATTATTTCTTGCTCTTACAAAGTCTGAAGAGGTCATCAGAGTTGTCTTCTCTTTAGCGATTCAAGAATTCAGGCTCCTTTCATCCTGTGATTCCACCATTTCAACCTATGGCTTCCAAGGCTGTGGTGTCAGGACAAAGCACACAGAACACGTAGTCCTTAACTGTCTTGGTCCTCAAGTGACACATATCATTCCACTCACAAGACATTGGCCTGAACTTGTCACCTTGGCCCAACCTAACTACCAGGCAGTCTAGGAAAGGTAAGGGGGCACAGGAATCATTTGGTGAGCACCACTGTCTTGTCCACGACAGTTATAAACATTGTTTTTGGCAATGATTCACTATTTATAACCTATAAGTAAACCAAAATGTTGTTTCCCAAATTATATTTTAATGCACTTAGGGAGTTCCAGCTCTTCCGAGAAGAAGTACAGTGACTCATTTTGTAAGGAGTCTTTTGTGAATAGTCACTCAAATATCTCTCTTTTAAGAAGAGTCATGTGTTTCTATTGGCTTTTCTTAAAGTAGTATATGCGGTATGCTACAGCCAGCTTGCACTACCTCCGGAGCTGATTTTTCATGTCTCTTCCTGACTCCCAGCTTTGTATTAGGTGACATCACAGTGGTAGCTTGAATGTGGTCACAGTGGGAGTATTTGCACCATGGAAATCAGCAAATGCTACAAATCAGGACTTGTTTTGTTTTTCAAAGAGCTAGTTGTTAAATATTTACTAGCACACCACTGTATACATTGGCAGTTAAAATGGTTGTTTGCTCCTAGAAATCAGATTGTAACCGTATTAAAATGACTGAATTCTGAAACATTAAAACCAAATTATCTCTTTTGTGCCTGTGTGTCTGTACACATGGGCGGCAATACAGTATAGTAAAAGGTTCTAGAGAAAGGGTCAGAAAACCAAAGTTCTATTCCAGATTATGCCACTAATCATTCATGAGTCCTTAAGCAAATCAATCAATCTCTTTCAGATGCAGTTTTTCAAATGTAAAATGAGCTTTACCAGCTAATTTCCCAGGTCTTCTCCTGTTCTAATATTAAGGATGCAAGTCCCAGACTGAGTCAAGACATGACCTCATACTCTGTGTTAAGATTGAAGCTGCCTAAAAACAATTATTTCAGGGGAAAATTATTGCAATTTATTTCTGAATGATTCTGTTAGGATTTGTTTTTTGCTCTGAAAGTATTATGCAGCTATAGCACAAAGAGATAAATGAAACAATGGTGCTGTGTTTTTGCAAACTAAATAAAAGATTTACATTGCAAGGAATTCACATTGTAAACTCTGTTGTTTTGAAAATTAATCTACTATGCTGCAATATTTTTTTCCCTTTAGATCACGTTCTTATGTTGGCTTTTGTTCTAATTTTCTATTGTTGCATAATGAATCATCCCCAAACTTAGTGACTTAGAATATAAACTAGTTTATGACATTTCACAATTTTCTGAGTCAGTAATTCAGGCATCAAATAAGATTGCTAGGTAGTATTCAGCTGGAAGCTAGATTGATCTGGAATATCCAAGATGCCTTTATTGACATTTCTGGTACACTGGCAGGGACTGCTAGGGGGCTGGGCTTACCTTGGCCTCTCTCTCATTCTCCAGCAAGGTAATCAGACTGCAATATGTCACCTCAGCGTTTCTAGAGACTGAATTTGAAGATTCCAGTCCTCAAAAAGGCTAGGTCTGAAACTGACATATGTCATTTCTCCCATACTCTATTTATTAAAGCAGTCACTGGCTAGCCCAGATTCAATGGGAGCAGTGTCAGGTAATTTGTACCACTTTTAATCTTCTATAAAATCAAGACATCTTAAATGCCACCAGAGTTTCATGAAGATCTTCTGTAATTCTACATTCTCTTAAATATACCACTGCCACCACCAATAGCAGAGAGAATAAATCTCTTTCTTAAAGTCCCACTACATCATAGCGATTCCTAGTTTAAGGCATGTGTTATGAATTATAGCTACTTTACATCCCTGCCTTATTGCCATCATTCATTCCAAGGGCTAATCCTATGCATGTCCCCTCTATATAAACCTTGCAGCATTCAGCACAATATTAGCCTATAGTAATTACACAAAAACATGTTAATTGTATCAATATATTTACAAATATCATTTGTCAACAAAATTATACACATTATGGCTAGAAACCCTGGTGCTTTATTTAACTTCTAGTGAAGAAAATATAGAATATGCCCATTATCTTGTCAAAAATTTTGACAATATCAAAATTTAAATAAATCCATATTACAAAATGCTATAAATGAAGTTCAAAGAGAATTGACAAATTTGAAAAAAATATTTGCAACATACATCATTAGAACATGGACTAGTATCCAAATTTTACAAAGAAATCTTACAAATCAATTGAAAATGATAAACCACAGAAAAGAAAATTGTACAAAGGGTATAAATAAGCTATTCATAGAAATAAAAAAACAAATGACCAAGAAAAGGTGCTAAATGTTCCTAATAATCAGGAACTTGAAAATTATAATCAATGTGATAGCATTCTGCACCTATCAGATTGATAAAAGTTTTAAAACTTGTCAGTATCAAATGTTGGCAATAATCTGAAGAAACTGGAACTGCTGATGGAAGTGAAATTGGTACAGATACTTTGGAAGCCAATTCAGCAGTATTTTCTGAAAGAAACAAACAGAAAATCCCCTCTGTGACCCAGTAATTCTACTTCTCACAAACTTCCCTTGCTCCAATGCAAAGGAAGCAGTTTGATATTGTCGAAATTATTGACAAAGTAACATATTTTACTATTTTTGTTTAGTAGCAGTTTAATAAAATGCCTGGTTTGTTAACTATAACCTACAAATTTTTGTAGACTGGTATTATCTTGAATGTATTAATACAATTGACATGTTTTGTACAATTATTACGTATAAGGAGCTATGTTAAATGTTAGTAGAGTTATATGGCAAAAAAAAACCAGAAACAACCTAAATTATCATCAATAAGGGAGGTGCTAAACAAAAGGTACTACAATCTCAGTTAAAAATGAGGGTATATTTTTATGTGTTAACATGCATAGGTTGCCAGGACAAGTTGTCAAGAAAAAAGAACATGGTAGAACATTATACATATAGTGGAATTCTATTAATATTAAGCAAGTACACACAAAAACAATACTATAAATTTTTATGATTTTATAATAATGACATGTAATACAATAATTTTGTAATAATGGCATGTAAATGCAAAGAATAAGGTCTGGAAGGACATTTACAGAGCTGTTAATGGCAGTGAACTGGATAGAGATTGAAGATAGCAGTTGAAACTCAAAGCAGAGATTAGAAAGGACTTTAGCCCCACCTGTAATATTTTAATTTCTACCAAGATAATATATTTATTTGTGAAGAGTAAAAATAATTTAAAAAATTAATTACAGGCTGGGCGCGGTGGCTCACGCCTGTAATCCTAGCACTCTGGGAGGCCGAGGCGGGAGGATTGTTTGAGCTCAGGAGTTCGAAACCAGCCTGAGCAAGAGCGAGACCCTGTCTCTACTAAAAAAAAATAGAAAGAAATTATCTGGACAACTAAAAATATATATAGAAAAAAAAATTAGCCGGGCATGGTGGCGCATGCTTGTAGTCCCAGCTACCTGGGAGGCCGAGGCAGTAGGATTGTTTGAGCCCAGGAGTTTGAGGTTGCTGTGAGCTAGGCTGACACCACGGCACTCACTCTAGCCAGGGCAACAGAGTCAGACTCTGTCTCAAAAAAAAAAAAAAAATTAATTACAAATGTTTTTATTTCAAATGTTTAAAGAGGTAGATTACTATGTATTAGTAACAAAATGAGATGCCCACATTACATTTTTAAGTGAGCAAAGTAAGTTTTAGAACAGTATGTATGGTATAACTTCCTGTGGGTAAGAAAAAAAGAGAAAGTCTGTTACATAGGTGCATGTTGTACTTAAGTGGGAAATACATGGAAGTGGAAAGATTCCCACTAACTACTAATGGTGGTTACTTTGTGGGGGAAGAGAGTTAGGGTGAAAGGTAGAGAGGGCAGGGGAGAATTTTTTTTTTAATATGCTTCTGTACTATTTCAATTTTTATAATGAGTATGTACTACTCTTACAATAAAAAAATTCTAATTATAAAAGTCAATTCAGGGTGGCCTACATGGCTAGTTATAAAACATCCTGAATTTCACACTTAAATCGTGGACTATTTCTGGGTCTCACTTTTGCTTAAAGATTGGAAGCATTTGTATCTAAGGGACTGACTTGAAGTTCGTGTATGAAGTCATGAAGCCTTCTCAGTTCACATGCACACTGATGCCTCTAAGGGCTAGGAAAAATGCCCTAAAGTGGACACATTGTATTTTATTACCACTATTGGTTTGTAAATCTACAGGCAAAGGGTGTAAGAGCTAAATAATCTGAACCTAATCTGAGTCAAGGGTTTGATCCAGGCCAAATTATAGAGCAAGTATGGAGGAGACTGTATTAATTGTACAATCCCTTTTTTTTTTACGTAACATAGTCACAAAGGGATAATACATTGTTACTGTCCTACCCTTCTTTGTCTCCCCCCAAAAAGAAAAAGTGTTTTACAAAATGTGCCTGTTTTGATGATATCAAACATGGTAGGAAGAGCCTCTTCCTTTAGTCGTTTCCTGTTTGTCAGTTTTCTCTCTAGGTGTCAGGTTTAAATTTGGAACATGCAATATGCAGTGAATTTATCTCGAGCAAAGGAAGAAAAAGAAAAAGGAAGAAACAAAACCTCAGATTACCCATTTGAAAATAAAATATAATTTAATAGATAAAGTCATGTTACGTTTTCTAGTTGTAAAAGCTATTGTGCTATAAATGGAGTTAATTTGCGTAATGCCAATGAGTGCCATGAATAAATACAGCTCTAATTGTTTATGAATTCTTAGACTGTGATTTGAAGCTTAATTTGGGAAATGCTGACATTAAAAGATAAATAAGATAAAAATGATAATGAAAAGCAATAAATTTCAAAACGGAGGAAAGTCAAAAGTGAAATACCAAGAGCAAATATAATGCAAGAAATTCCAAAGAGAATAAGAAGTGAGAGAATATTCTAACGGAAAATAAGAAATACAATAGCACTGATTAAATCACATGATTGGTATGAGGGTTTATGTCCCGACCCGCGGGGTAGTCAACGCGGACCCTGGAGGAGGGAGTGGGAATTGGGAGAGGCAGGAGACACAAGAAATGGAGACAAGACAGGAGTCTGATCAAGTCTCGTTTATTGGCAGTAGGGCAGAGGCTTAAGTAAGGCAGAAAGAGGAGGTAACAGTAAAGGGGCGGTGCTTTCCGAGGCTCTGGCTTTCCAGCCAAAGGATTTCCATATAAGGAAACCCTCAGGCGGCTTTCAAGGGCTACATCATAATGGGTAAATAGAAACTTACAAGCCCTTTCGCCGGCTTTTGCAAATGCGCGGGCTTGGTTGGCCATTTTAGATAAGCAGGCAGATTCACATGGCTCGCGGCCATCTTGGATAAGCAGCTGCCGGGCCTCATGGCTCCGGACAGGTTTACTGATACAAAAATGCTGTTCCCTCTCAGCTGATACACAGAGAAAAAGGAGAGAAGCTCTATTAGACTCTCCTAATGTCTGACCCTAAGAATAATGAAACAGTAAGCAAATGTGAATTTTCTCTATGCCTATGTGTGCCTGCCTCAACAGTAGACAGTATAGTCACACCTGGATTTTCCAGTACAATGCCAATTTATTTATTTTTCATTGTGATATAATTGATACAGTCAAATGCTCAAACATTTTATAGCACATTGATTTTTACATTTGTATACATCCTTGTGACCATTGCTCAGATCAAGATGTAAAACATTCCATCACCTTAGAAGATTTTTTTATTATAGGACCGTTTCCAGTCATTTCCTCTTCCTCCAAAGGTAGCCAACCACTACTGCAATCCTATTATCACAGCTTAATTTGCATGTTGAAATTAATAAAAATGGAATCACACAATATGTAGTCTTTTGTGTCTGGTTTTTTTCATTGTTGAATGACATTTACATTGTTTCCATTTTGGGGATCATTGTGAATGAAGCTATCAAGAGCATTCTGTCAGTCTTTTGGTGGACATTTGTCTTCATTCGGTATTCATTGGGTATATACCTAGGAGTGGAATTGCTGATTCATAGATTGGATATATGCTTAACTTTTTTTCAGAAACTGACAAAATGATTTTCAAATTTAGGACTTTGTAGTTTGCAGTTTGTATTAGCCTCATTACCGAATTATTTTCTGCCCATGTCCTTGATTTTTCGTATTTAGTTCTCATCTTTTGCATAATTATTTCACTTTACTCTTTGTCATGACTGGTTAGGTATTTAATTTTCAGCGGTAAAAAGGATAACCAACAACTCAGTAATAGATCATTAATCCATATATCATAAGGTTCTGGTTATCTATTGCTATGTAACAAACTCCTCCAAAGTTGAGTAGCTTGAAACAATAAAAATCATTTGTTTGGCTCACAAATCTGCAATTTTAGCAAGGCCTAGTGGAGAACAGCTTATGTCTTTGTCTACGTAGCATCAGTTAGGGTTACTCAATTGGAACTGGAGGGTCCAATTCCAAGACGGCTCTCTCACGTGGTGGACAGGTTGGTGAATATTGTCAGATGGGTGCCCAGTGGAAGCTGTCAGCCAGGAGTCTTCATTTCTTTCCATGTGGGCTTTTCCATAGGGTTGCTTGGGCTTTCTTGCTCCATGGCAACTGGTTTTTAAGAATAAGTGTTTCGAGAGAGAAAATGGAAATTCCAATTTCTTAAGGCCTGGGCTCAAAACTGATAAAGCATGACTTCCTCTGTATTCTATTGGTTAAAGTAGTCATAGAGCTTTCCCAGATTTAGGGAAGGGGAAGGGATATGAATGCTTATCCCTCAATGAAGCGGTATCAAAGTATGTTTAGTCACCTTTAATCCACAGAGTGTATTCTCTGGCAAAAAAAAAAAAAATATTTATATTCCTCCCACCTGCAAAACATACTGACTCTCTGGCAAGAATGTCTTATCCCATTGCAGTATTAGGCTCAGGCTCAAGGTATTAAATATTGTCATCTAAATCAGAGTGTATCAGTTAGATCAGGCTGCCATAGCAAAATACCCTAGACTGGAGGCTTAAACAACAGAAATTTATTTTCTCACAATTCTGGAGGCTGGAAAGTACAAGATCAAAACTCAATAAGATTTTGTTTCTGGTGTGGGCTTTCTTCCTGGCCTGCAGTGACTGCCATCTTGCTATGTGTTCACATGACAGAGAGAGAAAGATGTCCTGATAAGACCGTGGATCTCCCTTTCTTCCTCTTCTTGTAAGACCACAGCCCTGTTGAATTACAGCCTCACCCTTATGGCTTCATTTAAACTTAATTACCTCCTAAAGACCCTATCACCACATACAGTCACATTGGGAGTTAGGGCTCCAACATATTAATTTGGGGGGACACACTTCAGTCCATAGCACAGGTCTAGCTGCTAATCCTCAGGTGAGGCTCCTTGAGTATAGGTCACCAAGTACAGTTCTTGTTGATCACAGAACCTGTGAATTAAAGAGAAAAGCTTTCTCAGTCTATAAATGGTGAGATAGAGATTGGATGATAATAATACATAGTCCCATCCAAAAAGGGAGAGAATAGAAGGTGCATAGCAATCACAGATCCATAGCAATTCTGAAGTCCACTCAGAAACATGGCACCAATCTCTTGATAAGGACCCAGTTCTGCTGCCTGTGAATGATTATCTTTGGCCCTTGGCTTTGACCTCTGGGCTCTAGGCTCTTCCTTCTGAATTATTATTTCACTTCCATAAAAAAAAGGTCTGTGTTTGCAGCAAAGTAGCTTTCTTAACCTGCTTCCTGACCATAGAAATTAATTTTATACTATCTCTGTCTCTTTCATTCCAAGCTGTTTTGATTCTTTTAACAATTTTGTGGTTTCATTACATTAATTTATAATAAATCTCAATAAACAAAAGCACACTCACATTTCTTTCTGAGACAAGTCCTTCTACATCTGGGCCATGTATAAGACTGCTATGGGACAACAACTTTGAAATTGCTAAAAGCCTTATTGTTTAGTGGAGGGTCTATAAAAGCCTGCCCTTAAATCTTTCTAAGATCTTAACGAAGGATCTTACAGCTACATACTCAATATATATACCCTAAGGTCATGTTCTGTTGATAGCTCTGGATTTCATCTTGCTAGTTATTACTTTGAAAGATGTTACCAGGAGACACTGAGGATGGCAGTTTTATCTTTAAGCCCAGGAAGTCCGTAATGTTTTCTATTTCCTCTAAATTTAACTCAAAAACTTAGTGCTTTATTTTATCTCTTTCTTCTTATAACCAGTTGAGAAGTTAACTTATAAGTTATCATATTCAGTAGAAGAATCCAGTTGGCACTTTCTACATTCTGCCAGGAAATCTCCACAGCCAAGTCCATGAGTACTTTATGTTTTCTTTCTATTTTCCAAGTTACCATAGGCAACAATGTTGACAAACTGTGTGCCACAACATAACAAGAATCCCATTTTCCTCATCCTCAAATAGCACTTTCCTCACCATCATAGAAGCCCTCGACAATGGTCTCTTGAATTTTTTGAGTTTCATTTACAATTTACTTGAGGCTTTACCAACATCCATCCACTGCCAAGTTCCAAAGCCAATATCACATGTTTAAGGCTTTTTTAACGGAGCATCCACTTTCCAGGTACCATTGCTGTACAAAAACTGTCACCAAAATGTAATGGCTTCAAACAATAGTCAATAAGTTATACCTCATTATTTTGTGGGTCAGGAATTTGGGCAGGGCTCAGCAGAGTGATTCTACTGCTCCATGTTATATTGACTGAGGTAATTCAGCGGTATTCAGCTGTGGCAAATAGATAGGTTTGGAGAGTCCAAGAGAGCCTCCTTGCAGCTTTGAAGCACTTTGATGGAGGTGGCTGGAAGTCTAGGCTTAACTGGAGTGCCTACATGTGGCCTCTCCAGCGTGACGGTTTCAGAGCACTGGAATTCATACAAAACACATCAGGACTTCCAGAGAGTGTGCTCCAAGGGACCAAAGCAGAAGCCACTAAGCATCTTCTGATCTAGCCTTAGAAGACATAAAATGTGTCACTTCTGCCACATTCTACTAGCTATGAGTGAGTCACAGTACCTGGGGGCCAGGGAGGTAGGGGTGGAGGAACAGGAGATATGGTTCATTAGGAGATAGTCTTTGGAGACTTGATACCATATATGGTACAAAATTCTTGTTACTACTATTATGTCACTATGAAGACTACTAAGAAGCAATGTCACCATTCTCTATTGAACCAGCGAATAAGGAATGGTCTACTTTTTTTTAGCTACGGTAAGTATTTTTTGTGTTGTGTAATCACAGGTAAATTATTTCAACTTTCTGTACTTCATTTTCCTCATCTGTTGAGTGGGGATGATAATACCTATGTCATAAGTTTGTTGGGATGATTGCATTGAAATTATAAAGTGTTTAGTTGAGTATCTAGCATGCAGTAAATATGAGGCATAATAGCATAAATATGTAAAATTATTAGTCCTGATTTCTATAGGAATCCTATTGCAAAGAAATTATTTGTAACATGTAATAAACAAAAGAACAAACAGAGAAAGTACTGAAATCTATTAACTGAAATGATTTTATCTTCTTTTGAACCTCAAATATTTATAAATGGGCTGGGTACCATTGCTCACACCTGTACTCCTAGCACTTTGGGAAGCTGACATGGAAGAATCGCTTGAGGCCAGGAGTTTAAGACCATCCTGGGAAAGAGCAAGACCCTGTCTCTACAAAAAATAAAAACCAAAAAATTATCTTAGTGTGGTGGCATGCATCTGCAGTCCCAGCTACTTGGGAAGCTGAGGAAGGAGGATCCCTTGAGCCCAGGAGTTGGAGGCTGTAGTGAGCTATGGTGATGCCACTACCCACTAGCCCAGGCAATAGAGCACAACACTGTCTCAAAAAAAAAACAACCCGAATTTATATATATATATATATATATATATATATATATACACACACACACACACACACACACACACATATATATAAGTGGTATTTGTAAATGGTGAGCAGAATGTCGAAAGGGCATTCACCGATGCATGTGAGCTCACTTTAGGGTACTAGTGATTTATACTCCTAAATCTCTGGATGACTCTGTTATGTCTCAAGATTGTTCTGGAGAATGTCCCAAAGACAAGGATGAAAAGGAGATTCATGTCATCCACAGGGCCTTCTCTGGTTTAGACTACTCCAAAGAATGGGAAAGGTCATCTGCCTTATGCCCAAGGGAATCATTCTGTTTCAATTCTGAATTTAAGAGGAACTGCAGAGTTATTCTATTTTTTGCCCCAAATTAAAAGGCCTATAAACAATGAGGCCAGCCAATGTGTAGTTCTGATGAGCACATGCTCTACTTTTGGAGCTGTTCAAAGCATTCAAAATCTTAAACCTCAAAATCTGCTCCAGGAATAGACTACTTAGTTTCCCAGACCCCACACTCACTTCTCTTTCAACCCATTTGTGCACGTTCTCTCTTAGGTGTGCAGATGGGCAAGTAGAAGGGTTAGAATAAGCCCATGAGGGCATGGCACACCTCTTCCTCAGGAGGTATGCTCAATGAAGATGAAGGTTACTTTTCTGGAATTGCTGTGATAGGGACAAGTCTCTGGCCTTGGTCACATTTCACTCTATTCTCAACTAATTTTCTCCCAAACATTGCTGTTGTAAGGTTGCAAACATGTCAGTGATGCTGGTAGGGCTAAGCATTTTAAAAAGGTGTGTGGTTAATTCAGGCCTTCTCAGAAGGTCAGAATGGGCCTGAGAACTAGAGTGCCCTAAATCTAAGTGGGACATGGTGATAAATGATGGCCATTTTTAATCGCTGACTGGAGAGTGCACTAACATGGAGTTGGGAATTTAGATTAGAGAAGAGAAACTGAATATGAATTGACCAGCCCATTTGCAATGATGCAAAATAGTATGCTACCAGCAGGTTAGTTAGAAATATTAAAATGTCCTGCTTTTTCATCCAACTATTTGGTTTTTATCTAATTTTCCTGTTACCAAAAACCTAATGACTTGGCGTTTGCTTGCCTAGTGTCACATTCAAACAGAGACAGAAGTATTATAATTTGGGGCTATGTATTATAATGGGAGGCACTTAAAAAACAAGGTTGTTGCTCAGAGATCTGTAAGCTTGTCTGAGTGTCTGTCCATATAGAACCATGCCTGGGAGAATGCTTGTACCTACATATCAGAGGAAAGAAGAAAGCATATGAGACAAAAAGAGACATTTTTCTGAATAAGAGAAATAAGTTTTATTTCATTTTCAGTACGTGGTTTACATTTTAAAGAACACTAAGGATGTTAATGATCAAGTGTAGGACCAAAGCTAGTACTGATCTCGGAATTATTATCTTTCATGATGGATTAAAATTTGAGCTTATTTTTACTTTAAAAATGAATATGGTTAAGACAATTTCTATCCCTTCATCCTTCTTTTCAGTCATGGTACTCTACACATCAAAGCTAGCTCACTGAAATAGAAAACTCAGATCTGCAAAGAGGTGGGGAGCCAGATTCTAAATTAATAGACCTCAGCCTTGGGTAAGGGAGCATTGGCAAATCAAAAGTCAATTGGAGAGCTTATTATTATAATATACATTATATTGTTTAATTATCATTGCATTATTATTATTTTCAGTTACCTGACTGCTCAGAAGTCTCACTGTATTTAATTAACCTTTCAGAGGACAAGCCTATTTCTGGCTTTGCCCTGTTGAAGTTACAGAGATTGTTAAAATCCGATAGTTTCTGTCCCACTTTCTAATTCCATCAGTCTGACTCATTCGTAAAATGCCTCCATTTCATTTGCTCATTTACAACCGAAGGCATGCACCAATCTACTCAGGAAATAAATCTTGTTATACATGGGAAATCAATTGTTTCATGAAATAAAATTAAAAGTGTAAATGCGGTTAACGTTTTAAAGATATGTCAATTGAAAGTACTCCTTAAACTCATTTGACCAAGTATTTTTTTTTCCATTTTTTGAAATCACACCTGTGTTAAGACATGCACTCTTTTCCTCTATCTGGTAAGCACAAGGTGTGGGAACTTGTGCAGTAGATAATTAATCTCTATTGCTATCTATAGTTTCATAGTTAACACCATCTTAGCAGAAGTGTGAAAACACATTCACACCTTTGAAAATGGATGATTAACTAATCAAATGACAATATGAATGTTAGACAAAATTACAGAAATGACTGCAAGGCAGAGCTATTTATGATTATAACATTCTATTCAATTCTTAAGGGTGGATTGTTCAGTGTAATCTGTGCTCCTCAAACATCTAAGAAGATTGTCAACTTTTTAATTGCATGACTCCTCAGAAAAGAATGAAGAAAATTTCAGATTCTCCCCCTAATTAAGCATTTTTAAATACGTAGGTTAAAAAACAAAAGAGAAGTATAGTTCAAGACCACAGGCAAGGAGGAGCCATGAAAGAAGAATCACGTTTGACTGAATAGTCAGTTATTTTTTTCCTCCGGACTTTGTAATTTCCATTTAAAATGCGGACTAATCTGAATAGATAATTGAATATTCAGTCTATCACAGCAAGTTCTCCTTTGATACTCTGACATATAAAAATCCAAATTGGGAGATAGGCCCCCTATATTTATTATTTTGTTAATTTTCTAAATTTACCTGTGTGTAAAGTTTAAAAAAAATGGTCATTGGGAAAAGGCAGTGACACTCTGGGAGGAATATTGATCCAATAACAGCATCTTTAAAACCAATATTTCATGCACATTGTATTAAAAGGTTTTAGAATAAGTCTGGGTGCGGTGGCTCAAACCTGTAATCTTAGCACTTTGGGAGGCTGAGGCAGGAGGACTGCTTGACATCAGGAGATTGAGAATAAAAGTATTTATCCATATTTATATTGTAAAACCAAAGTGTATATGTGTGGCACATAATATTTACTGCCTTATAGTGTGGTATTTTAAGGACATTTAACTCCCCTACAATGTCTTCAAATCTTGTTACATATCTGACTCTTTATCCTGCTCCTAATCAGTCCAGTGTTTTATACTAAGTAGGTTATCTTGTATCTATTGAATAAATGCTAAATGGTAAATGATGAGACAAAATAACTACAGAGTTTCATTTTCATGGAAAAACTTGATTATGAAAAGCATCAAAAAGCTGCATTTTCAATTCATAAGTTAGTCACACATTTCTTTGTTACATAGAAAATAAAAATTATATTAATTGGCGACAGTTTATCAGCACCAGGTGAATCTGCCATCAATTGTTTGACCTCATAGTTACTATTGCCCACCTTGACTGTGTGAGGGGGTGTAGGTATGTACATATACCTATTTTCTTCCCTCCAACCTGGCCTTTGAATCCATTTCTTCATTGAAACCTGGTCAAGGTCTTTTCCATTTTTCTTTACCTTGCCTTCTCATTAACATTTGTCACCACTCAATATCCCTTCCTTTTTAAGACATTTGCTTCCCTTGGTTTCCATGACATCACATGGTCCTGGTTTTCCTCTACATCCCTTCTTGGAAGATCTCATTCACACCTGTGGATTCAGTGAGTATATATATACTCATATGCCTCCCAACTTCAAAACTCTAGTTCAAATCTCTCTTGTCATCTTCAGTCCCATACACATATATAAACGTAAGTACACATGCACACACACATGGGCACCACACGCTGTCCCCCAAGCCTGCTCCTTCACTGCGTTTTCCTCTCTCAATGACTGAGCAGCTATTCACTCAGTTATCCAGGTAAAAACCTGGGTGTCACCCTTCACTCTTCTCTCTCATATCCCCCACAACACATTTAACTCACTTTACTTTATTCATTCCATCTCCCACATATTTCTTGAATTTGTCCCCTTCCATTCATTGCCACCCCCACCCCAGTCTGGGAAACTACTATCTTGTCTCATGTATGGCAACATCCTACTAGCTTGTCTCCTTGCCTCCAGTCTTGCCCCATTCTGTTCTTTCCCATGCTGTATGCAAAGTGATTTTTCTAGCAGTGGCCTTTAAGATTTTTTGTTCTCAAACCCTCTATAGAAATTTTGAAAAATATATGTACTCTCTTACCCACTTTTAAAAAGTTGGCCCCAATTATTTTACTGTTAGGTTTAAATAATTACAAAGTATGGGATATCTGATATAATAGAAACACCAATACAGAAAAAAGAAAGGATATTCATTCAGATACATCTAAAAGAGGACACGGTCTTTCCTAAATAATGATTTGGTACCTGCCATTGTCCTCTTCAAAAATACATGAATAAGTGCTTCTCTAACAGTTGGTAATTTTATGTTGTTTTCCTTGAACTCGTATTTCTATTCTGATTCCACCATGGATTTTATCCTAACAGAATAATTTTTAGTCTTTTATTGATTATCCTATCACTGTACAATAAAAATACATGTAAGCTGAAGTTTTATTTTCCTTAACCACAAGGCTCTAAGTATTAAATAATTTCTCATACATCGATTTACTGTTACACGTATCATTGCAATATAATTGATGAAAACAACATAAATATATTACACATTTAGAAAAATATGTATTAGTGGAAGAGGAGCAAGAGGCCAACTAGAGACGTCACTTGCCAGACTGTCCCAGAGGGAAGTTATGATTTCAGATAAAGGAGAGGGGAGAGGAGATGTAGCTCAGGTGTTGATCAGAGAGAGAAGAGCCAGAGCCTGCTGGGGACCTCAGGGATGAAAATTGTGAAGCAGAGAAGGAAGAAGATAAAGGAAAAAAGGAATTGGCAAGAATTGAACCCAGAGAGGCTTGGAGCCCAGTGAAGCAATAAGGGAGGGTCCCTCTCTCCCTCCCACCCATCTTTGCTGACTAGGGGGCTACAAAGTTTCTTGGAGGCTTTTCCACCCAACAAGCCCAAGCACTGTGGCAAACAGGGAATAGTAGGGAAAACTTTTGTGATCCCAGAACTTGAATATTCCGTGAGGTGTTCCCCTCCAAGGAAAGTGACTCAAGAGGTCAGAGAGCTGGCTTTCTTCCCTGAGACGCTTTTTCTTCCCCTACTCCCTTCCCATCCACTGCAACTTGGATAGCAGTTTGAACTGAGAATTTGGGGAGCTGTTGCCTCTGCCTAGTGGGCCCGTGCTACAGGCTGAAGTTTCCACAGTGAGTGGGGCCCACACCTTTCCCCTTGAGGACCTGCAGAGGACCCAGGGTGCCCTATTTGGGAGCTCCCTGCCTGCTGACATTTCACAGAGGTGCATATCAGTGGGTCAGACAAGCACTCCAGACCCTGTGCCCCCCAGACTCAAGTGGGTTGCTGAGGGACATGGGGGAGGTCTGGAAGCTGGACTCAGGTGGCAAGGGAGGCCACATGGACAGAACTGATGGGAGAATACTGTGGGGTTCTGAGACATGGCCATCTGGGAGAGGGCCCATCACCCTTGCAGGAAAGCCACACTGTTGGATTAGGGTGGGTACTTTGGCAAGGAAGATCCCAGCCCCGGGAGCCATAGCAACCAAGCACCTTGCATTCAGGCCCTCAAGCTGAACAGAAACTGTGGCCCCTCCCCCACCCACTGCAACCAGGAGAGCAGTTTGAGCTGAGAATTTGGCAAGCAGCCACCTCCCTCCAGCAGGCATGTACTCCAGGTTGAGGTCTCCACAGAGACTGGGGCCCATGCCTCTTCCCTTGAGGACCTGCAGTGGATCCCGCGTGACCATTCTGGGAGCTCCCTGCCCACTAACATTTCATGGAGACACCCACCAGTTGGTCAAACACACAGGCTGGATCCTGTACCCCCCAAACTCAAGCAGCTTGCTCAGGGACATAGGGGAGAGGTTTGAGAGTTGGACTTCACTGGCAAAGGAGCCCATGTGGACAGAGCTGATGGGAGAGTACTATGGGGCTCTGAGATACAGAGATCTGGAAGAGCACCCACCCACCCACCACAGGAAAACCCCACTGTGGAATTAGAGCAGGTCCTCCAGCAGGGAAGATCCCAGCCCCGTACCATAGCAGCCAAGTATTTTGGCTCCTCTTCCATGAACAGCCCTCTTGGCCCGGAGAGCCTGCCCTGACTTTTCCTTCTTCCAGCAGCTACCCCTAGTGGTTGGGAAAGCAACCTCTGAGCCCTGCTGAGGCTTTGGAAAGCCTTCCAGACTCGTACAACCTAAACATGTTCTGCCTTGCTCCTCCACCCACCTCTGCTGTGGTAGAGATCAGGCAACCCCTTGGGAATTACAGGGCCCCTCCCAAAGCCTGGGGCATTCAAGTGCTCCACCTGAGTGACTAGAGCTTACCACAGACACCAAAAGAATATCTCAGCAGTTGGCTCTTTCATGCAAGTATCAACACCAAGAGGGAGAACAAATCCATAGCTCATCACAGCATCTACCAATTCAATCAAACAGGGTGTGGCTGATTCTTACTAACAAATACCACCCACCATCTCAGAGATTAAGCTGGGGGACCCAATACACTTCACATTGCTGGGAAGAGGTGAAGACAGCAGGTTAGAGGCAACCTGAGGGGACACTGTTTATTAGGAGAGAAACAAAAGTTACAGGCAGCTTGATCTAGGAGGGGTCTACCTCTCCCATTGTAGAATTCTGGGCTGATCAGGGTGCTGTTCAGAGTTTGTGCAAAGAGATACTATTGGATAGCAGGTGCAGCAGGGATCTGGTGCCTGCCAATACCAGGCTTCTGCAACTGATGACATCCTGATCACTCTGGTGCATGGAGCTAGGTCCACTCAGGATGCAGCCATCGAGCAGTAATCCTAGCATCACCCCTACTGGGCCAGAGAGGGAACAGACATTCCCCTGTGTCAAGCCCTGTGACTGAGGATTGAGCACACCTGCTACCTGGCATGGAAGTCAAACAGAGGGGGAGCCTCAAATGCCATAGGAACCATTTGGGAAGTCTCAGGTGATTGCCTCAGTGGGTCCTGGGTACAGGGGGAGAAACTTAGCTGACCAGCAGCTCAAGCCCATCTGCAAGAAAACTGGTCCACTAAGAGAAACTCCTGTCTGCATGACTGGGCATCAGCAGACCCCACACTGGTGGAACAGCCCCCCATATGGGCAGCTCTGTTTCCAAAATCCCCAGAGCCAGCTCTGAAGCTCTCGCTGTGCCCAAATCCAAGGTTCTGCCCCTGTAGCTCCAGGGCCCATGCCAAGTCTGAAACAACACCCCTGATACTCCAGAGTTGTGCCTGGACCCCAAGACACCACTATTGAGTCCCCACCACTACCACTGGGCTGGCAGAAACTCTCTGAGGTATAATTTTACTCAGGACCCCCCAACCTGAACAGCTGTCCCTCCTGGACTTGGTTCGAGAGAGTCCCCAGCAAAAGAGAACAGGTTCCCTGCTTACCTATTAACCCAGAGCCAAGAGAAGAAAACCCAGATGATATGAGACCAGCAAAAGAACCCTGGCAATATGAAAAAACTAAATAATTCAACACCCCCAAGAGAACACAATGGAGCTACAGTAGCAGATTCCATGTACAAGGAAATTCCCAAAATGACAGAAATGGAATTCTGAATATGGATGGCAAATAAGATGATTGGAATTGAAGAGAAAGTTGAAAACCAATAAAAAGAAGCCCCCCCAAAAATATTTCAGGAAATCAATGAAAAAAATGAAAAAGTCACTAGCAAGCTAGACAACATAAGGAAGGATATACTAGAACTTAAGGAAATGAAAGAGTCATAAAGCAAATTTCAAAATGCAGTTGAAAGCTTTAACAACAGGCTAAACCAAGGAGGAGAAAGAATCTCAGAGTTTGAAGACAAGGCTCTCAAGATTACCCAGTCATTCAAAGAGGCAGAAAAGAGTATAAAAAAGTCTGAGCAATCACTGAGAGAGCTATGGGACTACATGAAGTGTATTAACATTCAAATTATAGGTATCCATGAGGATGAAGAAGAAAGAGCTAAAAACATGGAAAATCTATTTGAGGAAATTATTGAGGAAAACTTCCCAGGCATCACCAAAAATTCAGATGTACAGCTACAAGATGGACGTTGAGCAACAGGAAATTCATAGCAAATAGGTCCTCTCCAAGACACATAGTAATCAACCTGGCCAAAGTCAAAATGAAGGAGAAAATTCTGCAAGCAGCAAGATGAAAGCATCATATAACCTACAAAGGAAAGCCCATCAGGCTAACTGCAGATTATCAGCAGAAACTTTGCAAGCTAGAAGGGATTGGGACCCCATCCTCAATCTAGTTACACTGAATAACTGCCAGCCTAGAATTTTGTATCTTGCAAAACTAAGTTTCACAAGAGACAGAGAAATTAAATCCTTTCCAGACAAGCAAACACTGAGGGAATTTGTCATGACCAGACCTGTTCTCCATGAAATATTCAGAACAGCATTATACACATATCAGCACAACAGATACCCACCAGTATACAATCACCTAACCACCACCCTCAAACTCACAACTGTTATAAAACAATAGAATGAGAGGTAAAATAAAGCAATAAGGAAATATCCAACAAGATGAACAGACCAACATCCCACATATGAATGCTGTCAGTCAATGTGAACAGACTGAATGCTCCTCTGAAAAGACATAGTCTGGATCAATGGATGAAAAAACACAACCCAAATACCTACTGTCTCCAGGAAACATACCCAAACCACAAGGACACACACAAACTGATTAAAAAGGATGGAAAAAAATATTCCATGCAAATGGAAATCAAAAGAGAGCACATGTAGCCATTCTTATACCAGATAAAATTGGCTTTAAGCCAACAAAGATAAAGAAAGACAAAGAGGGTCATTATATAATAGTAAAGGAGAAAATCAACAAGAAGACATAATAATCCTAAATATATATATGCCCAACACAGGAGCTCCTAGATACATAAAGGAAATCATACTAGAGCTAAGCAAAGAAATAAATAGTACCATCATAATTGCCAGGGACCTCAACACTCCACTGTCTGAGCTAGATAAATCATCTAATCAGACAATAAACAACGAAATAATGAAATTAAACCAAACAGACCTAACAGAGATTTATAGAACATTTTACCTAAAAACTACAGAATACACATTCTTCTCAACAGCAAATGGGACATGCTCCAAGGCTGATCATATCTTAGGCCAGAAAAAACAAATTCAGAAAAATCAAAATCATATCATGTATCTTCTCAGATAACAGTAGAATAAAGATAGAAATCAATCACAAGAGAAACACTCAAACCTAAACAAAGTCATGGAAAGTAAACAAACTGCTACTGAAAGATTATTGGGTCAAGAATGAAATTAATATAGAAATCAAAAAATTATTTGAGCTGAACAACAAAGGGGACACAAGCTATCAAAATATGGGATGCAGCAAAGCATCCCTCAGGGGAAAATTCATAGCCTTAAATACCAACATCAAAAAGATAGAGAGATCACAAATTGATAACCTAATGTCATACCTCAAGAAACTAGAAAAGGAAGAACAAACCAAATTCAAAGGCAGCAGAAGAACAGAAATAATGAAAGGCAGAGCAGAATTAAATGAATTGGAGAACAACAAAAATACAAAGGATTAATAAAACAAAAAGTTGGTTTGTTGAAAAGATAAACACAATCAACAGAACTCTTGATACATTAAGCAAGAACAGGAGAAAAAGGATCCAAATAAGCTCAATCAGAAATAAAAAATGTGACATTACAAATGATACTGCAGAAAATACAAAACAACATCCATGAATACTACATAAATCTCTATGTGCATTAATGAGAGAACATAGAGGAAATGGACAAAGACCTGAAAACACACAACCAAACTCAAACAGGAACGTAGACGTCCTGAATAGACCAATAATGATCAGTGAGATCTAATCAGTATAAAAAACCTCCCAGCAAAAACAGACTGGACCAGATGGATTCACAACTGAATTCTATCAGGCCTACAAAGAAGACCTGGTACCCACAATATAGAAATTATTCCATAATATCATCCCCAACTCATTCTGTGAAGCCACTATAACATTGATACCAAAGCCAGGAAAGAACACAACAAAAAAAGAAAACTATAGACCAATATCCCTCACGAATGTGGATGCAAAAATTCTCAATAAAATACTAGCAAACCAAATTCAACAGCACATCAAAAAAAAAAAAAATATTGACCATGACCAACTGGGCTTCATCCTGGGGATGCAAGGATGGTTCAACATACGTCAGTCAATAAATGTGATTCACTACATAAACAAAACAAAAAGAAAGACCATATGATCATCTCAGTAGATGCAGAGAAAGCACATGACAAAATCCAGCACCATTTCATGATGAAAACCCTCAACAAACTAGATATATAAGGAACATATCTCAGAATTATAAATGCCATATATGAAAAACCCACAGCCAACATCATACTGAATGGGAAAAAGTTGAAAGTATTCCCCCTAAGAACTGGAACAAGACAAGTATGCTCACTGTTACCACTCTTACTCAACATAGTGCTGAAAGTTATAGCCAGGGCAATCAGGCAAGAGAAGAATATTAAGGGTATCCAAATTGGGAACAAGGAGGTCAAACTATAGTTCTTTGCTAAAGATAAAATCTTGTATCTAGAAAAACACAAAGATTCCACCAAGAGTCTCCTAGAATTGATAAATAAATTCAGCAAAATCTCAGGATACAAAAATCAATGTACATAAATCAGTAGCATTTCTATATACTAATAACAGTTAAGCCATGAGTCAAATCAAAGACTCAATACCATTCACAATAGCTACAAAGAAAATAAAATATCTAGGAATATATTTAACCAAGAAGGTGAAAGATCTCTACAAAGAGAACTGTGAATCACTACAGAAGGAAATTGCAGATGATGTAAACAAATGAAAAAACATATCATGCTCATGGATAGGTAGAATCAACATTGTTAAAATGTCCATACTCCCCAAAGTGATTTACAGATTCAACACAATCCCCATCAAAATATCAATGCCATTTTTCGCAGATCTAGACAAAATAATTCTATGCTTCATTTGGAACCAGAAAAGAGCCCTAATATCCAAGCAATCTTAAGCAAAAGGAGCATATCTGAAGGCATCACTTTACTATACTTTAACCTATTCTACAAGGATATATAATCAAAACAGCATGGTACTGGCACAAACATAGACCAGCATAATAGAACAGAGAATGCAGATATAAAACCATACACATATTGCTATTTGATCTTTGACAAAGCAGACAAAAATATGTACTGGGGAAAAGAATCCCTACTAAATAAATGGTGCTGAGAAAATTGGTTAGCCACATGTAGAAGAAAATAAAACAGGATCCACATCACTCACCACTCACTAAAATTAATTCAAGATGGATAAATAACTAAAATGTAAGGCATGAAACCATAAGAATTCTAATAGAAAATGTTGGAATAACTCTTCTAGATATCGGTCTAGACAAAGAATTTTTGAAGAATATCCCAATGACAATCACGGCAACAACAAAAGATAAATAAATGGGACTAGATATTATTAAAAAGTTTCTGCACAGCCAAGGAAACAAGCAAAAGAGCAAACAGACAACCTATAGAATGGGAGAAAATATTTGCATCGTATACATCTACTAAAGGGCTAATAACCAGAATCTACAAAGAACTCAAACAAATCAGCAAGAAAAATCAAACAACCCCATTAAAAAGTGGGCAAAAGACACAAAGAGAAGATTTTCAAAAGAAGATAGACAAATGGCCAAAAAACATATGAAAAAATGCTCAGTGTAACTAATCATGAGGGAAATGCAAATCAAAACCGCAATGAGATATCACCTAACTCCAGTCAGAATAGCTTGTATCAAAGAGCCCCAAAACAATAGCTGCTGACATGGATGCAGAGAGAAAGAAACACTTATATACTTTTGGTGGGACTGCAAACTACTGTAACCTGTATGGAAAATAGCATGGAGATTCCTTAAAGAACTAAAAGTAGATCTACCATTTGATCCCAAAGGAAAAAAAAGTCATTTTATCATAAAGACACTTACACTCAAATGTTTATTGCAGCACAATTCACAATTGCAAAAATGTG
Source organism: Propithecus coquereli (assembly GCF_000956105.1). NCBI lineage: Eukaryota > Metazoa > Chordata > Mammalia > Primates > Indriidae > Propithecus > Propithecus coquereli. The sequence continues at coordinate 4,740,001 of NW_012146523.1, forward strand.
GAATAAACCCAAGTGCCCATCAATTCATGAGTGAATTAATATAATGTAGTGTATGTATAACATGGAGTACTGCTCAGCCATAAAAAATGAATTAATACCTTTTGTAACAATCTGGATGGAACTGGAGACCATTCTCCTAAGTGAAGTGCTGCAAGAATGGAAAAATAAACACCACATGTACTCACTATTAAATTGGAACTAACCAAGCAGCACTTATGTGCACAGTAGGAAGTAAAACTCAACAGAAATAAAGCAGGTGGTAGCGGGGAGGAGGAGACGGGTGAAATCATAACTAACGGGTACAATGTACACTATCTGAGTGATGGGCACACTTATAACTTTGTTTCAAACAGTACAAAAGAAATCCATGGAACCAAAACAAATTTGTACCTCTCTGATATTCTGAAATAAAAACAAAAAAATAAATAAATAAGAAACACGAACACATCCAAATTGTAAATTTTTTTTTGGAGTTGCGTGTCACTGTTAAAGGTCACCACACTTTATGTTCCATTGTATTTTCTCAGCAATTAATGGATTCTGAGAATAAAATCTTGTTGATATGTTTAAAAATAATTATATGGGCCAGGAAGTAATTTTATTATAGCAATGAAAATAATTTGTTTAAACTTTTTCCAAGAACATACCAAAAATGACATGATATATTATTAAAAATTATTTTACAATGATCTATCAATTGGCAACTTGATTAGATCCTCCTTCAATCTTATGAAAAGCAAACAGTTGGACAGCCTCTACCTTGTGAAGTAAGAAGGTATTACTGTATATTAATGATTGTTGTTTCTTATACTATTTAGAGTAGAAGTGACATCTTTCTTTCAAGTTATTCTCTTTGTAATACATACTTGAGAGGAATGAATAGATAACTAAAGATGTTGATGAGTGACAGAGAACAGGAAACTTCATTCAAGTAAAAAGTTAATGTGTTTACAGTGTCCAATAATTTCTTAGGAAAAGCAATGAAATTTTTTTCTGCACAACCTGAATAAACATATAAAACTGGGTGATAGAATGGGACACTGTTTTAAAATATATATATATATATATATGTATACACACATATATAAAACACAAACTTACCTTTCTTATATGTTACTTTCACTGAAGCTGTAAAAATCTCTTTTAAAAAATTAATTATTTTCCACTCTTTTCTCCTTGAAATCAGGCAAATTATGCAGCTGAGACACAGGTGAATGAGAATTTTCTCATGGTGCTGGAAAAGCTCTTTCTCCTTCCCCAGGAGGATGGAAATGACCAGAGGGCACACTTTGTTGCAGATTCTTAGTTCCTTACATACTTTTTACAATTCGGAATGTTCCCATTCTAAAATTGCTCTGCAATATATCTGATTCCAAAACATTCTAACACTTCATTTCTGATACCATATTTTGTCCTTAATAAAAATATTTTTTAAACAAGAGAAAATCTAAAGTCCTACAAGCGGGTTTATCGTGTCTTTATGAGAGGAGTCTTCACCGATACCAATAATCTGAATTTTCCATTTGTTTGATGCCCCTGGATAACCCACCAGAGCAAGATTCAGAATAGATGCAGGATATGTCTCTTTTTTTGTAAAGCTGGAGAAGGATAATTATGATAAGGTAAGAGGAAAAGGAAAATGGCATGATGCCCTCACCACTAGTGTGTGTGTTTTCAAATAGAGTACAAAAGGAAGTTGAAAACCTTAAAATTGATATTGAAAACTATTTATGCCTGTGATGCTTTGAATCCCAGTGAATGAGGCTACCCCAGTTTGAAGTATTTTGCTCCAAACATAATCTCATATCACTTCATCGCTTAGCTTTCAAGTGGCCTCTCTTTGCTCAGGATCAAGGCCAACTCTGTTAATGTTGTCTACAAGGTAAACAGGTCCACATCAACCTCTGCCTGTGTCTGCAACCTCACCTATCCTTGCACTTAAGCATCAGCCAGATGGAATTTCATCAGGATTTTAAAACCTACCGGGAATTCTTTCCTTTAGAATCTTTGCACATCTTTCCCTCAATCTGGAACATTTTTCCCTCCTATTCTTTTTAGCCTGACTTACTCCTATTGATCTCACATTTTCAATATCAATTCCTTTCAAAAGCCTTTCTGTACTGCCCACCTCTAGCCCCTCTAGCCTCACCCCAACCACGGAATGGTATTAGGCACCCCTTCTATGCATCATGGGCTGTTATTTCTACCTATCCCCATGAGGCCCCACTCATTTATCAACTTTATTATAATAATGAAAATCGTACTTGTAGACACAGGATTTTGAGGGCCATGAGCCCTGTTTTATTTACCACTGTATCATCAACTTCTATGTCAATGCCTATTATATCAGAGATATTCAACAGTGGGCATAGTTTTTCAACAGACACAGAGAATTTATACATTCAAATAAGCCCTGAATTTCAAAGTGATAGCAAACTATCATCTTATTCCACTGCTTAAAAATAGTTAGGAATTCCTCAACGTGAAACATACACAAACCAGTTATAATGATCTCAAGACTGTGTGTCAGGAATTCTGGGTTCTAGTCTTCACTTTGCCATGGATTCATTTTCCACTAGGATCTACCTACTACCCTATTTTAAAGTCCCATAACTTCTTCCCATTGTTTTACCTTAATAAATACAGTCACCAAACTTATCTATGCACTATGAACACATACTGAGATGCCTCATTTGTACAATGAAGTATTTAATGAGCAGCATAGTGCTAATTTGTATTTGTGGAAATAGTTGGGTCTTTAAAGAAGGAGTGTATAATCATGATGAAGTGTCCTGGGCAGAAAACAAAGTATATCAAAAATGTTTTAGGGCTCTGTTTCATCCTTCCTAAAAGTGCCACTGCTCTTCTGAAATGGAATGAACTGGGGCTTCAGAGGGGTAGTGATAAGTGAGAAGGGGTGAGGTTATAGAATCAGGTTAAGCTAGATATAAGCCTTGTAGACCTGGAAGTTTGGAAAATCTGGAATCATTGAAGAGTTTTCAGTAAGCAAGGACATCATAAGATAGAAAATGAGTTTAAAGGTATAATCTGGCTGTGCATAGAATGAATTGGAGAAAGAAAGCCTGGAGGTCTGAAGTAGTTGGGAGTCTATAAAAATAGTCCAAGTAGGAAGGTCTGCACAAAAACATTGACTGTGAGAAAAGAAAGATATATGGTATTACAGAAGGTTATGCAACACGATTTGGATTTGGAAGTGAAATGCAGAACTTAGATTCAAAGATGATTCAGGTTTAAAATATGAATTGAATTCTGAGAATATTGAGAGAAATAGAGATGACAGAGTGTAAGTCTTTTTCCAGTGTGCTTAGCTTGAGGTAACAATACAACATCAAAATTATTCAGTGAAGAGCCGGAGATGCAAATTTAAAATGCTAGAGAAATTAGAACTCCAGTAATATTTGGGAACCCTCCATATAAAATGCAACAGTTGCATCCCCCAAAATGAATCAATTCTCTAAGAGAAAGAGCATAAAGAAGGCCAGAGTTCTCAAGATAGAACCTAGTGAAATAGTCAAGAATTTAAAAATGGAAGAGGGTGAGTCAGAGAGCAGAAAAAGAACAGAATTCATGGGAGAAGTAGGTGAGTATAGTTTCAATCTGGTTCAGAGAAAAAAAGACTTTCAAAAAGGAAAGATGGTGCAGGATGAGTGGGCATGCCACATAGAGGCTGAACATGAGGCCTGAGAAAAGGCCCTCAGCTTCCAAATGCAATTCATTGCAGTAGCAATTTCAGTGATTTCCTACTTGTCTCATTTCTTGACAATAAACCCTCCTCCAGTGAATATGATTCTTCTTTGCATAGTGGAAAATACACCTTCCCCAATGTGCTGAACTTCCCCAGCTCCCCTGCAACACCAGATAGTATATGATTGGACACTTAACATGTTCCAACATTCTTTTCAAGGCCACTCCAAGGAGAAATTCATTTTACTTATCATTTATGGCCATTTCTATCTTCTGAGAGCAAAGCCACGGATGCCTAAGGTACTTATGGGATTCACAGATTACAAAAGTACTGCTATGAAATGTCTTGCATTTATTGACCACCAATTATGTATGCCATGCACTGGTTAGTATTTTCATAAGTATTTCCTTATTCAATATTGAGAAGAATATTGCAAGTTGAACATTATTGGACATTATTATTCCCATTTTTTGGAGTAGTATCCCCAAATTGTCTTATTCTTCTTGTAGAGGAAGACAACGATACCTCTATACTTTTAAAAACTGAGACAATGGCCCACTCTTGGACCACCAGATCAAAGAATCAAAATTAGAAAAGCATTTCAGAGCTAAAGAATAGTGTTTATCAGGCTATAGATCACCTATTCCTCTGGTTTGTTACCAGTAATTATTTGAAATTACAAATTATGAAGAATTTCATCTAGTTGAAATAACATCAATCTCCTAAGTCAATTTGTTTGGTCCAAGTACAGTTAATTTGAAACATGACATAATGGCTTAGCTATCATCACTTGCATCTAGTTCATTGGAAGTTGACTATTTTTCTTTGTTGTTTGAAGTTGACTGTTGTTTTTAACTTATTTAGCTTACAGGGGAAATATACTATCATTTGTACTTGAACCCAACCTATGAAGTAAAAATAATCTATAAATTCAAGAAGATGCATTTCACCCTGAAAGTAAACAGGGTGTGCAATCTTTCATGGCTAATAATTTCCATAATTGGAATACTTCCAGTATAATTAGTGAAGAGTTGGGTTATTCATATTTTCTGAAACCCAGCTTATGCTGCCCTCTTAATGGAAAGTTGGAGAGGCTGTCATTAGAAATATTTCACAGATGGGTTGTGATTGAAAAATTGTTTTAATTTCTTTCTTTTTCTGCCTAGACTTTTTTCCCTTTTGTGATTCCAGAGTAAAATAATAAATAGCTTGAAGCAGAAATATAATAGATGATGTCATCCCCTTTGTCTCCTTCATGCCCTGAGTTGAAGAATGAATGAAAGAATTAATTGAGGAATAGTTCAATAATAAATGAAGGCCAGTGAAAAAGTGTTGACCATGCATTCGGGAAAGGGGAAGGGAGAGAGGGAGTCTCAAACAGGGGCCTTCCTCCCAATTATAGTAACTGCAGCTGGCTGGGCTGTTAATTTAGTGGTCATAGCCAATTTCAAATTTTTCTATGCGACAAATCAGATCAAGCAAAGTGGCTGTACTAGGCTGGTAGGAATTAAAGGCCAGGAGACAAGTGAACAGAGAGCTAGAGAACCTAGTTTGAATCTCAAGAAGCAGAGTTGTAAGCCAGAGAGAAGGCTGGAGGGTGCAGGCCAGAGCATGGTTGGTAAATCCTGGGATAGAAGTCAACTATAGACAAGTTGAATATAAGAGCTAATGAATAAGGAGTTGAAACTACCTGAAAGGAGTTGAAATGCTCCTTGGTAGGGTTTTTGGTCAGATCCTAACAGGGTGAAAGGAACTTTATAAGAAGTTAGGGTGATCATATCCCATACATAATTTAACCCTTTTACAAACAATTAAATTAACCTTAAATTAAATACAAAATTAACTTATACCAAGCAGCTATTCTTGCTAGACAATGTGTGACTCATCAGAAATACAAAAGTGAGACATAGCCCCTATATGGCTAAACCCCATATTCTAGTGAAGGAGAAAGGCTCGAAAACAATCAAAATAAAGCAATAATACTAAACACAGATATGAACACAGTATGTGGAATCATCATTAAAATACCCTAAAAGAGTAAGGGAAGGCTAGAGAAAGGAGGAACATGTGAGCTGGGTAGGAAATAGGCTTTGCCAGGTATGAAGGCATTCAATGTGATAGCGCCTGAAGTATTCTGGGCATGGTGAAAATATGAGGGTGCAGTGTCAGATATATGCTGGGGGAGGGCAGATTGATGACTGGGAGAAGCAAGCTGGAGCCAGAGAGAGAGACAAGAGCTGTATTAGCCTTAGCCATAGAGCACAATCTGTAGCAGTAGCGTCACCTGGGAACTGGAAATTCTGAGGCCTCACACCAGACCTATGGAATTAGAAACTCTGGAGGAGAAGATAGAATCCAGAAATCTGTGTTTTAATGAGCCCTCCAGGTGATTCTGATACAAAATGAAGTTTGAGAACCACCAATAGGGAACCATTGAACAAGACAGTGACGAGGCCTTGTTTTTTTTTTTAGGATGAAAACTAGCCAAATATGGAGAATGGACTAGACTAACGGCTAAAGACTATGGCTATTGCAAAATACAAGAAATAGAGGCTGAAAGTCAAATATCTTGAATGAGAAAATATGGGCCAGACTTTGGTGCTTAAGAAGGTGTTTTGTGGCATAATTAGAATCTTCTAATTATGAGAACACCAAATAACCCTCTTCTCTCAACATGTTTTCAATTGTTGAAGTACTGTCTATTTTTAAATAGAAAGTTTCTCATACCTTTCATTTCCACATTTTCCTATTTTTTTCTTATTTCTCACATGATTGAAGACAAATGACAGCCTAACTTCAACAAGAGGAGTTCAGGAAGCCCACAGTCCTGCCTAGGGTAGACTCCCCTAAATCTTTGTGTCTTTATAATAAGCCTTGGAAATATATCTGTTATAGACTAAATTATGTCTTCCCCAAAATTCATATGTTGAAACTCTAACCCTCTATGCGACTGGATTTAAAGATAGGGCCTATAAAGAGGTAACTAAGGTTAAATGAAGTAATAAGGTCAGGGCCTAATCCAATAGGACTGGTGTCCTTATGAGAAGAGGAGGAGACACCAAAGATCTCTCTCTTTCTATCTGTGTGTACACACAGAGAAGAGACCATATGAGTACACTGTGAGAAGGTGGCTTTGTAAAACAAGAAAAGAGACCCCACCAGAAAGTAACCCTGACAGCATCTTGACCTTGTACTTCTAGCCTCCAGAAATATGAGAAAATAAATGTCTGTTGTTTAAGCTATCCATTTTGTGGTATTTTGATATGACAGCCTGCGATGATTAATGCTTTGTTACAGATTACAGTGGAAACAACATAGTTCAAACAGATGTGGATGTAAATCCCAGTTCTGTTATTCATTAGCTGTATCGTTGTGCCTCAGTTTCCTCATTGTAAAATATAGACAATGGGATAATATTGCCTCCTATGGTCATTTATTTATTCAACAGTTATTTATACAGTGCTTTGTACTCAACAAGTAATTGTTATGCTCTGAGGCTACGACGGCATTTAAAAACAGACATGATCCTTTCCTTCCTGGAGCTTATGATATGCAAAAAGACAGATAAGAATGAATGATTCTCACAAATTTATGTTACTTTGTAATTACAATCAGTGCTACAGCTTCTGTTGAAAAGGCATGTCTCCTCCAAGGCCATACCACCTTCCTAGGGCAGCCTTCTACCCATGAGTGGTCAATGCAGGAGTATAAAGCCCAGCTTGCTTGCTCCAATTCAGGACAATTCTAAAGGGCCATCCGAAATTCAGAGCTTTTTGTGGGGTTGGTTAAGTCCTTGTTATGACTACACTGCAGCTCAACTTCTCCCTCTCCCTAATGCTGTTTTTTTCCTTTCCCTTCCAAAAGTATTGACCACCAGGACACTCCCTAACAAACTTCTGTGTGCTAATCACCACCTCAGTCAACTTCCCAGGGGCCAAATATGCAAGAGCAAGTTTGTACGGAATAAATATAAACATGTTCTGCAATCAAAGATGGGAAGTCAAGATTCTTTAGCCGAACCTGGGGAGTGGGATATGGGCTCCCACAACCCATTCCTCATTTGCTGGTAAACTAGCAGCCAGCAGGCACAGAAGAACCCAGATGGATAGGCAGGTGAGGCTGTTTGTTGTCCTGACACCAACCAGTCACAGATCTTGTTTTGAGCTTTCAGGAAGTGCAATAGTCAGATGTGCTGGGTCAAGGTCTGAAATTGGAAAATTAAAACATCATGTGTACCTTAACCCTACCTTCTAGAGGTTAAGAGTCAGTTGAAAAGACTGTGATGCATTCACAGAAATAGGCAAGGAGATGGACAAAATAAATAGCCTAGAAACAGCCCCAAGATAAAAAAGAACTGAAAAGGAAAAGGTAGGTTATTCAACACTTTTGGAAAAATATGTTAGAAAAAAATGGTTAGTTATTTGGAAAAAAAATAAAGTTAGATTTTCAATTCCCACCATAATAAATGAAATAACTTAAAAGTGAAAAAAAAAGGTGGATGTAAAACAGAAATCGATTTTTTTAAAAAATTGAAAAAATAAAGAAAATATCAAGGACAGGATGGGTTATCACTCTTTATGAATTAAACAAATGGAAGAAATAATAAAGAAAAATACCCCATACTTAAGTAAGTCTGTCAAATAAGTATAAATCAAAGTGAAAGTAAAACAACAATTACAAAAAATAAACTCTACAAATAGGATAGAAAAAGGCTTAATACCCTTAATATAGAAAAATAATGTATAAATCAGTAAGAAAAATAGTAATAATATGATTTAAAATAGGAAAGAATATTGATAGGCAATTCACAAAAGGACAATAAAAGGGCTATTAAATATACATGAATGTTTATCATTACTAATAAAAAAGTCATAACAATATGACTGTATCAAATTACCAAATATCTTTTAAATGATTTTAATTATTGTTAATCATTTATGAACAGTAATTGACACAACAATTTCACTTCTAGGAATTATCCTTCAGAAATAAACAAAGATAGAGATAAAAGGTTTATTTTTAGAAAATTTATCTGAGTGTTAATTAAAAAAAATAATTAGAAACAACCTAACAATTCAACATTAGGTAAAGAGTGAAATAAATTGTGGTATCTATACATGGCTTTGATGAAGGCTTTGATGTTTTCTAAGATTCTAATAAATAATACAAATGAATAAAATGAAGTATTTATAGATATATTCGGTATATGCATCTTATATGATTGATAGTGATTCAAGCAAAATCAAGTAAATGATGATTTCTTTTCCAAGGCTTTTAAGTACGCAGAAATCAATGTCTGTACAAATTTATTTAACATACTTTTTGTGAGTACGTTCTATTTCTTAGGTACTGGCAGAGATACCATGTAAGCTGCTTTGGACCGTGTGGGTCCTTTGGATCTATAGTTTACTTGCAATCATATGATATGGAGCTAAACTATGAGAGTAGACGCACACCCAGAGAAAATGTGACTATCACACCTGGAGTAGTCCTGAGACGAGCATTGGGAGCTGAAGTTTCAAGCTAAGGGATTTACAGCCAGATAGAATGAGAGCAAAGAACAGTAGATCACAGCAGGCAAAGAACAGACAAATAGTGGTTCGGGGTAATTTTGGAGACAGTGTGCTATTTCTTGTGCTTGGATTTTTATGTATTCCCATCTAGTTCTGTTGCTTGTACAATCTTATTCTATGCGCAATAAGGGAACCATTGCAGGTCTTTCCATTAATTAGGACAATGTCTTTGAGTAGCAAGGGGCAGGAATCAACTTGAACCAGCTCAAAGGAAAAGTGGGAAAAAATGAGCAAGTGCTGTTTTAGCCTAGATTGTGTGCAGGTGGATTGCCTGGGAATATAATTCCAGGGAAGAGAAGGAAGGAAGAGGGAAGAGTGAAACAAAAGTCGGGAAAGATAATACGTAGATGTAATATTAAGTTTCCCACTTTACAAGTGACCGGTGCTGGGTACCATGAGAGTTTTGGAGGCATCTTTAAAAATGTGTTTCAGAACTGTCAGCCCAGGGAATAAAAAAATGGGACACACTTATCCATTGGATTCCATTCAATATTAATTATGGTGCCCCATAGGCATTAACTTCCCCTGCATGTCTGGATTGTATTTGCACGGCTACTCAGGGGGACCCACAGGTGTTCCATGCAATAGTGTCAGAGAAGCAAATGAGAGATGTAGGCTGAGTCAAGGTGCTATCAGTTTGCACCTACATGAAGATGGTAGAAGCCTGAAAAGAACTAGCCCCACGTATAAGAGGCAGGGTTTTGAGTATTTGCAGTGGTGTACAAGAGATGTCCTATATATAAGTCTGTGTGACTCAAAGAAGAGCAAAGACACAGAAAGGCAGAAATAGAGCTAAACCTCAAAGCAACTGCAACCAGATATTCAAACTCCATCTGGACTTTCTCAGTCCCAAATCTCTGTATCTCTTTGGTTGGGCTTCACCCTTTTTGTCTCTCTATAAGTAGCTTTCTCTACAGGGCAAAAATCTTAACTCTTGATGGCTTCTACACATTTTGCATTTTACAATTTCAGCCTCAGTAAACAAACTGGCATGCTTAGACCCACATCTAAAATTCCTAAGGCATGGCTTTATTGGTCTATTTCAGTCCATTTTTGGACTAATGAATATGGTTAAAGAGAGATGTCATGTAAAGACATGAGTGAGGACACTGGTGGAAATCATATAATACAGTAGGGGAGGATCAGCTTTCAAAAGAAGAGCAAGGTATCGAGCAGACAATACCAGAAATGTGTATTTCATGTCATAAGTGAGGAGGTGCCATGAAGAGAAAGCATTTGTTAAAGAATGTAAAGTCTAGAAGTACTATAGCAAAAGATAAAAACAAAACAAAACAAAACAGTCTGAATTAAGGCAGGAGTTAGTGACAGGGAAAAGGATAAAAATGATATTAATGAGGAATAATTAATAGGCCATGTGACTCATGTTAGTTTTACATGGCACCCTTAAAGTCTCCATTAACAGGAACTTATGCAACAAACATGTATTTATTTATATATTTTTTTAACAGTTGAAGTCTCCTGTTGCCCTGGCTGGAGTGCAGTGGCTATTCACAGGTGCTATCATAGCTCACATGCAGCCTCAAATCCCTGAGCTCAAGTGATCCTCCTACCTCAGTAGGCATGAGCCACCATACCCGGCTGCAACAAACATTTATGGTACCAGAAGCCAAGTTCTGTAAGAAGTGTTGGGGCTGCCATGGTGCATAAGACACAGTCTCTCCCCTCAAAAAGCAGACATTCATGTGACTTAGCAACAGCAATGCCTCATTTTTAAATAAACCTTTCATTAATGCTTTGAGATCCCTGGCTTTATGACATGGAATCTAGTTAACAGAATATTAATACATAACACTTTTCTTTACAGAAGGTCGAGGCCTGAGTTTGGGGAGCTCTTCATTTGGATTTAACGCTTCATGTCTGATGATAAAAATACCAGAATCAGGGACATGGAATTGTTCTGTTTGGGCATAGCATAGTAAGAAAGCATTGAAACTCTATAGCAATCCTCACTATTTGATTTTTTTTCTCTTGGATCTTGTCTGGCTTCAAATAATAATGGGCAATGTAGTTATTATATTTCAACCATATTCATGGGTCATGACAGTTATCCCACATCTTTTCTATACAGTAAAGTGTTGTCAACTAGGACTGCATTTGTCTTTCTCTTGTTGAATACCTAATCATTCTTTAACATCTACTTCAAATATAAGCATTTATATAAACCCTTCTGGAAGTCTAATTAATGTATCCCTCCTCTAGGGTCCCATGTCATCTTCTGTCAGTTGGATTGTAATTATTTGTTTGTAATATTTGTCTCTCTCCCTCTAGACACTGAGTTTCTTAAAGGCAGGAACCTCATCTTATTAATATTTACTTCCCCAGGACTCAGCACAGTACATATTCTACAGAAGGTTCTCTGATCTTAGGGGAGGAGTGGATGCTGAATTCAGGACATTTCCCTCTTTCAGATTAACAGTGTGAAGACACTCAGTCTAAGTCACCAGAGTTTTCATGACTTTATTTCCTCTAAATGAACAAAAGATCCTTGAGATGTTTTCCGTGCAATTGGCCAACTAACTAGAATGTCACTGATATTTCAGATTCAGTGTACAACAAAAGCACTATTGTGTTTTTTTGGTTAATTTTGATGGCTCCTGTGAGAAATTCTATAAAGAATCATAGCATCTGCACAAGACCAAGATAAGGGAAATTGAATATAAATCATGTTATAGTATTCCCATTATTTTTATTATTATTTTATTTTTTAGGAATTAGAGTCTCTGACCTCAGAGAAAATTGTGGTCTGTCTCAAAGGAGGCCATCAGGAAAACAACACACAATAAAAACAAAACATAAAATATAGAAAACCTTCTGCAGAGATGAGAGGCGATTTTTTTTCACACTTTTTCCCTCAACTGATAAGTGATAGGGCACACTGCTAAATCTCCTTTGTCCATTTGAAGGGTATTTCACATAATACTGATTTAAACCTATTGTTACCTTGATTTCAGTCCTGAAGGCAGAGTAGCTCTAAACTACTAAGTTAAAAAAAAAGCTATGTACAGTGTAACAATAGTTGAAAAGAACAGTTTTCCGAAAGTGAAAACACAAAATCTAAAGGATAATCATCATAGTAACAATAGCTACAATTTGTGAGTGGCCTACTGTGTGCCTGACACCACTGTCAGTGTTCGTAGTAGGGCATCATTAAGGCTCAAATTGATCATGCAGAAACAGGTTATATTTTTACAGAAGGGAAAACCAAAGCTCAGGAGGATAAATGATTTACCAAATTTCACATTAGAAGTAGAAGAGCAGATGTATAGATATGTACAACATGAATGAATCTCATAGCTATGGAGTTGAGAAAAAAAAGCCAGATATGAAAGATGACACAATGAGTACATTTACATAAAGTTCAAAAACAGGCAAAACTAATCAACGCTCAAGAAAGTCTAGAGAGTAGTTACTTCTGTAGGGTGGAGTTTTACTTGGAGGGAGTGTCTAGGAGCCTTCTGGATTAGTGAAAATGTTCTAAATCTTGACACGGGTGGTAGTTCAAAAGCGTATACATATGTGAACACTCATTCAGCTGCACAAAGATTTGTACCCTTTACTGTATATTGGTTATATCTCAATTAAAAAGTAAACGAAAGGGAGGAAAAAATGAGTTTAGCTCTGTTTAGTTCCAAAGGCCCTCTCATTCCATTAGACACTCTTTCTGCAGTCAGTTTCAAGTTTTTAAGTTAAACACAGACTCTCACTCATTTTTCCTGTATAGTGCACAAAGAAGTCTCCACAGATAATTTAATAAACTATTGTATGTAAGTTAATGTAGCAGAATTGTACATTACAAGGAGGTTGGTTATAAAAAGATGATATAGTAAGCTGGGACTACTTTATAAAGAGTTTTGTGAACCTTGGTAAAGGAAAGGGTTGGATTTTATTTATATGGGGAACAACTGAAGATGTATTTGTTTATCTGTTTCAGTTGACAAACAAAAGTTGTATATATTTATAGCGTACAACATGATGTTTTGATATATGCATACATTGTGGAATGACTAACTCATGTTATTTAACAAATGCATTACCTCACATACTTATTTTTGTGTGTGTGACGGAAACATTTATAATCTATTCTCTTAGTAATTTTCAAAGATGCAATATATTGTTACTCACTGAAGTCACTATGATATACAATAGATCTCTTAAACTTATTCTTCCTGTATAAATGAAATTTTGTGTTTAACTAATATCTCCCCAATGACCCTAACCCCTGCCTGATGTAACCACTATTTTACTCTATTTCTATGAGTTTGGCTTTTTTACATGGAATATGTAAGTGAGATCATGTGGTATTTGTCTTTCTGTGTCTGGCTTATTTCATGTAGCATAATGTCCTCCAGGTTCCTCAATGTTGTCACAAATGACAGATTTCCACTTTTTAAGGATGAACAGTATTCCATGTATACATATACCACATTTTCTTTACCCATTCATCTGTTGATAGACACTTAGGTTGATTTCATACCTTGGCTATTGTGAATTATGCTACAATGAACATGGGAGTGCAGATATCTCTTCAACATACTGATTTCATATCCTGTGAGTATATACTCAGCGGTGAGATTGCTGGATCATATAGTAGTTCTATTTTTAATATTTCAGGGAACCTCCTTACTGTTGTCCATAGTGGCTATACTAATTTACATTCCCACCAACAGTGTACAAGGGTTCCCTTTTCTCCACATTCTCACTAACACTTATTATCTTTTGTCTTTCTGATAATAGCCATTCTAACCGATGTGAGATAATATCTCATTGTGGTTTTAATTTGAATTTCCCTGATGATTAGTGACATTGAACATTTTTTATATACTTTTTGGCCATTTGTGTGTCTTCTTTTGAGAAATGTCTGTTCAGTTCCTTTGCCCATTTAAAAAATTCAGTTAACTGTTTTCTTGCTATTGACTTGAGTTCCTTATCTATTTTGGATATTACCCCTTATCAGATGTATGTTTTGCCGATATAGCCTCCTATTCCATAGGTTGTCTTCTACTGAGGTATTTTATATAAGAAATTTTATGATCACGTTTGCTGTTATGGGTGAAATGGATTAGAGAGAATGGGTGGGGCGAGGAAATGCCTTGGAGCAGAGAGCCAGTTAGAAGGCTGTTATGATAATCTCTACAAAAGTGGGGAGATCTTGGATTAAGAGTTATGACAGTGTGGTTGGTAAATGAAATAAACATATATTAAGAAAGGAGAACTGAGTAGACGTTCAGATCAATCAGATGTGGGGAATGAAGGACAGACAGGAGCTGATTGAAGTGGATATGTGAGCTGATTCAGAATGAAGCAGGCTCTATTCAACCACCAGTGAAATAGGGACAAAGTACATTGCTAAAGCTTAGGCAGGTTGTCAGGGCTCTAGCCAAGTGATTTGAGATTCAGGGAAGGGTTTTAGTCCTTGAAAAAAAAAAAAAAACAACTTGATTTTTGTTTTGGGTTGAATTGTGCCTCCCCAAATTCCTACATTGAAGTCCTCACCTCCAGTACATCAAAACATGACTGTATTTGGAGATAGGGTCTTTAAAGAGATAGTTTAGTCAAAATGACGTCATTAAGGTGTTCATTAGGGTGGACCTGATCCAATATGGCTGGTGTCCTTACAGGAAGACATTAGGACACATAGACACACGGAGGGAAGACCATATGAAGACATAGGGAGAAGAGGGCCATCTGCAAGCCAAGAAGAGATGCTTCGGAAGAAAACAACCCTGTTGACACCTTGATCTCAGACTTCTAGCCTTCAACTGTGAGAAAATAAATTTCTCTTGTTTAAGCTTCCTGGGCTGTGATACTTTGTTGTGGTAGCCCTAGCAAATAATACAAGTGTCACTAATACAAATGTCAACCCGGACATAAGTCCATTCAAATCAGAGAGGGCACAGGCCATGAGGACTGGGTGCTAAGTCACGCAGCTCAGAAAGCAGGCAGGGCCACCAAGGACCCTTGATTAGTGCTCTTACAGTCAAGAACTAGTTCTAAACTCCATCCACGGGTAGTGATGAGGCTTCTAATGTTATTTCAAATTTGGTTCTCATTGACTCAAAGATAGAGCAGAGAAAAGCTATACATGGAAAGTCTTTAATTCTGATGCTGGGCAGAGTCAGAAGCAAGCATGAGCTGACTGACCATTTCAATTTCAAAAATAACTAACTGTATAGCAACATACAGCAAAAAGGAATGCTAGATCTAGTCGGAATTGACTTGATAAACAATTAAGATATTTGTTCCTACTTGCACATTCCTTAGATATTAGCTTAAGAAAAAAATATATAGACACACATCTGTGTGTGTGTGTGTGTGTGTGTGTGTGTGTGTATGTGTGTGTGTGTTTAATGTCCAGTCTACATACTAAATACTTTACCTTCATATGCTCTACCATGGTTCAACTGTTGTTATTGCTCTCCTGGGTTACTGCAACTTCCTCCTAATTGGTCTTTCTGTGTCAGTAGGCCCCTCCCCAGTTTCCCCTCCGCAACGAGGATCATTTTAGGCATGAATAGGCACATTGCCATGATTTTCTCATTTGTCTGTATACATTTGTCAAAGAAAGGGATCATCTAGAGATCTTGATTCCTTGTCCTAGTCTCCTAAGTCCAATTATGAAATAGAGATTCTTCCTTTGCAATCATTCTCACATCCTTTCTTTCCTTTTACATTTCTACATATCCTAATTCAGGCTCTTGTTAGATCATGCCTGAACTACTGCAATATCCTCCTTACTTGTCTGCTTACCTCTTCGCTCTTTCTTTGCTACCTAAATTCATTCATTCATTCAACCTAAATTATAAAAAATTTATAAAACACCTTTAGAATATTTTGGCTACATGCTATTTTTCTATGTTACCCTTCAATAGCTCCTGACTGCTTATAATAACAAACTCAAACACCCCTCAGGCTAATGGTTAAAGCTGTGGGAATCTGGCCTCTTTCAGCGCAACCTCACTTATAACTGCCCTAACTTCCCAAATCCTCAAACACATTGCCACCTACCAGTCCCCCTACATGCCTGCCGCACAGCCCTGTGCTTCCCATCTCTGTGTTTTCGCTCATATGGTTCCACCCCTTAGCCTCCGCCTCTTTTATGTTCCGCCTGTCCTTCAAGAACAGCTCAAATCCCTGATGCTTTTGTTCTCTTTTTTTCTCCCAGCATGACATGCCTTCTTCTCTGCCTGTCCATGCTACCCGTTTCTCAAGGCCAAGCATAATTTCTAACTTATCTCTGAAGTATTCCTAACCACCATGGCATTCAATCCTTTGAGAAAGGCTACTGTGGGGCCACTAGGTGCCAGATGCTGTCTGAGCCCTAGGGATCATGGTTGGATAATACACAGTTCTTCATTTCCAGGATGATGTGTTCTCCCTTCTCTTTAAGCTTCTATTGCAGTTACTACCCAAAGATTTGTATATTAATAATGTGATACCTCAGGAAATTTCTTCATTTTTCAATTGCCAATTAAATTTCTATGATTTAACTTTTTAAAAAATGACTTATCTTCTCTAGTTAGGTTGTAAAGACTCTGTTTTCCTCAAAAGTATCTAGTTTAATATGGGAGTGGAGAGAGATACACTATGATGTATTAGTCTCTTCTTGCTAGTTTTTCTCATCGTTCCTCTAAATTGGTCTAGCAGTCCATTTTATGGGCCACAGAAAACCCATGATTTTACAGATATTATTGCTTTAGCATAAGGCCAAAATAGTGCCTATTTAAGTTTTTTTTTTTAACTGAGTTGGCTTAAATACAAAATATTAAATAGTAATATTTCAAGTGATAGTTATGGGAAAAACTGTAGAAGTGGTCCTTCAAATGTGTTATATGATAATACAATTATTCCCTAGAACAACCTTGCAAATTAGAAACTAAAGTTCAGTAACACGTTGGAACTTATTCAAGTCACAAAGCTAATAGGTTGTGCTACAAGATTCAAGTGAAGGTCTCTCTGACTGAAGCTCTCCACACTTTCCCCCTTCACCATGATACTCTCTTGTATATAGACAGATTTAGTTTAATTACTTGAATATGGTTCTCTGACCTGTGTTTTTACACCGCACCTCATCTTCTCAAAAGATTTGCTTCAGTTTTCTCAATTAAATCCTTCACCTCCAGAAAAATAAAAAGTGCACCAGAGTGAATTTGGTGTGTTTCTAAGCACATTTATAAAACATACAGGGAAAAGGAGTCGATTTCCTGGCTGGCTGAGTGAAACGTTAATTCTGCACCTTGGCACCTCAACCTACAGCTGTAATAAGGGCCGTTATGCCCAAATAGGCCCTTAAACGGAAGACCTGCTGAGCAGAGACCCACTTTCCCAGCCCTGCTCAACTGCCTCAGCTTTTCTGCCAACTGACCAGGCGGAAGCAGCAGCAGGGGAGGAGGGATTGCAGGTAGGTGGGGAGGGGATCATTTTGAAAGCCCTAAATCCCTCGCAGGGAAGAAGCAGCTGCTCCTTGTTTTTCTAAACATCTGTCCCAAGCCGCACCTCACCCTTTGGAGGCTGGAGCCAGTTAAAGGTGGATTTGACAAAGAAGCACTTCTGAAGACTGGTTTATGAGTTCAGATGACCCCAAGTGCCACCCAGAAAGTTTCTTTCATTGGCAAGAGAGCAGTTAGGGGTCTTAAGCCGCATGGCTATTACCTTCCTTCATTTTTCTCACAAAACATACAGCTTTAATTGACGGAGGCAGGATTTGTAACATCACCCAACTCGGACTGTACGTCCTGGGATATTATTTTACAAAACGGAGGTACAGCTAGCACCCATATTTTTATTTTTACCCCCAGGAGAGCCACGAGCTTCTGAATTGGAAGAGAAATTATACTGCACACACTGTACCATCTTTACCGTAGTACAAGCTGTGCACATCTCGCGCGTGTGGCGTTTATCACATTTAACAGCGTGTTGCTTTTATCTGACTCCTCTGCCAACACTGCTCCTTGAATATATGGGGATCTTATTTTTATTGTTATTTTTTCCCCTAGTATTCAGAGTCGTAGCTGGAACCTGGAAGGCGTGAAATAGACTTTTGTAAATGAATGAACATTAATTAAGAAAAAATAAAGGAACGAGATGATTCATTTGGTTTGGTATGGGGGCGGGGCTCGGACTGCGATCTGGTCGCCAAGGGAGGCGCAGTCCAAAGTCCTACGCGTCCGACTCCTGTCAACACAGCGCTGCCGGGGCTCCGCAACCCGGGACTCACGCCTTCTAGAGCGAGGGGGCGCGCGTCTGGAGATGGTCCCGCCCCCAGACGCGCGCAGCCACGCCCCATTCCCCTGGTCATTCGCTCTGCGAAGTCTGTTCCACCGCCGAGTTGAGGGTTTGGGGGCGGGGCCGGGAGGGCGCAAGCGCAATGGGAGGCGGAAGTAGGAAGTAGGGAAGGGAGAGGGAAAGGGACCTGGCCGGGCTGCGCGAAGGGTACCGCGCTCCTCCTCCTCCTACCGCGGGAGGCTTCCAGAGGCCGTACCTAAAGCCTAGCCCAGGCTCCTCCCCTCCCCGCCCCCTATCCCAGAGCCGACACCGGCGGCCTTGTTCTCCGCCCGCTGAGATGGCACTCGACCCCGCAGGTATGGGGGCGGGAAACGGGGTTCTCTGAAGGGTCTTGACCCGGGTCTCGCTCCGCGAGCCGTGCGGGCTGGAGGCCGACCTGGGAAAGGTGCCGAGCTCTTGAGGTTCACCGCTTCCACAACTGTCCTGCGCCTGGCGGGCTCCTTCTTTCGGTCCTAGGTCATCACCTGCTCATTTTTGGGGGGTTATGGTTAGGTGAGGTTCGATTTGTTGTCTAAACTGTCGTCCATTTGTGACTTAAAAGTATTTTCCTCTTTAACGCGACTAGTCTCTTCGTTATTCTCTTGCCTCTTTGGGGCAGACTCCTTTAAACAATATCTCGTGTGGACACTCTTGCCCCAGAAGCATTTGCGTATGCGTGCCGGTCACAATTTTACATTTCTTTTTGGAAGTTCAAAGACCCCAAGTTCATCCTGAAGCCCAACTTAAAAATAGCAGTTCAAAAGATCCATCACTGTGGCAAGAAATTAGTTTCTTTGGAAAGGATCTCCAAAGTCTTGAAAGTAATTTTAACTTTCATGCTTCCACTCACTTCCGTTTGAAGCAATATGTTATTCCCCTGGAATTCCTGTCCTTACAGAAGCTCACCTGTGTTATCTTTGCTTTAGGCTGTTTATACGAAGGTATAGATAGAGAACTTCATGTTTAGATGGAATGGTAATTAATCCAATACATTTATGGATATGAAAATTAAAGGCATTGGGGAGGTGAAATGGTTTCAAACCTTTGGAGATTCAGAATTGAAAAAGACATTTTCGAGGCCCTTAAGGAGCATGAAAAATATGTGTAACACACAAATAATATATTAGTTGAACACTTTATCAAGCTAAATATTCTCAGTTATCCAACAATAGTATGTTGTATTGTAGGTTCTTTTATCTCCATTTTACAGATTAGGAAATTGAGGCTCAGAGAGGTTAAGTTACTAGTCCAAGCAAGTAGTGGTAAAATCAGGGAGTACTCTAGTTTGAAGCATAAAGGAATTCTTGAACTCATAACGATCATATCAATTTTGGGCTAGATAATTGGATTAGACTTTCTGAAGCAGTTAGCAATTGATCTGGGCTTTAAAGGATAGAATTTCCAGGTGTTGAAGTTGGAGACGAGGCAGCAGCCATGAGCAGAGGTGTAGGTAATAAAGTGTAGTGTGTGATGTTTAGTTACAGGGTGAATACCCTGATTTGGTTCATGGGGTTAGAAGGGATGTAAATGGGGGTTGGATAAGTTAAGGTTCAGATTGAGGCCCATATAATTCTAGTATTTCTAAACTGAAAGTGACTTTCAAAGTAACTCATACAAATTAGGAAACTGAGTAAAGACTTCCATATGTCTGTATTTGTGTTAGACAAGGAAATTTAGAAAAAAAAGAAATTCTTACTTGCTGTCTTCACTTTCTAATCTTCCAGTTACTCTTAACCCACTTTAATCTTGTAGTGTACCCAAGAACACACAGCTAATTGATGGTAGAGGCAAGTCTGGATAGAACCCAGGTAATTTAATTTCCAGTCGAGCCCTGTAGACCATGCCACCATTTGAGTATTTATTGACTAAACAAATACTTGACGTGCCCAGTATATACCATGTGTTGTTCTAGGTCCGAGGCCCTAGTATACGGGACAAATAAGATTCTTGCTCCCAGTAGAGCTTATATTCTAGCAGTAGAAGAAAGAAAATGAACACCCCTCCCTCCACCATATACACACTTTTACAGACTGTAAGAAACATTGTGAAGAAAATATTTGCTTTCTACACATCCGATAAAGGGCTGATAACAAGAATCTATATAGAACTTAAGAAAATCAACAAGAAAAAAATCAAACAACCCCATCAATAAATGGGCAAAGGACATGAACAGAAACTTTTCAAAGGAAGACAGACTAATGGCCAGCAAACATATAAAAAAGTGCTAAACTGTTTTCCTTTTTTTAATGTAGGGGCAATAACTGTGTAGGTTTATTGGCTATAATTATGTTAAGTATTTTCTCTTACAATTTGAATGCAGAGAGAAAAGGCTGAAGAGGATCCAAAACACCCAGGAAAAGTGGCTGTGAGGAGAGATTAAGCTATTAAAAAATACTGATACCTGGGTTGCACTCACAGATATTCAGATTTAATTTGTCTGGAATAGGGCCCAAGTCTCCAACATTTAAAAATATTCCAGAGGTAGTCTAATGTGCACACAGAATAGAGGAGAACCACTGTTTTAAACTCTCATAGTTTTATTGACTTGTCCTTTAGTTTTGTTTTTTTGTTAGTCTAATCTTCTTCCTATTCCTAGAGGAAATTCTCCCTACATCTTTTAGTTATAAATGGGACCTTTGATCTCAATAGTAATGATTCAGAAATACACAGTATAACTTACACAATCTTATTCCAAGTTATAGCTTCTTTACCAGTTAATAACCTTTTCTACAAGGATTGTACGTTTTAAAAATCTGGTCAAATTTAGGTGATTAAAAAATGTAAAAGGTTGTTTATTTCTAATGTAGAACCCATGATTACCTATAGAAACAATGTTAAAAGTGATGCTTATGAAAATATAATTTTCAAAAAGGTAAAATTATCACTCATGCAAATACAAAGTGAGTATATGTTGAAGATTTTCTTCAACTTATTAATCAGTGAGAGACCCAGTAAGATGTAAAAATAAGTACAAAAAGCATTTGAGAAGCTAGATACATTGTCAGTTTCATAGATTGCTGCCTTAGATAAAAACTGGTTAATTTACAACAGGGCCATAAGATGTAATCTTTGAAGTTATATTTCCAATCTCCGAAATCATTTCTGTCTCTGCTTGACAAGATTCTAGAAGTTAACCTCTGTCCCTAACAAGTCGTAAAATAGCCCAATAATCAAAAATACTGAAAGAACACTCAATTATGCCTTTACCTATATGCCATGTGCCAGAGAAGTTTTGGGACATGATTATATTAACAGCCCTCAGGAACCTGGTCTGGATAATTTTGATTTTTTACTTTCTCTACTAACTAGAAGTGATTCCTTTCTCCCTCCTTTTTCTTCTACTTTTCCCTCATTTTAGCAGGATAGGAGGTTTTTCTTCCATCTGTCAGTGAGCATGGGTTCATTCTCTACTTTTACACAGTGGGGCAGTGATAGCCTAAAGGAAGTTTCTGTAATCAAGTTTGTGTGTATATGTATCTGGGTGTCCCTCCTTTGCCGTTCTGTTCTAGGAATCTGATAAGGGAAGGAAAATGCGGCAGGGATAGGGCTCGGGATAGAAAGTGGGATCAGAATTTCATGACATTTCATTAAGATGTATGTGTCTTGAGAGGATGTCATTATGGCTACTCTTGGAGTATTTGGGATACAGGGGTTCTTTTAGTGGTTCCTATGTGGATGTAGGTAGATTAGCTTTAGGGGTACTAGCATTTATATATACTGGAAAATTTTTCTTTTTAAGTTAAACATATAAACAGATTTGAAGGATCTTTTTTTCTGAGCGTTATGTGATTAAAAGGTCATGGAGCTGATTCGAAAATTTTTGAATTTATTATTGCCTCTATATCTCTAGACTCAGAGTGTCTTCTTAGACATAAATTATTTTGGTAGTTCAGAACTTAAAAAAAATTTTTGACATCCACATTTTCTGTGTTTCTAAATTAAAAGTGTATTTGCCATAGAAAATGCATTGGTTTTGTCTCACTAGATTAGTTTAACAACCTTCTGATGGGTTGCTCTGTGAAATATGAAACACTGACTTAAACAAAGAACTTAAGAAAAGAGAATTAGATCAAAGGGGAGTGTGTGCCATGGCAGCAGAGGGATTTCAGTTGTGAATCATGAAATGTCCTATAAACCACTTCAGGGAATTTGAATTTTATACTAAGAACAATGGAAAGACACCACAAGTTTTTAGGTAAGGGAGTGACAAATAGAACTTTCCTCATTCTTTGTTGATTTGACTTTTGTTTAGATTGATTGAGGGTAACCTCTATCCCAGCTGAATATTGCACACATGGTGATGTGCCTTTTTTAGGGTATCGCATCTGGAGGCACGTGATCTCTGTCTGTCCCTCATAGGCGATGTTAATTTTGATCACCAACTCAATGTTTTTCCTCATTTCTTTGCTGTTTTTTTCTTTTGCAATTAATAAGTAATCTGTTAGAAGGCCATTTGCGACCATGTAAATATCTGTTCATCAAATATTCCCCTTTGATTTAGCATGCACTGATGATTTGTCTGATTCAGTCTTTCCCATGATGGTTGTGAAATGATGATTTTTTTACCTCCAGCACTTCTTCCTCATTTACTAGATGGTTCTTGACATTTTTGTGGTAAGCAAAAGACTGCTTTGTTTCCTATTCATTTATTTATGGATTTATTATTGATAAGGACTCATGAATTCCTATTTTTTCAATGGTTTATACTTTGTTAATGTACATAATTAATATTTGTGCTCAAATTTTCCCAGATTTGGCCAGTGAGAGTTTCTCCAAGCTAGCTTCTGGATCCTTGTGATATGCTGTCATCTTTTTTTTTTTCTTTTTTTTTTTGAGCATATCCTTTTTTTCATCACACAAGATAGCACTGGCTCATCTTGTACCTACCCTGGCTGATCCATAGAATTAGTTGTTTCTCTGATAAGCCCTGGTTCCTTTCATTTGGGCACAGTATTAGAGAATAAGATCTGGTCACTAGGTCTGGGTACCACTTGGGTGTTTTATATGTAAATGATTTATTAATAGACTACCCTTAGGAAAAAAACATGTGAGAGAATAAGGGAAATAGGGTAGGGAAAAGGAAGAAGCTGAGTGAGGATGTGGTTTTAGGGAAGGGTAGTCTTCACCTAATCAGCCCTGGTGTACCACAAAGTACAGTTTATTCTGCCTTGGAGGCAAGGGAGCTGACCTTTTGTGCCATCTATCAGTCATTGGTTACTGCAGGAGTTGGGAGCATGGATCAGCATGGAAAACTGCAAAGGACTACCATGCCAAAGGGCAATCCTGAGAAGGTTGTGGGTGTGAATGCTCCAGTGCTCTCTGCTGTGGAGGGATACCAGCTCTATCTTAAAAATAATTTGTCTGATTCTATTAGGGGTCTTAGTTTGGATAACGAGAATTTGGGTAGTGATTGATAGGGTGGGGTACTTACACACTTGTACGGTGGTCCCCAACCTTTTTGGTACCAGGGACTGGTTTCATGGAAGACAATTTTTCCACGGACCAGCGGGGAGGGTATAGTTTCGGGACGATTCAAACACATTAAGTTTATTGTGCAGTCAAACCTCTCTGCTAATGATAATCTGTATTTGCAGCTGCTCCCCAGCACTAACATCACTGCCTCAGCTCCACCTCGGATCATCAGGCATTAGATTCTCATAAGAAGTGTGCAACCTAGATCCCTCACACGCGCAGTTTACGGTAGGGTTTATTCTCCTATAAGAATCTAATGCTGCTGCTGATCTGTCAGGAGGCAGTGCTTATGCAGTGATGTGAGTCATGGGGAGTGGTTATAAATACAGGTGAAGCTTTGCTCATTTGCTCGCTGCTTCCATCCTGCTGTGTGGCACAGTTCCTAATAGGCCACAGACCAGTTCCTAATGGTCTGTGGCCCAGGGGTTGGGGACTGCAGCACTTGCATACTTACATACTGGTATATATCCTGCATCCAATAAAGCATCATGGGGTCGTGGTCAAAAGGTTTGAATAAAATTGGCCTATACCTAAGATAGGCCACGCCTTATTTTATTTAATTTTTTTTGTCTTCTAGGCCATTGTACATGCTGTTCTCTCTAGAATTTTCCCTCTTTTCCTTATCCCCACATCTATCTAATCCTTGTTCATTTTTCATACCTCTTTAAAGTCAGTTTCATAGGGTGTTTTCCCTGATTGTCACCACCTCCTAGTCTTTGAAATTTTTTTTTAATATTTAGAATTTTTTAAAAAAACCTGCCAAAATATCATAACCTGTGTATAGAGTTTTTTCTATTCTAGATCTGAAGTCTTTTTCTTAACAAATAAAAGGAAACCTACAGATGTGATATTTCTGTATACAACAAATAATTTGAGAGATAAAGAAAAACATGACTTAGAGACTAGGAATATTCTACCTGTGTAATAAACAGTAAATATTTTTCATATGATTTTACCTCTTTAAATCTATCAGAGATCACATGACTAGAAAGGATAGGCCAGCTAATTTCACCAAAAGTCTAGAAAATTGCCCACTATCCCCCAGGGAGGCAGTGCACTGTTGTGGAATCAACACCAAATTGGTAGTTAGTAGAACTGACTTATTTCAGACTTTATTAACCTATTCTAAATGACATAATATGAGGGTTAAGGTTGAGAGGTAGGGAGAGTGAGATATGTCAGATAACTGCTAAGGTTGCTTCAAGTCTTAAACTTTTCTGATTCTAAATTCTTGTCATTGGTCTCAAGGGGTTCTTGACTAAACACAGAAAAAAATAACTTCAAGTTTATGTTTCATTGACTGGATTAATATCATTATTTTTGTTTAGGGGTATTAATAGCATATGTGTAAAAATCTGTTTTTAGATGTCAAAAATATGAGAAATATTACCTTGTACTTTATACGAGTGGACCAAAATTGTACCCAAATGAGAACACTGATAACCAAATTAACTTCCCCCACAATCCCCTATTAGATTTTTACATCTTTAAATAAGAAGATTGAGGGAAAAATTTTTTCAGAATCTGGTGTTTACTGTCCTTCATTGTGTTTTGCTAAAGAACTGTTACTGGGAGATTTTTACAGATCAAAAGGTATGTTAATTTTCTAAATATGATTAATTGGAATGTAGAGTGTCAAATGTTTGTGCTGCAGAATAAGAAAGCTTGCTTGTTTTATTCATTATCATATATACAATCTCTAGCATGATGATTGGTATGTAATAGGTGCATAATAAATATTTAACAATATCTGTAACTATCAAATACTAAAACTCTTTTAAATATATATCACAATGAAACTGTTAAACAGTTTCATTGCATATTTACCATATGCTAGGAGTTAAAAGGAGTTACAAATATGAGTTAGACATGGTCTCTGACCTCATTAAACTTAACTTTTTCATGTAGCAGTTCTTAATCTAGCTGCATGTTAGAATTACCTGGGGAGCTTTTAAAAATACCAATGCCTAGGTTTTAGCCCAGTGTTTCTGGTTTGGGGTAGGGCCCAAGCATCAGAATTTTTAAAGTCTTCCCAGGTGGTTCTTCAATACAGCCAAATTGAGAACTTCTGGTACCAAAATCTATCTTAGCTTGGGCTGCCACAACCAAATGCTATAGACTGGGTGACCCACACAACATAGATTGGGTGGCTTAAACAATAGATATTTATTTTCATACTGTTGTGGAGGCTAAGAAGTCTAAGATCAAGGTGCCAGCTGATTTGGTTGCTGGGGAGGACTCTTTTCCTGACTTGCATATGGTGGTCTTTTGTCTGTGTCCTCACATGGTAGAGAGAAAGAGAGAGACAGAGAGAGAGCACCCGTGCATGTGCCAGAGCAAGCTCTTTACCTCCTATAAGGCCACAAATCCTATTGGATTAGGGCCCCACCCTTAAGACCTCATTTAACTTTAATTACCTCTCTAAAAGCACTATTTCCAAATATAGTCACACTGGGGATTCGGCTTCAATATGTGAATTTGGGGGAGGGTGGACACAGTTCAGTCCATACCAGCTGTTGATCTAGCAGGAGAAGAGGATTGCATATATAGTGTGTGTGTGTAATTCTGTTGGTGCAGGCAAAATCTTGAGGTTAGAGAAAGGAGAAATCACTTTCAGGTGCCAGGGGCCAGGGAGAATTTGGGGATAGAGAAGAGTTGAGTTGGATTTTAAATAAATAAACTCGACTAAAAAAATAAGAGGTAGAAGATGAAAAAGATGAAGATTGAACTGGAGTTCGGCTTTACCAGTTACTTGCTGGATAACTCTGCAAGATTGCTTTGAGCTCTCTGCGTTTTAGTTTCTCCATACCTGTTTCTAAATGACATCATGTTTGTAAAACAGTTCCTTCCACCATTCTTTCCTTCCTTCTGCACATATTTATTGTGCTCTTTTTGTGTACTCTAAAATGTCAGCTGATTTTTTTAGGTAAGGAGGATAACATAACCACCAGGATGGCAAAATGAAGGTTTAAGTTGTAGAAAATTGAAGTTGGAATTGAGATGTTGGTGGGATTTGGAAATTACCAGTAGATAGTTGCTAATGTGGACAAAGTAAAGTTGGAGATAGAGATGAGCACTGAGAACTCAGCATCGTAAATACCATCTTTAGGGATAGAACCTTGTAGGAGTGCCACAAGAGGAATAAGAGCAGATATTACCTTGCAGTGTTTATAGTTTCTCTAGTATTGTTACCTTTGTTCAGGGTATTTTTGAGACTTTAAAAAAGTTTTCCTTCAGACTCTACAGTACACTGATCTTAATGTCCTCATTTTGGAAAATCTTTGTTCTGAAAGTGAATTTAAATTTCAGCCAGAGGTTAGCCAGAGACAATCTGGTAAAGGTGGTAGGTGATCATCCTGGGAAATGGTGCCTCTGCCATGTTAGTCCATTTTGTGTTGCTGTAAAAGAATACTTGAAGCTTAGTAATTTATGAAGAAAAGAGGTTTATTTAAGAGGTTTATTTAGCTCACGGTTCTATACAAGAAGCATGGCGCTATTATCTGTTCAGCTTCTGGTGAGGGCTTTTGTGCTGTGTCAAAACATGGCGGAGAAGGTTAGAGGGGAAGTAGGCATGTGCTAAGAGGGACCAAACCCAGGGGCGTTCTGGCTTTATAACAACCCACCCTCTTGGGCACTAATCCATTCCACTGAGAACCAATCCAGTCTCACAAGACCAAGAACTGGCTCTCTATCCTTAGGAGGGCACAGAGCCATTCATGAGGGATCGGTCATCCCCATGACCCAAACATCTCCCTCCTAGGACCCACCTCCTAACATCACTACGTTGGGGATCAAATTTCAACATGAAATTTGATGGGGACAAACAAATCACATCCAAACCATAGCCGCTGCTCCCCTTCTCCCCCCAGTAAAGTTATATTATGGAACTGGTTTTCATGTTTACTTAGACTGGCTCTGCCATACCAACAAAGATGATGTGATTTGAGCACAGGCTGAATCTTTGAAGTAAGTGAATAACCTCTCAATATAAAAATAATTTCTTTACCCCATTATCAAAGTAGTACATTTTCTCTATAGAAATCTTATCAAATATCATACGATGAAGAAGAACCAGTGGAGATAGGGTGGACAAACATATTGAGGAACATTTATAGTGTTGAAAATATTCTACCGTCTTCTAGATGTATATGAGAGAAAAAATAGTTAGGCAGTGTATTGCTAAGTCTGGCCATGGGCATCCTGTCATTTATTCCTTTCTCAGGTATGTGCTTCTGTTCCCATAACACTGCCCATCTTCTACCAGATATCAATGGGAAATTGTGGTTGTATGAAAGAATAATCTCAGAGTTTTACCAAATAAAGTAAACGTGAAACTTGTTCATTTAAGAAATTATGGCCACAATGGAGGTTGCAGCACATTTCTAAAATTGGCATGTCTTATTGCATAAGTTGATTTCCTGCTTTGGTATACTTTTAGATTTGTTGTCCTTTTCTAGCTTCATCTTGGGTAAAGCAATGTGGGTGGAGGAGGAAGTTTTAGCACGTAGCAGTCTGCAGAATCTGAGGTCCAAGAAATAGGTGCTGTTGGGAAATGGGCACAGCCAGTGTGGACAAGGTGGTTGTTAACAGAGAAAGCTGACAGGATGGGAGACGGCGGCTGAAGCCTCCTGTTGTGGGAGATGGGCGGTGTCTGACCCAGAAGCTAAGCAGAGATAGGCACATCTACCTCATTGGTGTACTTTCTGTATTTTTAAGAGTTTGTGCTTATACCAAATTAGATTGTTACTGATTGACCTAATATTTGATGTTTACTCTTTTTGAATGTGTTTTGCATCCAACTGACAAATTACTCCTTTTGCTCTTTTTCTTTTTTAAATAATTTTTCCATGGTAGGAAATAGAATCAGAATTCCCTTTGACTTTACTTTCTGATTAAAAAAATGAGAACTATGAAATTTTGAATTTTGCTTCTTCAAAATAATGCTTCTGAAACATAGTCTTAACTGTCTAAGTGTTGTTTCCCTGTTTCAGCATAACCACGGAAGCTCACTTAAGTTTATTTGCTGAAGTCCCCTTAAATAGGCCACCACCTTACATGTATGGTGGTGTCCTGGAAGGTTTGGGAACCAGGTTACATGATCTTGGCATTGCCACTTTATGAGTTTATTTGAGGTTTAGGCCATTTCACCTCTGTGAGCTTCCACTTCTTTATCTGCAAAATGGAATCAAAATACTCACCTGAGAAGGCTGTTACAAAGACTATGCATTCATGGCCCTCATCTTCTTATTTCATAGCCAGAGGCAGGCCAGAGCACTGCAGGGTGGGGGAGGGGGAGGGGAGTCTCTCCCACTATTGTTTAACTTCTTGTTTTTGTGTTGTCAATTCAAGTATGGCTTGAAGGGAAGTAGGTGAAAGGAATGCTGATCCTCACTGTATTAATTTTCCCATTCTGAGACCTCTCTCCCCCCACCCCCTTCCTCATTTTACGCTATCATTATAACAGGAAGGTATGAACAAATTGGCAAGAACATGAAAATCTGGTCATGAACATCCATATCTTTGTGCTGTTGAGGGGACCTGGAGTGTGCCTAGCTTCCTGATGTGAGGTGCTTAAAACTAACAATCGAGAACTCTGGTCTTACTGTATTGTACAGGCCATCTGCATGGGGTTCTTGGTAGCTAGTAAAGAGGGACCTAAAGACAGAAACTGTTGCTAATGAGAACACTGTTGCAGATTTATTACAAGATTTTTTCTTGTTTTTCGTTTGGAGTAAACAGTAGCACCAAAATGTCTTCAGGAACAAATAAGTGTAAGTAGGAAATTAAAAAAAAAAGTGACATTACATAAATAAAAATCAAATTAGTTAAACTAGAACATTTTCATTATTGAAAAGGCATGCCTTGCCCTTCATGTGTTACATTCTTTCCTCTGAAAGATTCTGTAATATTCTGATTTGCTTCACTGTTGTCTTTGTGGATTCATAGCAAATGCTGTTGTCGGTAGCCTTATAATCTAGTGCTGCCATATTGCAAGAACACATGAGCCCCAAAGCAAAATCTGAGCTAACAAATTCAGCCAGTGAAAAAGGTGAAAATTGACTTTCAGATGATGATAGAATGTTGAGAAGTTAGAGCTTTGGAAATTTTCCCAGGTGGTGTTATCCTGATTCTTTATCTTGGTATAAATTTATGTGACTGTATAGCATCAGACTTTCAAAATTTGATTTTTATTTTTGCAAGCTCTTGTACAAATATATTTAATATAACATATCACCAGATTGGCATTAAGGGAATCGCTTTGTAATGTTATGAATAAAAAGTGATGCATCTATAATATTTGTAGTGTTGAAGATAGCTTTGAAATATTTGTATATAATTATAAAGTTATAATTAATATTAATAATTGATATTTAGTGGTATGCTATCAAATGGGAAAATATTTAGCAGAATTTATATATTTTAAACAGTCATTATCTGATTTAACACCAAGAGCTTGAGAAATCAAAATCAATATTTATTTAATTCTAGAATTATTTCTTTGCCTAGGAGATTTTACAAGAATGAACATAAGAAGTCTTTCAAGCCATTTTACAAATGTATGGAGTATTAGAACTTTGAAGTCATAATATAGGTAAACTTCTATTACAATTTATTTATAGAAAAATGGATCAGTATTACAAAGCTATGTCTGTATTTGAGGAATTGATTCAAAATAATGTTGTCTAAGACCTTTGCAAGATTTGTAGAGCAAAGAGTAGATTCATCAGGATGAATGATAAATCATAAATTGTATAGATTAAATAAATCATAAATAAGTTGTATAGATTAAAACTATATAAGTAAAAGGAAAAGGTAACATTTTGAAATTAGTTTTATGAAATAGGTCAGTATATCACAATGTCTTCTAATTTGTTCAGTAATTACACTGTTAATTATTTATGCCTAATTATGATTTATGCTGTAGGAAAGGAGAAAAGGAATTTGTGGAGAAAGTCCCAATTTTATGATGTTCTCTTCAAGTAGACACACTTTTCCACTCTATGAGATGTCTCATAGTCACTTTAAATTCAACATTTCCACAACTGAATTCCCGTCTTACCTGGTCCGTCTTTTGTATTCCCTGTCTCAATGAGTGGTCACATTTTAGTTGAAGACAGAAAATTGGGAGCCCTTCTTGAATCATCCCTTTCCCTCAGCTCCTTTAGGTCCCACCAGTCCTGTAGTGCCTCCTTCTGAATCTGTCCTTTTCTCTCTGTCCATACTTCAGTTCCCTCTATAAGCTCAGTGTTGGTCCCCCCCCGCCTTATTTTTTGACAGTTTCTGGCAAAGCAAAGGAAAAAGAAAGAATAAATAAATGGTATAGCAAAGAAGTCAGCAAACTATGGCCTGTGGGCCAAATTGGTAAGGCCTTCAAGGTAGGAATGATTAGTAACATTTTTAAAGTGCTTTTTTGTTTGTTTGTTTTTTAAATAAAGAATATACATGACAGATATGGTATGTAGCCTGCAAAGTTTAAAATATTTATACACTGGTCCTTAACAGAAAAAGCTTGTCTACCCCTGACATAGGCAGTGAAAATTGGGATAGAATTACAGGTGTGGTAAAGAGAAAAAAAATCATGTGAATACTTTCATATCATTATTTGGAAAATTTAGATGAAATAGATAGTGTCCTTGAGAAATATAAACTTGCTAAAACTGCACCTGACTCAAGAATAAATAAAAAGCCCTTAAAAGAATTGAAGCAGTGGTTAAAAGTCTCTTTGTATCTGTGTATCTCATACATGCATACACACACACCCCCCAGAACCCAAGCCTTGGTAGGTGGTGTATTGGTCGGGGTTCCACCAGAGAAACAATCAGTGGGAGGAAAAAAAAATACGTGTGTGTGTGTGTGTGTGTGTGTGTGTGTGTGTGTGTGTGTGTGTATGTGTGTATAATATATATTGAGAGAATTATTGTAAGAAATTGGCATAAGTGATTGTGGGGGCCAGCGGGGCAAGTCCAAAATGTGCAGGACGGGGCAGGCTATAGGGAAGGGCAGGCTTGGAACTCTTGGTCATGAGCTGAAGCTGCAGTCAGTAGGCGGAATTTTCCAAGAAAACTTCACTTCTGCTTTTATGGCTTTTCAGTTGATTGAATCGAACCCACCCAAATTATCTTGGATAATCT
Source organism: Propithecus coquereli (assembly GCF_000956105.1). Classification (NCBI taxonomy): domain Eukaryota; kingdom Metazoa; phylum Chordata; class Mammalia; order Primates; family Indriidae; genus Propithecus; species Propithecus coquereli. The sequence continues at coordinate 4,772,166 of NW_012146523.1, forward strand.
TCTTTACATAAATCTGCAAAATACCTTCACAGCAACATCTGGATTATTGTTTAATTGAGTAACTGGAGACTGTAACCTAGTCAAGTTGACCCATAAAAGTGACCCTCACAGGTGGTTTCTGCCAAACTTTCAAGGTACTGATGATAATCTTTACTTTTTACACACAGTGTTCTGGAGAATATAAAGGGAGAGAATGGTCCCTCATTTATTGTTTAAGTAATGTGATTTTGACACCAAAACAATGCAAAGATAAGACAGGAAAGTCATAGGCAAATCTCAACATGAAGATAACTGACAAAAATTCTAAGCAAAATTCGAGTATCCAAGACAGGGGTCCTACGAGTTATTATTAATTCCTTTTCTAAAGGACATAGCCAGTAAGAATTAAAAAAGAAGATGCAAAACTGTCTGTATGATTCTCTACGTAGAAATTGAAAGAGAATCTACTGTTAAATTACAAAAATTAATGAGAGATAAGTAAGGTTGTGTTGGTTATAAGGACAATATAAAATCAGTCGAACCTATAAACTGGCAGTAAATAATTACAACATGTTATTTATGAAAAGACACCTTTACTAGTAGAGACAAATCTAATAAAAGATGAACAGTATATTTAAGGAGAAAATTACAAATGTTGTCTATTTATCTAATTTCTACCAGTTATATGTTAAAATTTCCCACCATGAGTGTAGATTTATTTCATTTTTTAAGCTAAGCTATTTAAATTGAGGTAAAATGTACAGTAAAATATACAGATCTTAAGTGAGTTTTTATAAGTGTATGGACCCCAATCAAAACATTATCAGAAAGTACTCTTCTCAAACTCCCCAGAAACAGCTGCTGTTCTAATTTTTATCACCATAGATTAATTTTGCATGTTCTTGAATCATGTATGTGTCTTGTGTCTGGTTTCTTTTCCTTAACAAATATTTTTGAGATTCACCTATTTTGAGTGTTTCAGTAATGTCCTACTGTAGTTGTAGTTTATCAATAGTATTATTGTTTATTATTGCTAAGTAATTTTAGGCTATTATGAATAATGCTTCCATAAACAGACTTGTACAAATTGTCTTCTGGATGTATGTTTTCACTGACCCATAAAACTGACCCTCACAGGTGGTTTCTACCAAACTTTCAAGGATCTGATGATGATCTTTACTTTTTATACACAGTGTTCTGGAGAATACAAAGGGAGAGAATGGTCCCTAGTTTATTGTTTAAATAGTGTAACTTTGACACCAAAACAATGCAAAGATAAGATAGGAAAGTCATAGGCAAATCTCAACATGAAGATAACTGACAAAAATTCATTCTTTCTGGACGTATGTTTTTCTTGCATAAATGAACACCTAGGAATAGAACATATTTAACTTTATAACTCAATAGTTTTCCACAGTAGTTTATCATTTTACAGTCCCACCAGTAATATATGAAAGTTTCAGATGCTCCACATTTTCTCCACCATTTGGTGTTGTCTGTGTTTTTAATTTTAGTTATTCTGGTGGGTGTGAAACGATATAAGGGGTTTCATTTGCATCTTATTAATGATTAATAATTTTCAGCACCTTTTTACATATGTATTTATAATTTGTGTTTCTTCTGTAAAGTGTCATTCAAGACTTTTGCCCATTTTTTATTGAGTTGTTTGTGTTTTTGTTATTGATATGTAGGAATACTTCATATATTCTGGACTCAAGTCCTTTGTCAGATATGTATATATATTGTGAACTTTTTCTCCTTGTCTGTGGCTTGCCTTTTAGTTTTCTTAATGGTTGTCTTTGATGAACAGATGATTTTATGCGTGGTGAAATAAAATTTATAATTTTTAAAATTTCTGTTTTGTGCCTTGTGTCTCTTTTTAGAGACCTTTGTCCACTCCAAGGAATTGAAGTTTTGTTGTTGTCATTTAATAGTTTTAGTTTCTACATTTAGGTTCCATGACAAATTAATTTTTGCGGTTACTGTGAAGTAGGGGTTGAAAGGTTCAGGTTGAATTTTTTTCATGTTTATACAGTTGTTCTGCCACCATTTGTTGAAACTACTTTTATGTCTTCATTGACTACCCTTGGTATATTTGTTAATAAATTAATTGTATATACGTGGAAGTATTTCTGGACACTTTTGTTACATTACTCTATTTGGTTATTTTAATTATGCCAATACTACACCACTTTGGTTAACTTTGTAGTAAGGCTTGAAATAGGTAATTGTTGCAAATCATTCAAATTTGTCCTTCTGTTGTAATGTTGTTTTGGGTATTCTAGGTCCTTTGCTCTTCCTTATGTATTTTTTGATTTTTTGTTAGAACTTTATTTTGTAATAATTTAATACTTACAGGAAACTGCAAAAATAGTACAGTTTCCATGCACCCTTTTCCCAGCTTTCTCTAATGATGCTGTCTTACCTAGCCATAGTACATGTATTCTCAATAGGTGTGATATTTCACTCAAAAAGACAAAAATTGAGGCTGGGCATGGTGGCTCACACCTGTAATCCTAGCACTCTGGGAGGCCGAGATGGGCGGATTGTTTGAGCTCAGGAGTTCCAGACCAGCCTGAGCAAGAGCGAGACCCCATCTCTACTAAAAAAATAGAAAGAAATTATCTGAACAACTAAAAATATATAGAAAAAATTAGCCAGGCATGGTGGCACATGCCTGTAGTCCCAGCTACTTGGGAAGCTGAGGCAGTAGGATCGTTTGAGCCCAGGAATTTGAGGTTGCTGTGAGCTAGGATGACACCATGACACTCTAGCCCGGGCAACAGAGTGAGACTCTGTCTCAAAAAAAAAAAAAAAAAAGACAAAAATTGATATTGGGGTGGACAAAGACCTTACTCTTTTTAATATATAAAGCACTGTTATATACATGCACTACATAAACATATACAATATGTCTGTGATATTTCATAGGGGAACATTAGGAAAAAATGTCAGAAAAGGCTCCTTTTAGGGCAAAAATGAAAAAAAAGATTGGGACACACTCCTATAATTAATTGTAAAGAAGGAAGCCAGGAATTGGCATTGAATAATACTGCTGAGTCATGTACTTGTCTTAGTCAAATTTCGCCACTCTTTACACATACTTTTGTTTGTTTGTTCAATTGTAATATGACATTTTATCGTATGTGAAGATGTGAGAAACTATGACCACAATCAGCATACAGAGCTCTTCCATCACCACAAAGAAAATCCCTTCTGTTACCCCTTAATAGCTACACCTTTTCCCCAGCTCTGACTACTGGCAACCAATGATTTGTTTTTCATGACTGTAATTTTGTTACTTCAAGAATGTTATGTAAATGGAATCATATGATATATACCCTTTGAGATTATCTTTTTTTAATTCAGCCTGTTCCCCTTGAGATCCATCCAGGTTGTTGTGTATCAGAAGTTCATTCTGTTTTGTTGCTGAGTAATATTTAAGTGTCTGAATGAACCATTGTTTATTTATTCACCTGTTGAAGGAGTTTTGCATTATTTCTGGGTTTGGGCTATTACAAAGAAAACTGAAGTGAACATCTGTGTACAGGTTTCTCTGTGAACCCAGGTTTTCATTTCTCTAGGATAAATACACTGAAGAGTGTATTTACTGGGTCGTATGGTAAGTCTGTTTTTAACTTTATAGGAAATTATCTTCCAGAGTGGCTATACCATTTTATGTTCCCACCAGAAATGTGTGAGAAATCCAGTTGTTCTGCATTCTTGTTAGCATTTGATATTATCATATTTTTAAATTTTATCCATTTTAATAGGTCTTTAGTGGTATTTCTTGGTAAGTTCAATTTGAATTTCCCTAATGGCTAATGATATTGTATGTCTCTTCATATGTTTAATTTGCTATCTGTGTATCCTTTTTGGTGTAGTATCTGTTCAAGTCTTTTTCCCATTTCTAATTGGATTGTTGTTTCTTACTGTTGAGTAAGAAGTCTTTGTATATTCTGGATAAAAGTTTTGTCAGATATGAGATTTTTTTTCTTCATGTGTGGCTCATCTTTTTATCTTCTTAATAGAGACTTTCATGGGGCAAGAGTTTGTAATTTTGATGAAGTCTAATTCATTGATATGTTTATATTTTTTAAGGATCATGTGTTTGGTATCACATATACATATATAAGAACTTTTTGCCTAACTCTGGGTCGGAGGATTTTCTCCTATGGTTAATTCTAGAAGTTTTTTCTTTAACTTTTTATTTTGAAATAATTATATACTCACATGAAGTTGCAAAGAATACTCTATAGAGTCTTATGTATCTTTTGCACAGCTTCCCCCAGTGGTGACACCGTATATAACTGTAGTACAATATCAAAACCAGGAAATTGAAGTTGGAGCTACAATACTATTAACTAGATTATAGACCTTTTCAGTTTTCACCAGGTTTTACATGCACTTATACGTGTGTGTATATATAGTTCTATACAATTTTATTCCATATTACTGTTCTTATAGGGAAAGCATTCAGTGTTTTACCTTTAAGTACGATGTTAGCTATAGGATTTTTGCAGATGCTTTTCATTAGGTTAAAGAAATTCCCTTCTATTTCAAGTTTATTAAGAGTTTTTTTTTTTTAAATGAATGTGTGTTCAATTTTGTCCAGTGTTTTTTTTGCAACACTTGATAATGATTGTATCGTTTTCCTCTTTTAGACTGTTAATATGATGGATTACACTGATTGAACTTCAGATAGTGAACTGGCCTTGCATTCCTGGAATAAATCCAGTTTGATTGTGATGCATTTTTCTTTTTATATATTGCTGGGTTTGATTTGTTAATATTTTGTTGAGGACTTTTGCATCTGTGTTCAGGGGGCATATTGGTTTGTGGGTTTTTGTGTGCATGTGTTTTTTTTTGTAAATACTGATTTTGCTTTTGGTTTAAGGGTAATGCTGGCCTCATAAAATGTGTTGGCAAGAGACTATAGAATTAGTGTCATTTGTTCTTTGAATGTTTTGTAGAATTTGCTAATGAAACCATCTGGGCCATTTTTATTGATCTTTCTGAAAACAAGTTCCAATTTAATTATCTATTTTCTGTTGTCAATTTTATTGATTTATGGTCTTTATTATTTTCTTATTCTTACTTTAGGTTCATTTTGTCCTTTTTCTAGTTTTGTCAGGTAGAAGCTTAGATTATTGGTTTGAGACTTTTTCTACTACGAACATTTATTGCTATAAATTTTTCTATGAGCATTGCTTTACCTTTCTTTGTATTACAAATTTTGATATGTTGTATTTTCATTTTCATTCAGGTCAATATGTGGTATTCTTTTATTTCTTTGGACTCTTCCTCTCTGACCTGTGGATTATTTAAAAATGTGCTATTTAATTTCCAAGTGTTGGAACATTTTCCTGTTATCTTTCTGTTACTGATTTCTAGTTGATACTATTTTGGTCAGAGTTAAAAATACATTGATTTCAATTTTTAGTCCCTTTGTTTTATATAGTGTTTTTGAGTTTATCTCTTAATTTTTTTTTAGCAATTGTGGTAGAAATTACAATATACATGTATGGTTTATCACAGCCTCCCAGCATCAATATTTTATCATTCAAGTGAAATGTAGATATCTTACCAACATTAAAATTGCTTTACCTTCTCACCTTTATGATCTAGTTATCTTTAATACTACCCTAAATACATCAAGAATGCTATAATTTTTGCTTCTGTCAAAATAATTTTAAAAACTTAAGAACAGTTTACTGCATTTGCCCTTTCTGTTGTTCCTTCTTCATTCCTGTTGTCCAAAATTTCCTTTCAGTATCATTTCCTTTCTCTCTGATTAACTTTTCAAATTGGATCTATTGAATTATTTTCTGGTTCTCTGATTTTTCCCATGTTTTCTCCATTTGGTTTTTGTATATTGATTGTCTATCTGGCAGCCTTGCTAAACTCACTTATTCTGGTGGCTTTTTTGTAGATTCTATTCAATTTTATGTAGACAGTCGTGTTATCTGTGAATAATAAGAGTTTATTTCTTCCTTTCCAATCTGGATGCTTTTTTATTTATTTTTCTTGCCTTATTACACTGACTAGAACATCTAGTACAATGTTGAATAGTAGTGGTGAGAACAGACTTCTTTATCTTGTTCCCTGTCCTAGCGAAAAAATACTGTTGCGCTATTACATATGATTTTAGCTGTGTGTGTTTTTTTTTTTTTTCTGTAGGTGCCACAGATGTTGAAGAAGTTTCCTTCTATTACTTTACTCAGGGTTTTCATTAGGAATAGATAATGGATTTTTGTTAAATGTATTTTCTGTGTCTAATGTGATAACCATGTGTTTTTCCTTTTTTAGTTTCTTAATATGGTGAATTACACTTACTGATTTTTGAATGTTAAGTGAACCTTTTAGTCCTGGAATAAATCTCACTTGGTCATGAGGTATTAATATTATCTTTGTATACATTGTTTATTACTGTATTCAATTAGTTAATCTTTTTTTAAGATTTTTACATATATATTCATGAGGGATATAGGGCTGACTTTTTCTTGTAATGTCTTTGGTTTTGGTGTCAGGGTAATGCTGGTCTCAAGAGCACTTTTTTGGAAGAGTTTGTGTAGAGTTTTTTTTTTTTAAATATTTGGTCAGTTCATCAGAGAGGTTTATCTGGGCCTGGAATTTTCTTTGTGGGAAGGCTTTTAACTATAAATCCAATTGCTTTAATAGATATGGGACAATACTGGTTATCTCTGTCTTCTTGAGTGAGTTTTGGTTGTGTTTTTTTTTTTAGGGATTTGTTCATTACATTTTAGTTGTCAAGTTTATTGGCCTAACTTTGTTCATAATATTCCTTTATTATCATTTAAAAATGTTTTATCATTTCTGATGTTTGAAATTTTTGTCCTTTTTTCCTGATTAGTCTGGCTAGTAGTTTATGAATTTTAATGATCTTCTCAAAGAATCAGTTTTTTTCCCTATATTGGTTTGTCTTCTATTTCATTGACTTATGCTTTGATCTTCATCATTTCCTTTCTTTTGCTTGCTTTATATTTAAGTTATTCTTTTTCTGGTTTCTCAAGGTAGATGCTTAAGTTGATTTAAGACCTCTCTTCTTTTTCTACATAGGCTTTTAGTGCTGCAGATTTTTCTCTCAGTACTGTTTTAGCTGCATCATACACATTTTGATACGTTGTGTTTTCATTTTTGTTTATATCAAGGTGTTTTCTGTTTTCCCTTTTGATATCTTCTTAGATCCATCGATTATTTAAAAATGTGTTATTTAGCCTACAAATAGTTGGAGATTATCCAGAGATCTTTCTGTTATTTTTACATTGACATCAGGGAACATACTTTGTGTGGCTTGAATTCTTTCAAATTTATTGAGATTTGTTTCATAGCCAGGTTGTGATTTATCTTTGTAGGTGATCTGCTATTATTGGGTAGAATATTCTATAAATGTTAGTTAGGTCAAGTTAGTTGATAATGTTGTTCAAGTACTTTGCAGTTTTAACGAGTTAATTTAAATGTATGTTTTTCTAATATGCTTTATATATTTCGCATTTATACATCATGGGTTCAATTTTATTCTATCCCAGTATAGAATTACTTCTTGTGACAGATTTTATTTTATAAAGAAGGTCACAACATCATCTCTTGTCCCTCATGCTCTTCTAGAATGTGGCCTTGCCACAAAGAATAAAGTCTAACTCCCCTCCACTTGAGTATTGGCTATCCTTAGTGACTTGAATCAGTATAGTGTAGCAGGAATGATGTTTCATGGCTCCATATAAAGAGGCCATGGTTAGGTGCTCAGGTCTATAAACCTGAGCCATTCCAGGCCAGGTGTCAAATATGTAGGTGAAGAAAAGTAATTTTGGAAGAAAATCCTTTAGCTCCAGCTTTTGCAGCTGTTGAAATCAACACCAGTCATTTGAGTCTTCCCTGATGAGTCCCCTATGACCCATAGAATCCCTAAGCATAATAAAATGTTTATTGTTCTATGTCACTTAAGTTTGATTAGTGGTTGTTGCATGACAATAGTACAGTCCCCCCTCAGTATACCCAGGGGACTGTTTCCAGGATCAACTACCCCTTCCATATACCAAAATCTGTATATACCCAAGTCCCCATAGTCTGACCTGGAAAACCTGTGTATATGGCAATCAGCCCTCTGTATATGCAGATTTGCATCCCCAAAATATTGTATGTTTAATCGTGTTTGGTTGAACAAAATCAGTGTATTGAGTGGACCTGCATTTGTTGTTCAAGAGTCAACTGTAGTGAAGAGATTTCTTTTTCTGTAGAGTTTAAAGGTGGTAAACATTTTAGTTTTCTACGTATCTGAAAATTTCCTTAACTTCGCTCTTAATTGGTGGTTTAATTGACTTTAGAATTCTTGGATATAAAGTAATTCTCAGAACTTTGAAGTTATTTCTCCATTGTCCTGTTGCATCATGTTTTGCCAGTGAAACATGATGTAAATCTGATTCTCATTCCTTTATGTGGGCAACGTTTTCCCCTTTTGAAGCTTTTAGGATTTTGGAGTTTCAGACATTTTATCAAAGTGCATTTAGGTAATCAATGGGCCATTTTGTCTGAGGACTCATGTCTTTTTATTTGTCTCAGTAAACTTATTATAGTAGTCTAAAATCTTTAACCCTTTACTCTTTTAACCCTCTTTAGAGTTGTTTACTTTTTGATTAATTTTAATTGGTTTCTCCCTTTCACTGTGTTGTCTTTCATCAAATTTGTGTGCTTTTTGGCTGTTTTGTTGATTTCGTTTGCTTTTTGAGATGCCATGTTAGCTTCACTGCTAACATAGGTCAGTTCATTGCTGCCTGCATCCTGAGACTGAGGACAGCATAGTACCAGAAAGTGTTTAGGTGTTTGTCATTTTCCTAGGTGTCACTAGATACTGGGAAACTTCCTAGTCTTTTGGGAATAAAATACCTGTAATTACGTTATCCACCCATGGCCTGAAGGCAGAAGAGAAGCCAACCATTTGTGTTTTACAGAGGTACTTCCACCAATAACTCTTTAGTTTCCTTCAGGGAAGTTTATCACTTTCCTTTTTTGCTGCTTCAGAGCAGGAGCAACACCCACATTTGGCATCAATTTTTTTCCTGGGTACTCTATAGGAATATGATTAGCTCCCTTAACCTGATCTCTTTTGCCTTTTGTTTTTCAGTAATGAGATTACTCAACATTTTTTGTTCACTGAGGACACTTACCTTTTGTTTGTTTTTCAGGACTCTCTTAGAAATTAAAGAGCAGGTGGAACTATGGATCAGGTGCTAAGTCTGTCATTTTAGTCCAGTTGTGGTGGCTGGGTTTAAAATGCAGAGAAATCTTATGTGCTTTGTATATGGACCCATAGTTCCACTTTTTCTTCTGCCACTTCTTTCTTAGGTCTACTTTCATTATCAGATAGAAAAACTACTCATGTGTTTCTTAATCTTGTAGCTCTTCATCTATCCTTGGATGTTAGTATCAATGAAAAAATCTCTTTTTGTGAATTACATTAATAAGAAGGTGATTTAGATTCTAATTTTGACAAGACTGCATGGAATATGTTATCAAGTGAAAATGCCATAGTTTGCATAAATTTTTGGAAAGATGTTGCCTCTGTCCCTTTCATTTTTTTTTTGTATATCAAAAGATATTTAGGATGATTTTCAGTGACTAAAATAATCACAGTTATATCAGGCTGTAAAAGAGTCAGTTTTGAATATGTTTGCATAGGCTTTTAAGCAAATGAGAGTGTTTATTTTTCTGCTAATCTGTTGATTTACTTGAGACTTTATTAAAGAAAGATCTTTTTTTCTTCCAGAGCAGCATCTTAGACATGTCGAAAAAGATGTTTTGATCCCTAAAATAATGAGAGAAAAGGCCAGAGAGAGGTGTTCTGAACAAGTTCAAGGTAAGATTCAAATATTCATATAAAGATCAAATTTATTTTTAATAATATGATCTGAATTTAATCCTTAGCCTCAGAGTCAAGTAGTCAGTGAATTAATATGTATGAATTGCTTCTCACCCTTTCACTGAAATACCAGTATTTCAGCTTTCAGAACTTCCAGCAGTGTTCAATTCATTTACAATTTAAAAATATTCCCCCAAATTACTAGTAAAACACTTTTTCCTCCAAAAGTACAGTTGTATATTGAGAAAAATTTGTTATGAGTGTTTTGGGGAACTGAGTTATTCTGCTGATTTTGATAGGGAAGAAGAAAAATCAAATCTAACATGTACCTGTTTTTCATCTATCAACATATTCATATATATATGTGCGTATGTGTGTATATATATTCTAAGATGATTTTCTTTGGTGTCATTGTCTATTACTGAATTGTTAATGGAATCCCAAAAGGACCTACAGTGAGTCTGAGTTTTTTGTTTTATGTTTCTAAGTGGAAGATATTTATGTAAATGCATGCACTAGGCACCCACACATGTATGTTTTTCTTTGGAAAATGTTTTTTAATATGAAATATTCCTATATTCTATAAATCTAGAGACATATTATTGATTAATATTTAACACTCTAGGGAAAAATGTAAATGAAGCAGTGGAAGGTAAAAATGAGGTAATAATACATTTGTAAGTGATGAGTAACTAGAAAAACAGGTGGCAATATTAGAAATATCTTTAAAAAATAAACGACCTCTTAGAGTGGCCATCAAAAAAAAGTAGTAAAATTTTACTGACATAGGCTATTTTTCTGGCTCCCCTTCTTCACTTTTCATTGTGGGAAGGGACCACAATAATTTTTAGAGAGGATGATAGGCTGTACTTCCACTGCAAGTTTCTATATAGGGGAGCAGGGCTGTGTCAACTCCAAAACTGTGTCATTTCTGTCCTCATTCCTGCCGTCAGCCCTTAGAGAGGAATTTTGCAGTTGATAGATGGAGAGATAAGAATAGTTCCTTAGACTCAACAATTGTGATGGTCATTTCTGTTTCTTAAGTTAAATGACTTATTATGACCTATTCCATTTTAAAATCCATCTATAAGTTAGTAATTTAAAATAAATAATCATTCTATAGTTTTGCTTTCACTGTGAATTAGTTGTTTAATCAGAGCTCCTTCCTTCAACTCCCACCGCCAAATGTCGGGAGAAACTAACCCATTGGCACCTGCAAACAGGGTTTGGTGCACATCTGACATTGGCAGGTGTCATGCTGATAGTCACAAGAGGTATGTCCTCCACTTGCATCATAGAACTTTAAAAAATATACATCCTGATTCAGGTGAGGGAGGATAAAACTTAAAAACGGATAATATAATTATAGGGTTAACTTTTCACTACTAGGAAAATTTACTTATTATTGATATCATTCTAAAGTTATAAAAATAAGTTGTATTTATTCTGTTTTGTAACACATTGTCCTGATACCTAGAATGAAAGAAAGCCAGCTAACTCAATTATAGATTTAATTTTTACTGACGTGATTCAGATGAAAATGCAGAATGATTGTGTAGCTTTGATTTTCAGAAATGCTTTTGTTTACTCTTAGTCAGTGAAACTTTGTTTTTAGTTTTCAAAATGAAAGAATAGAGTATAACTTTAAAATATTTGTGTTGCACAACTACTACTTTGTAATGGTACAGAGGAGAAAGTGTTTAATTTTTACTTCTTTATCAAAAGTTGTTTAGGATGTTGATGGTTAAGTTTTGTTTTTTAATATCTTCACAGTTTTCTAAAGACTTGAAAGCATCTTAAAATCTGAGATTCATTTGGATTATTTCAATGCATTTGCTTTTATTAGAATGTATGTTATTATTGATTTTTGAATATTTAAATTTCTTATAGGTAATCATAGATTGATTATTTTAGGCCTTTGGTCCAAAATAGTATTTTAGAGTCTAAAATTGATTATTTTATAAGATAAATCCTTAGTATTTTCCCTGTTTAACTATGTAAATTAGGAAAGAATGAACATTAGTATTGCTCGAGCAGCAGAAGAAAGCTGCATTTAAACTGAACAATAAGACATAATTTAGAATCAGGACACTTGCATTGTAGTTTATTTACTGTTTATAGCCTTTGCTTTATTAAATAATTATAGGATTTTATATAAAAGCATTGTGCGTGCTAATTGTTTGATTCTTGGATAAAGATATAGAAATTTTAATAAGTGATCTGACTTTCTGCTAAATGCCTGAAACATGATTATGTAGGAAAGCTTTTCTGTTTGATTTTTTTTTTTTTTTTAATGTCATTTCAACCTAGCTGATCATAAGAATTGGGTCAGACTACCAGCAACTTAGGTTTGTGAAGGGAGTGGAACAGCTTTTCCAGGGACAAAGAGAAATGAAATCACTTTCAATGAAGGAAAGATGCCTCATTATAGTCACCAACAGCAGTTATTGACAGCTACACTTCCTATTAACAAGGAGCATTTAACTAAGAGTTTGGCTGTTGGATCTTTGGACTTGATCTAATTTGCTAGCATTAATTAGTTTCTTTTGAGCACAGACACTTGGTGCTCACAGCTATAGATTTGGAGGGCTAATTAGGATAGAAAATTGAACAGAATTGGGTAAGGCATTAACCTTCAACCATTACCAGCTGGGACACTGATAAAGACCACAGAGTCCAAATGCTCCCTATTGATGTGAGGAGTACCCTAATGAATATCAATTTCAGCCAGGTTGCTATATTCTTACTAGTTCTGTCTTCGTTATAATTTTTTAACCAGCTTACATGATACCTTCATTATACACTATTGGTTTTTACTATATATTGATTTAGTCTAAGTTGCATATTTCACCTAATGTTTAAATATGGTTAAAATGTCTTAGCAGATAACATTTAGAATATTTCATCATTATATACTCCAGTACTTCTAAAATTGACTTTAGTCAACAATTGCATGATTCTGATTCTACAGTGAATTTGTGTAAGTTCCAGTGACTGCACCATTTCAATATAATGAAAACTATAACCCAATACAAAAAAGCTTTTGGGTGACAATTAACCAATGTTTATATTATTAAAATAGTGTCAACTTTAGAATCTTGGTATGAAATATGTTTTTAAGAATGTAAAGTAAGAAACATAAATGTGTATGTTTCTTTTTGAAGAGAAAAAATAGTGATCACCTCTTCTTTTGGAACTTTACTTTCATTTGATTCATAAAAGTGTCTTGACTTAGAGATTAGATACTTACAGAATTGAGAATACTGATCTTATTATTGTGGAAATTTTGACAAGATTATAAGCTCTGTTACTGTTAAAAGATGAGTTACTGATTAAAATATAAATTTCAACTTTATAGTATTCTTCTTTTGCCAGTGACATTATTGGCAGTGAATAGAGCCACTAAAATAAATGACTAAAGTATACTGGTAATTGTATGGTTCTTAGATAAAGATACAGGAATTTTAATAAGCGATCTGACTTTCTGCTAAATGCCTGAAAAATTATTATGTAGGAAAGCTTTTCCATTTGATTTTCTTGGTCAACATTAAAACAGTGAACACTGAGTACCTTGGGAATGGAACCGAAGGAAAACTTTACAATGGCTAAATCTCTTTCTTTCTTCCTCCCACTTTCCTCACCTCTGAAAAGCCAAAACAGAAATCCCCTTCTAGCAACGGTGATGATGGAATCATTGCTCTTTCTTGGATCTAGGAGTTATCAACTTGTATCTTAGGGAGATGGTTCGACAAACTCTGGAGGATACTTTCAGCTTGGGGCCTTTTTCCAGCTGTTCGAATTCACTAATTTAATGATTTATATTTTCTACTTTAGTAATGTTTTTAAAAATATTGTTTGTGTCATATATTCATAGAGTATGCATTCTAATATTTTAAATTTTTCTTCTGGAAATAGAACTTCTGTAAGATAAAAAGTCACTGAATTGCTATGTTTTGTAAAAATACCTCATTATATTTCTTTGCTTTTTTGAAGTACATAGTTAACATTTGATATAAAGTCTCTGTTAGATAATGATGTTTGCTTTAAAAATAATAAGAGCTTTTTTTCTTTTTGCTGTGAGAGATCAAGACCAAAAAAGTACTTTGTCATCAGGAATGGCTTGGACCTTTTTTTTTTTTTTTTTTTTTGAGAAAGAGTCTCACTGTGTTGCCCGGGCTAGAGTGCTGTGGTGTCAGCCTAGCTCACAGCAACCTCAAACTCCTGGGCTCAAGCAATCCTCCTGCCTCAGCCTCCCGAGTAGCTGGGACTACAGGCATGCGCCACCATGCCCGGCTAATTTTTTGTATATATTTTTTAGTTGTCCAATTAACTTCTTTCTAATTTTAGTAGAGACAGGGTCTCGCTCTTGCTCAGGCTGGTTTCGAACTCCTGAGCTCAAACAATCCGCCCGCCTTGGCCTCCCAGAGAGCTAGGATTACAGGCGTGAGCCACCGTGCCCTGCCTGGAACTTTCTTTAACCTAGCTATATTCTTCTTCTCACTGACTCTTTTCTTCCCTTGGGCCTTCTTTTGCTTTATTTTAATGTTTCTTTGCTATCTGTGTTGCAGTCTTTTTGATCTTTTGTCCAATAAGTGGGGTATAGTTCTGAAGGAATTATGTAAAGTACAAGGAAGCATGGATTGTTTGTTTCTTGGAAACATCACAGAGCTATAGTTAAATAATACAGAAGCTTGACAAAATGCCTGCCCTCTTCTATCAGTCACACATAACTGAAGTATGTTAAATTTTGCTAAATTCCAAAGATATGTGAGTAGATAAAAAAGGAAAATTAAAAATGCTTAGGATATTCTTTAGGAAGTTTGCATGCAGAGAATTATCAAAACAGCTTTGAAACAAGGTGAAGGAGTATATAGACTTTTGAACCTGCCAAGAACTTTTCCTTTGTTGTTTGAACTGTACCATTATTTTCATAGATATTTTTGTCATTTAACCAGTTCATCAATATTAACTAACACAGAAGTGGAGATGCAACACATCTTTAGACTGGTTTGGATATATTAAGAGGATAATAATCGCAAATATGATGAATATGTTATATATAAGATTATGTTATGCACTCTAAGAAATACAAATAGATGTAAAGCACGGTTTCTGCTCTTTGGACTTACACTGGACTGTGTCATGGGTCCCCAAGGCCACTCCTGAGTTTGGTGATTTGCTAGGAAGACTCACAGGACTCAGCATATAGTTGTATTCATGGCCAAGATTTATTACATCAAAAAGATAGAAAACAAAATCTACAAAAGGAAAAAGCATGTGAGACAAGTTCAGAGGAAACCAGACACAAGCTGTAAGAGTCCTCTCCTGGTAGTGTCACTCAGATGTGCTTAATTCCTCCAACACTGAGTTGTGACAACACATGTGAAATGTTGTCTACCAAGAGGGTTCATTAAGGACTCAGTTGCCAGTTTTTGTTGGGAGTCGGTCATGTGGGCACCCTGTTCCTAACATACCAAAATTTCAGATTCCCAGAACGAAAGCAGGTGTTCAGGATAAACTATACTGTTTGTACAAACAATTTGGGCACAGCGAGCCACTCGTATCAATTAGGTAATGGTGGGAACGCTCCCCAAACCCAAGTTCTCAGATGCCAGCTAAGGGCCAACCTTGCAAGAAGCCCTTCCTAAGGATAGTAGTGTCATGTCTACTATGTTAACTCTTTTCTGCACACGGACACAGTAAAAGTTAATTAGCAGTAAGTATTTGTGTATACCTATCAGGCCTGATGTTATGCCAATGGAATCATGAGTAATAGACTTATATCAATGATAAATACAGCCGAATTATTTTAAAAATAACTGAAGAAAGTACACAGTAGTTCCCCTTATCCATGGTTTCAGTTACCCATGGTCAACCGTGGTCTGATTTTTATCATCTCATATCATCACAAAATGGGTGAGTATAGTACAATAAGATATTTCGAGAGAATGACCATGTTCAACTTTTATTACAGTATATTATTATAATATACTGTAATTTTTCTATTTTATTATTGTTAATCTCTTACTTTACCTAATTTATAAATTAAACTTTATGTCTCTATGTATAGGAGAAAACATAGTATGTATGGGGTTCGGTACTATCTGTGGTTTCAGGCATCCACTGGGTCTTACAATGTATCTTTCATGGATAAGGGGGGGACAACTGTATAATGGTCATTGCTCATTGATCCAGTGTTTCTCAGTGACATTTGTTAACTCATACCCCTATTATAGGAATTAGTGGCTTGTTATGATTGTCGTCTTTCCAAAGACAGGGCAATTTCACAATAACATTATATATAATTGGACACAAATACTCTTGAAAAAAATGGCTAGTTTTCTTCTCACAGAGAAAGGTACAGTATGTTTTAGTTTCAGATGTAAATGAAATCTTCAAAAGTTGGCAGGAAATTTTGTCAGGATAGATGAATATAATATTTTAAACAATTTATGGAACTCATTTTGAAGGTATATTTGTGAAAAGTCTACATTTGAACACAAACACAAAGAATTACACATCTTTGAACAAAAATATCATTGAAATGAATAAATATTATAAAATGTCATAGCATTTCTACCAGTACTTCATTAATAAGTTTTTATTATTCTAGTTATCCTAGACATTAACTTTCAGTTATTTTGCTGTAATAAACTTAAATGCTTTCTTCTTCTGAGAAATTAATTTAAAATTAAGTATGGTCTTTAAACAGTACCACGCCCTTATATATAAAATCTGAGTACCAGATCACACTTCACTTAAGCTACCTGATGATCCTCCAGTTGTAATTGGCATTCTTTGCATATAATCAGAGCCTGACACTGATAAACTTGTTGCAGATACCCACAAATAATTACATTTTGACTGAAATACATTTTTATAGGAATCTTGTATGTCTGTTGGAAAAATAATAAAGGAGGCAGTTTGGTGTATGGGATACTCTGGAATATATTAGACTGGTAGATTAGAAACAGTTAAAAAAATAATCAGTCCTTTATTGGATGGGTAGGGCTGGAATTTGCTTTGAACTGTAATGTATAAAACAGATAAAAGTAGTGTTTTATTATATTATGCTTCATTTTGTTACATTTACCAGAGTCAATAAATGACAACAATGTTGTATTATTTTATGAAACAGATTTTAAATCAGACGTTATAGATTACAGTTGCAGCCTAACATGTATCTCTTTCAAATTTATTTTTGTATTTTTCTCTTTTGGGGGATGCAAAGTATAGAATAAATCCTAAATCACATAAAGAAGCAGTTCTAAAGGGTAATGATTTTTTAGTATTTACTCAAATTTTCAGAATATTATTAGTTAAACAGATGACAGAGATTTTATTCTGAGGCCCATAAACAAGTTTATCTGGCATCATATTTTAATGCATTGGTTGTCTCTATTGTGTTAGCATTTGGTAATACTATTTGAATGTATTTTAGTGTTAGTCAATTATTACATCACTAAAAATATATTTTTGAGAAAGCAAATATAGAATTTTGAGATTGCTTTGAGCACTTGAGTGGAACCTTAGGGTTATATGCAACATAGTCATTTGAAAATGTTATTTTATGTATGCCACTCACCATTATATGAACAGTGAATAAAACAGACAAAAATCATTACAATTATGGATCTTACATTTCAGTGGAGAAGGAGGACAAATAATAAACATTATAAATAAACATAAGTGTCCTGGAGAAAAGTAAAATTGAGTAAGGGTAGTGGGGAGTGCTGGTGTTGGAATGGGACTGGAGTTTTTAATAGGTGGTCAATATAAGTCTCACTGAGAAAGTGACCTTTGGACAAAATTCTTAAGGAGGTGAAGGAGTGAATATGCAGATATCTCTGAGAAGAATGATCTGAGCAGAAGAAAATAGCATGTGCAAAGACTGTGAGACAGTAGTGAAGCTGGCATCTTTGAGGGACACCAAAAAGTCCACTGTGGTTATATTGAAATGAATGAGGAGTAGAGTGAAAAGAGAGGAGTTCAGCAAAATGATTGGAGATAGAATCATTTAGGGTCTTGTAGGTATGAGGACTTCTAGCTACCTAAGAAGAGAAATGGAAAGACAAAGATGACTTTAAATGGTAGAGAGAGACTGGATCTGTTTTATAATCAGAAACTGCTGTGCTGAGAATAGATGGAATAGGGTCAAGGGCAGAATCAGAGACACCAGTAATTATGTGATTAATGTGATTGAAATAATCCAGGTGACAAATGATGGTGGCTTGAAAGGGTGGTAGAAATAAATGGTGGTGAAAATGAGCACATTGAGATATATTTGGAAAGTAGAGACAATAGAGAAAGAGATGACTTATTATTATCTGTCCTGAACAAGTGAAAAGTGGAATTACAGTTAGCAGAGATGAGGAAGACTGTGTAGAAAAATTTTATTATTTTATGTTATTTTATTTTATTTTTGGTGGTTGATGGATTAATACAGTTTGGACATGTTAACTTTGAAGTGTCTATTAGACATCTCAGTTTAAAACCATTTTATTAGATTGTAGTAAAAATTAATCACTATTTTAAAGGAAAGCAAAGGAGCAGAATGTACAATTGTGATGGTTCCAATATTTTTCTAATATTTTTGTGTCAATTATTCAAGTTCTGTCAGTGCACAGTCAGTACACATGTTCAACTTGGACAGTGATAGATTTAAAACTGACCTTTTTATTCCCTTGGATTTCCTTTTAAGATTCCACATAGATGACTTCCCTTCCAGAATAAACCATAACTACACTGATTTGTTAACTAAACAAACTATCCTTAAGTAGTATTACTATGTACAATATATGGTCCTTGGTACAGTGGGGAATAGAAAGACATGATCTCATACCTCAACAAAGAGAGTAAATTACCTATTCAGTATCATCTGACTTGCTAATTTAACAGTCATTATTGGAATTTAGGTATCTTTATGCCCAGCCTAATGCTCTTTCCATTACAACATACCATTTGCGTCAAAGAGAGCAAAAACACGTCATCTGTGTCAATTTTAATCAGTTGGTAATTGCCTAATTCGCTGTGAATGGGATCAATCAGAAAGGATGTCATTAGATCAATTAGCTATGTCTTTTATGAGGGGTGGATTTGGCAAGTGATAATATGCTTTGCCTGGTATTTGTCATTTATGGCCTATGTGTTAGTTTATTTCTGGTTATTACTTTTTAGTTACTGGATTGTGTGTGCTATGTGTTATTTATGCCAGACTTCATCAAGATAGAAAAATTTTCTTCCTACAGCTTAAGCAATTTTTAGTTTTTATTTCATTTTCTTGGAACATTTGTAATATTGTTTCAGATGACACTCTTTTGGGGGCTGTAGCCCAGCATATACAAACTACAGGCCATCTACCTATTAAAACATGCATTGATACCCACTATATTATTCCATTTTGTTTTGCTATAAAGGAAATACCTGGCTGGGCAATATATAAAGAAAAGAGGTTTATTTGGCTCACAATAGTTCTGCAGACTGTGAAGAAACATGGCACCAGCATCTGCTTCTGGTGAGGGCTTCAGGGAGCTTTCAGTTAAGGCTGAAGGTGAAGAGGGAGCAGGCATGTCATATGGCAGGAGAAGGAGCAAAAAGTGACAGGAGGTGGTGCCAGGCTTTTTTAAACAGCCAGCAATCCCATGAACTAATAAAGTGAGAATTCACTCATTGTCATGGGAGAGTACCAAGCCATTTATAAGTGATCCATCCTCATGACCCAAACACCTTCCACTGGGCCCCACATTCAACACTGGGATCCAATTTCAGCATGAGATTTGGAGGGGCCAAACATCCAAAGCATATCACCCACATAGCATAATAATAGGAGTTACATGTTAAACTTTTTAAAAAAAAATTTGTAGTTTATAATTAATAATACCTTTTTTTTGGTGCTTGGTTTTTACTGTAATTGAAACTTTTTTTTTAGTGACAGAGTCTCCCTCTGTCTCCCAGGCTGGAGTGCAGTGACCTAATCATAGCTCACTGTAGGCTTGGACTCCTAGGCCCAAGTGATCCTCCCACCTCAGCATCCCTGGTAGCTGGGACTATAGGCACATGCCACCATGCCTGGCTAATTTTTAAATATTTTGAAGAGAGGGGATCTCACTATGTTGCTCAGGCTGGTACTGAACTCCTTGGCTCAAGCAATCCTCCCCAAATCCTGGGATTATAGGCATGAGCCACTGCACCAGGCCTCTTTTCTTGATTTTTGTTACCGTATATCTTCTTATAAAAAATATCCTTAAATAAAATATTATATGATAATTAATAGTTAATTTTTAACTATTTTAAAGATCATTAACATTAATATTTAACTATTTTAAGGATCATTAACAAAAAGTGAACATGCTCATATGCTAAGTAAAAAGATATAAAATCATATCATAGTATAATCTTATTTATAACAAAATGATACACATTTATATAAGAGAAAAGAAACAAATCTAAAATTTAATAATACATATCTGGAAATATTGGAGAAAAAGGGTGGATTATAGATCATTGTAATGATCATGTGTAATTTTTTCATATTCTCCTTAGTTTTCCAAATGACTTAAAAGTATACCCAGTTTTTTTCAAAAAGAAAGCCTATGCAATAATATTTATAGTAGTTTCTTCATTAATAGCCAAAAAATTGTAAATAGCCTAGGTTTCTGTGGAATCTCTAAAGAAGAAGGAACAGACTAATTGTGATGTACTCATACAGTGGATTACTCATAAAGGGATATGGGAGGAAGAAGGTGGATTATGGGTAATTTTTATTTTCATGGATTGTTTTTAAAATTTTCTGCAATGAACATATTCAGATGCTCCTTGACTTACAGTGGGGTTATGTTCTGATAAACCCATCATAAGTTGAAAATATTGTAAGTTGGTAATACATTTAATACACCTAATCTACTGAATGTCATAGCTTAGCCTAGCCTACCTTAAATGTGCTCAGAACACTTACATTAGCCTACAGTTGGGCAAAATCATCTAACACAAAGTGTACTTTATAATAAAGTGTTGAATATATCATGCAATTTATTGAATACTGTACTGAAAGTGAAAAACAATGGTTGTATAGGCACTTGAAGTTTGATTTCTATTAAATGTGTATCATTTTGGCACCATCATAAAGTCAAAATATGGTAAATTGAACCATTATATGTTGGGGACCTTCTGTTTTTCTTAAAAAAAAAAACTATGAAGAATCAAACGTTAACTTTATAGTAGAAAAACCTATAAATATAGAGGAAATAGAATTTTCCATATGTCACATACTATAAACATAATAGAAAGATCACAAACTAGGAAAATGTATTTGTAACATGTAAAAAATATTTGATGCCCTTAGTGTGTAAGACTTATTTACTATCAAGGAAATGATGAACATCTAATTTAAAAAATGAGCAAAGGACATAAAGTTTCTTTCTGATAAGTTACATATTATTCAACATGAAAAATGTTTGTCTTTTCAGTGAGTTAATTGCAAACCACACCCTATGTTATTGTATATTTCCTATAAACTTGTTGTAGTTTAAAAAATATAGAATGGAGAAGTTCTCCTTCTGGCATGGCCTAATAGCTCTATCATATAAGTCCTGCAGAAAACAACTGTAACCTATGAACAAAAGATGAAGAACAACCACCCAAAGGCATTGGAGAGTAGACAGAAAGTAGAGGGAAGTCAAACATTGAAGAAAGGAGATAGCACTCGGTGAGTTTCTTTCAGGTAGGGTGGCTGAAACTGACAAATCAAAACCAAACCCTTTGGTCTTGCTAGTTTGAAGAATATAATGCAGGCCCTGGAAAGTGTGTGTGTGCATGCACAAAGTAAATTAAAAAATTGCCTGCTTAAATGAAAAAGGGAAAAAATATTCTTCAGAGTAACAAAATGGAACCCAAACTTTCTGCATCATATCATGTACAATATTCACAGTACAACACAAAATTATTCTATTTACACAGAAACAGGAAAATAACCCATTCTCAAAAGAAATCAACAGAGACTAACTTCAAGATAACTCAGCTGTTGGAATTAGCAGGCAAGAATTTTAAAGCAGACGTTGTAATTGCTTAAGAATGTAAAGGAAAATATGCTTGCAATGAATAAAAACAGGAAATCTTAGCAAAATGTGAAGCAATAAAAAAGACCCAAATGGAAATTCTAGCACTGAAAAATACAATACCTGACTTAAAACTTAAAGAATGGAAATGACAGGAGTCATGAACTTAAAGATAGATCAATAGAAATAATCTAATCTGAAGAACAGAATAGAAGAACAGTTTTAAAAAATGAGCAGCACCTCAGGGACTTGTAGGACAATAACATAAGGATAACCTTCATGTAATTTGAATGGCATACCTGCAATGATTACAGTTAAGAACACTGACAACATTCATGAAGCACACATCTTCCCAGTGAGGTAGTGTCTCTACTCAGGAGAAATGAAACTTTTGTACACAAAAAAAGGCCAGTACAATAATACTTATAGTAGCTTATTCATTAATAGCCAAAAATTTTAAATAGCCCAGGTTTCTCTCAAAAGAAGGGATAGACTAATTACACTCAACAGAACTTACTACTTTTCAGCAGTAAAATGGAACAAATGCCTGTTCATCTCCTCAACAGTAGAGATGAATATAAGAGAAATATAAATAGAAAGAGTATATACTCTTTTAAAATATTATGCTCTACAACAGGCAACATTTTATACAGTGTTCTAGAATAGGCAAAACTAATCCAAACAATGGTTATACTGTTGAAGTGGGAGTGGGACAAGTATTGATTGGAAAAGGACATTAAAGGAACTTTCTGGAGTGATTTTAATATTTTGTATTTTTTTTTGGTGGTTTGTATTGCACAGGGGTATACTTTGCTTCATTGAGTGGTATATATTACTTAATGGCATTTTACATCAATGTTATCTAATTAGAAAAATATAGCAAATATTAAACTCCAGTCATGCATGATAAAGTATTTATGGGTAAGAAAACATATGTATAGTACTGACAATATTTTGGGAAAGTATTTGTTTACATTGCTGGCTAGAAATATAGATCAGTACAGTATCATGAAAGGATTTTGTATTTTAAAAATTAACAAAATTAATAAATGTGGCTACTACTTGACCTAGGAATTCTACCGTAGGATTTTTTCTTAAGGAAATGATTAGAGATGTGCAATAAAATTTGCATAAGAATGTTCAACGTAGTATCATATATAATATAGAATATTGCCAAAACCTTAGATGTCAGCAGAGTCCGATTGCTTGTGTAAATTATGATACAGCCATGGGATATTATAAGATGTATATAGTTACAGTCATAATAAGGGTATAGATTGATAATGAAAAGCTAATCACAATGTATTGTTTTCATTCAGGAGTTGGCAAACTACAGCCTAATGGTCAAATCTGGTCCACCGCCCATCTCTGTATACCAAGTTTCACTGGAACAAAGCCATGCTCATTTACTTATGTATTGCCTATGGCTGCTTTCACACTACAGTGGTAGAGTTGAGTTGTTGCAACAGAGACCATATGGCCCACAAAGCCTAAAATATTTACTCTATGGCTCTTTACTGAAAACATTTCCTGACCTCTGGCATAATTAAATTAAATTTTAAAATACAGGAAGGGCTTACCAAAATTAACTAATTCCATGAACTTATGTACATTTACCATGTATTCAGCACTGCACATAAGCTGTCTACATAAATGTGACTAAAACAGATTCAGTCCTTATTCATATTAGAAGTTTAAGTATGGGAAGGGAGATAGTTATCAAATAAATATCTAAATTAAAATTATGATTAATACTACAAAGAAAGAATGCTATGAGAAAATGTTGACAGAAATTACTTCTAAGTGTTGATGATACTGGTGATTTAAAAATTGATTCTTTTCTAAGTTTTCTAAGTTTTTCTTTTACATTTTTCAGTTATTCATTGGAAAGATAATGAAGATTGAGTAGATAACTAGACATTTGCTTCAGACATTTTTAAAACTTTTTTTCTAATACTGCTCTTAATTCATAGAATTAAGTTTGACTTAGAGAATTAAGTTTAATTTCTGTTATTAATAAATATTATTGAATATCTATCACATATTCAGTATTGTGAGAAGTGTTACAGAGATAGAGTAGAAGTCTGAGGCTTGCTTTTAAGTATCTTACTGTCTCATTGATGAGAGACAAAGTAGGCATATAAAATAAAATTACATCATATAAAACAATTTATAATAAAATGCCTATGTATGTTAATTCCAGAAAAATAAAAGCTAGTGAATTCTGATTTAGATAGGTGAGACTTAATGCAGTATGTGAGGTATCAGCTGGACCTCAAAATATGGCTAATGATTTGGATAAGTGTAGGGAAGCTGTAAAAAACATTTCAGACCATAAACTCAGATCGAAGACACAGAGGTAAGAATGGACATAGTTTGTGCAGCAGCAAGGTGGTTGACCTTAGGAGATGGGTGGTGCGTTCTGTGGGTTAATGATAAATAAAGACTGGTAGTCAAGGCTGATTTTGGAGTGTCTTAAAAACCTGAAATAGAAGTTTAGATTTGATTTCTAGTAAAAAATCAGAAGCATCTGGAATCTGTTGTTTCTACCTCCCTTCCTTCTTTAATCCCTTCTCTGCTATCTTTTTATCTCCCTTCCCAGGAAAAGACTTTATATAAATAGAGTTGAAAGAAGATCAGTTTTGTAGCCAAATATAAGACAGTTTGACATCTTTGCTTTCTATGTTTTGGCTTTCTTTATTCTTTTATTAATAAAACTAAAAGCTGTTGTTCATTAACAGTAACAATGATGTGTGTTTGCCAGAGCTAAAGGGACACCCCTTGTCTCAGATTGCTGTAGCATAACCCTTGACATTTATTAAAAGTGTTAGGCATGCTGTATGAGGATGACCATTAACTGCAATGTAGACCTACAGAGTTAACTGTGACATAATCTTTTTTTGTTGTTTTTACAGGTGTCATTAGGCACGTATTATTCCTTACCTTCTCTAGAGAAATCAATCGGTCAGATTTGTCAGATTTTTAAAATGTAACATTTTGTTTTATTTGAAGTCCCCAAAACTAAAGAAAAGCCTACTTTGGTCTAAGAATGGCTCAATAGCTAAACAGCAGTTTATTCTCTTAGTTTAATGGTGATTGTCTTTTGCTTACATAATGTGAAAATTCATGTTGTCAGGCGACTTTTTTCTTCCTAATCAGTGCCGGTAGTTTGACTCTGCATTCTAATGTAATACCGCGTCTTTACCTTTATAATGCACGAATGAATAATCTGTTTGCATTGAACTTTTTAATCCTTTTGATTCTTCATCATAACCGCACGACTTTGGTTTTAATGACAACCAAACTCAAAAACAGAACAAATGTAACTCTGAGTTAATATTATTAGATGTCTTCCTTGTTTTAGCTATCTCTACTAGCAAAGCTTAAGAAAATCTGATTTGACTTGACTAAAGGAGACTTATTAGAACGTATCCTTCTCTAAGATTTCCAAGTCATCACATGTAAGTTCAGCTTCTTGAGTTTCTGATCTTTGCCATGTGATTACTGCAAAATATTTCCATAGTTCAACATCGTACTCACATCTCCCTAGTCAGTAACATTGCCAAAGAACTAAGTCTTGCATAGAATTAAAGTGATGGGCAGAATCTTTAAACATCATCTTTTCCAATGTATTTTATGCAAAAGATTAGGTAAAATTGACTAGTCTTAGGTCAAACCATGGGCTAATACTGAGCACATGATTAGAACCCACTTCTCTGCAATAACATTGTCTTGCTCTTTTAGTTGTCTTTCAAAGCCTATTTAATCCTTGAGCTCTTTATGTCATGATTTCATTTCCATTCTGATTGACTTTTATAGACAGATTATAACACTTTATGATGGTGGAAGACCATACCTTTATTGAATCAGTAGGAACAGTTGTATTCTAACTCTCAGATTAATGTGGTTGTAGTTCTTACTTATTTCTTGTCACTCACCTGCACGAACTGAACTAGACCATCCTAGAAGAGGAGTCAAAGCTGGAAATTTGAAACCTGCTTTAAAAGGAACTAGACATTCACTGAATCCCAGATTGTGTCAGTACAGGGTACAAACTTAAATTTAGGATATCTTGCATCTTATTATTTACCTAGCATATCTCCCACAGATGTATTTTATGCCTACCTCATAAAATTTAAACTTTTGAAAATTAGAATATCTGATCTTGAAGATTTGACTAATCATATTTTTTGATGTGCAGTGTGAAAAATATTAAATGTTCCTTTTCCTCTTATTTTGACTTCAGAAGACCATATATGGTGACTTATATATAGTCGAGCTTATTAAGGAGCTCTTTAAAACGAGTTCTTTAATTGCCTGAGTACCCTGTGATTTTCAGAGTGGACCTATTTACTCAGTACCTCAGAGATGAAGGCTTCATGCAGTTTCTTTTGTGTTATGTTTTTCTTTAATCTCTTCTGTGGTCAAGTCTGTTCAAATGATGAGATTCAAATTGTCATATTCTTATGGTAGCACCTTTACTCTGCCATTATAATTGAAGTATGTTTGATCTTCATCTCTTACACATAGTCTACATCAGTGGTCCTCATCCCTCACTGTATACCAGAATTATCTAGGAATTTTTTAAAAAATACCAATGCACAGGCTTCTCTCTACAGTGAGAGGTAATGGTAATTTTTTCAAAGCTCCCAAGATGATTTGAATGTGCAGCCAAGGTTGAGAAACAATAGATTAGTCAAAGGAACAGAATTTCTCCTTAAAGCAGCACATAACAATAGGCCATATAGATTTTACTTACTTTGTGTATCTTAATGTTACATAATCACTACCTAGAGTACTCTTTTCTGTGCAGACTATAAGTTTTTGGTTGTTTTGTTGCTGTTGTTGCTGTTATCAGGGTTTCTGTGTATGTTTGTTGTTTCTTGACCTTTGCTTCCCTTACTTCCATCTTGGAGGTTCAACCCCAGATTATCTAGGCCAGCCTTCAAGTTCTTTCCAATGGGCTGAGGATTCTCAGTAAACTCTTAGGAAATAATAAAGCCAAGTATGCTCCGGCAGCCTTAAGCTTTGACCTCTTTTTTGTCATATAAATTTTATGGCTACTTCCTTTACTAACCTCGTGGCACACAAACTTCACCCTCTTCAAGCAGCTTCTCCCTACTCTGTATTCCATCAGGACATTCTATGATTTGTCAGATTTCATATATGGAGTCTAATAAAAAAATTTGAAATTGGACTCTTCACCTTTTTTCCTATACATTTTAACATGTCATTTAATGAATATAATGCTATGCAAAATTTAGTGAAGAAAATTATCATGATATGGAGAAAGAAAGAGTCTTTAACCAGCCTGTGTGTGTGTTCTCTGTCTTCACCAGGATGGCGATTCTGTTACTGAGCACAGTAGTTAAGGAGGTACTGGTGCCCTGCCCTGCTGGAAAGGAAGGACTTGTGTGGTGACACATAATACACATTTACATTCAAAAACTGTTCATGGATTGAATTATAATTTTGTTCCAGTTAGCAAGTACATAATGTAGAATATGTATATGAATAGGAGAGTTGATCATTTACAAATCCTACTGGAATTAAAAAAAATGTGACTTTCTGATCAAGCTATCATCATAATTCTGTATATTGTCCAGGTAAATTCTCAGCTTATTCTTTTATGCTACCCTGTTGGTATATACATTTTAGACTTGTATATAATCAGTTTTTGAATTTCACTACAAAAGGCTGAATTTAAGATACTATTGTTGAGTTTATAGGGTGGTGGCCTTGCTAGCTAGTATACTTTCACATTGATACAATAATTCTTTCTTTACTACATCAGTATTTTATATGGGCCTATTTCAATACAAATCCTTCTACCTTATGAAGTAGAATTAGCCTAGTTGGGCAGTCAGGAAATCTCTTGACGTTTTAACCTTGGAGGAATATTGGTTTTCCTGTAGTAGGTTATATTGGGTAGTTTATATAGGGTTAATTGTTATTGAAATTGGACTGTTCACCTTTTTTTCTATACATTTTAACGTGTCATTTAATGAATGTAAAGTTATGCAAAGCATTTATATTAAATAAACTTGTTAAATATGTCTTTCCTATCTGCTACCCAATTCCTACTGAGAGTGTTAATATTCAGATATTCGTTTATGATGTGTGTTATTCAAGAATATGCCTATTTGTACCATAGTCTTCTTTGAATTATCACTGTTAAAGAATGCATTCCATAATGATATTTTTCATTAGTGAATGAAATATATCAGTTTTCTACTTTTCATTTCCTTTTTGTTTTAAAGGAAAAGTTCCAAGGTATAAGGAAGTAGGTCACAGTATCTATGAACTGGTGATGAACTGAAGTATATTATGAAGTTAAAATTGAAACTCAGTTGCCCTCTAGGGGTTCAGTTTTAACACAGCACACACATGTAGAAATAATTTAGTGAGATCTTGGGGGAAGGGTAGATCTACTGAACAGAGGAATTCTATTTTTCATTTTCTGTTTAGAGTCTGGTCAACAAATGCTAGTTTTGATTATTTATTGTAAATGAGAATATATACCAATTTTTTAACCTATAAACAGTTTAAACATCCTGTTTGTTTGTTTTTAAAATCAGGGTACCTGTGCTAGAACAATCCAGTCACCAATACTTTTTCAAGTATTATTTGGTGATCAATTTACAGATTTATTTTCCAGCACTCTTTTGTCTCTTCATTGTAACCTCTGTAATCACCTTCCTCCCCTACTCTGCCCAAACCCAAGAACAGACCCCAGTGAAGTGGCTTTGTTCTGAATCCTCTTTTATACTTTTATGATATGATCATCATGAAACTTTTTTCCTTTTGGTTTCAGCACCTTTGATTGGCATCTTTGGATTGGTGTGAATACTTCTCCCAGTTTGAAATAGAATTGGCTCTGTAGTCTAAATGGCACCCAACTTTGCATTGCTTGAGGTTCACTTATTTCATGTTGGAATCTGTCTCTCGTGCAAGATGCTCTACTTTGTAATTGCAGAGTTAGACTCTTGCTGTTTTGGTAAGAGGGACCAAATTTTTTTTACATTATTGAAAATGTTAACCAAACTTTGATTTGTGTAAGTGGTAAATGTGGAGTTTATTGTGTATGCAGATATTTAAATGTTTTAAATATTTAAGCACATTTCTGTATCAAATATGAAAATTCACATGGTTTGATACACTTTAAAAAGATTTGTGTGTATATGTGAGTGTGTAATGAATGCTCTTTTATTCCTTTTGAAGGATGATATAAACTTTAACTCTTTTAATGTAAAGTTTTTTTTTGTTTTTTTTTCTCTCTATACTTATATTGAACAGTTCTCTTTTTTCTCATGATTATGGAAAAACTTCCATTATTAATGGTCAAAATCTTTATTTTTATCATTAATTTATAATAATTTTATTTTTAAAGTTCAGGTTTTATCTATTAAGTATTTTACTCTCTGAAAATCCCCATTAGGTTTTGATATATATAAAATATTAAATTGGCTGTTACATAGATTGATACTGTCCATTATGGTAGCCAGTAGTCAACATTGGCTATTTAATTTTAAATTTAAATTAATGAAAATGATATGCAATTTAAAATTTAGTCTTTTAGTCACACTAGCCACATTTCAAATGCACAATAGCCGTATATGGCTTGTGACTACCACATTGGAGAATGCAGACACTGATCATTTCCATCATCGCAGAAAAATCTATTGGACAGCTCTGATATTAAGATATGAATCTTCTGCAGTATGTTTTAAAAAAATATTTTAATATTGGTAGTTCCCATGTAAAATGAATTGAAACATGAAAACATTGTATGTCTTTATCTTTTCTTTTATCAAAAGAATATTTTGGAAATAATTTTAACTAAAACTAATCACATATGGGATTTTACCTCTGTTTATCCTGAAGATTAGCATGTATTTATGATTATGAGCCAACTGATGTCAAATAATTTAATAAAAATTGTATATTTTTGAAATATATAAATACATCTACTTTATCTCCATCTTGTGGTAGAAACATATGGAAATTCTGTTCTTAAGAATATAGTTAAAGCTTATTTATGTTTACATTGACTTACCCCTACTCTTTCCCATTGCTGTAAATATGTGTTAAGTGTTTAATTTACAAGTTTCGGGTCTTACTAAAGGAGCCAGTTAAAAATAATTTTAGATTTTTCAATTACTATTAAAGGTAAATCTAGAAATGCTACTGCTACATTTTGAATGTGTTAGAATATTAAAATAAGGAATATAAATATTTTAATCATAGTTGAGAGAAAAGAAAACTATAGCTGCTTACTTGAAAATGTAGCTTTGTGTTGTTAAAGAGGATTATGATGAATATGTTTATGTGATAAATCTGTAAGGTTTGATAAATTGTTTCTTAGTTTTTTATAGTCTCTATTTTTTAAATATACTCAGTTCTTTTGTGGATAATTATAGATGTAAGATTATTTTTGGAAATACATGAAAAAGTGAATATTAAAAAACTTTGTAAACTGCAGCATTCTACACTGATACAAAATTTACCTTTTAAAAATACATAATATGAAATATTTGGTTGGGAAGTCCATACCAAAGGTTTAAGAACCTATTTCAAATGAGATTTATTTGAATCACTTTTTTAAATTTTCTTTTTAATTTTTTGGTGAATATTTTTCAACTAAATGTATTTAACCAGTTTTTTTGGAAAATAACATCATTCCTTTATTAAAAATGATAAATGCTCAATTTATAATGTAAAAATAATATAGAAAAGATGTAACTCCCTCTAAAAAAATTATCCTAAATTCTGCCATTCACGAATACAGATAATTTCTCTGTGAATATACACAGAAAGGATTATATTATATACACTATTTTTGATCAACTTAACAAAAAAAAAAAAACTAAAAGATTTGCTGAAGTTCATGTAAATGTTTCTTGATAAAGGGTATGTTACCTGTCTCCATCATAAGAAAAAAATATTATGAAAGCCATTAATAAGTTTGAGTCATTATGGTTTTTTTAACTCCATATTCTGATTTTGAACAGAGTTGATTGATTCCCTACTATGAAAGTACAATTATACTTCTCCCATTTTCCCTCTTTCAGGTCCCAGTTTTTGTAAGTTGTATTTTTACATTGTCAGAATTGATAATATTTATATTCTTTTTTGTAACCATAAATCCAGTTGCTCACCACATTGTCTCCTTTAAAACATTTTTTTTTTTTATCCAGTGCTTGATTTCATTGCCAGGTTTATTTAAAAATGATCTTTGAGTTCTAGAATCCTTGATATCTTTCATTGTTGGGAATGACTGCTTGTTGCCTTATACATTTATGACATAAAGAGTGGATATAATACTGTCAGGTCGTATTTCCTGTACCTCAGAACTTTGTACACGTTGCATTCGTGTTTTATGACATTAAGTGTTGCTCTGGAAAGTCTGAGGCAAGTCTGATTTTTCATCCTCACACTACCTTGTACCTACCATAGGTGACTTGATTTTTCTGCTTGGACATTAGAAGAATTCTTTATCCTTGAGTTTGGTAACTTGGCAAAATTCTTTCTGGAATTTTAAGGATTTTAAAATTAAAATCCTTTTAATTTGTAGATTCAGGATTTTTTTATATCAGAAAACTTTTCTTAAATTATAATTTTCAATGTTTTTTGTTTGCCTTTTTTTGGAGTTCTCTTCCTCAAAGATACCAATCATCCTTGATACTTTGAAACAAGAATCAACACTTGATGTTATTTGCTACATAACTAATCACTCCCAAACATAGTGGCTTAAAACAGCACACATTTATTAATCTCATGGTTTCTGTGGGTCAAAAATCTAGGCATAACTTAACTGGGTTTTCTTCAGTCTTTCACAAGGCTGCCATTAACATGTTGACTCGTGGTCTGCAGTCTCATCTGAAGCCTTGACGGGGGAAGGATCTGCTTCTAAGTTTGCTCAGTGGTTGTTAGCAGCACTCAGTCTCCCATGGGATGTTGGGCTGACGGTCTCACTTCTTGCCATCTGAGCCTTTGTCACATGGCAGTTTACTTCATCAAAGCATGCAAGTGAAGAAGACAAGAGAGAACATTTGTTAACAAGACAAGTCATAATCTTTTGTAACCTAATCATGGAAGTGACACCTCATCCATATTACCATATTCTTGGTTAGAAGCAAGTCACTAGGTTTAGCCTAACC
Source organism: Propithecus coquereli (assembly GCF_000956105.1). NCBI lineage: Eukaryota > Metazoa > Chordata > Mammalia > Primates > Indriidae > Propithecus > Propithecus coquereli. The sequence goes on from NW_012146523.1 coordinate 4,804,235, forward strand.
TCAGTGGGAGAGGTTTACACAAGGGCCTGGATGCCAGGAGCTGGGACCACTGGAGGCCATCTTAGAAAGCTGTCTACCACTGTAGTTGCTTACCACACCTTGGTTTTGTCTCTGCTTGCATTAACCTTTTTTCCTCCTCTGTATTTACTGTGATTATATTGAGTCATTTTTATAGAATCTTTCACTTGAATTTTAGCTGTGTCTGTCTATGCTATTCCTTTTTTATTTCTAGTATATTTATTAGTACTGTTATGGATTTGTTTTGGTCTTCAATTTATTTTATCTCTGTCATTTCACTCTGTTTTATCAGCTATTCCTTGAAGTCTACTTTTCTTGAATTTATGTTTTTACTAAGTTCATATATAGTGTGACATTTGAGATGAATCTTCTTTTCCTTAGGCATATTTACAGAGTTGCCCTGCTGTTTTTCTGAAAAATTGTGGGTGAATGCTCTTTAACATTTCTGCCACCTTTTTCTGATGTCTGTCTTCCCCTGTGGGCTATATTGTGAGGGCTGAGGTGTTCTTCTGTATACTTTCTTGAAGCCTAGAGGGAGGCGGCAGAGGGAGCACACCAGCCAATGCAGTGTTTTTGTTAAATATCCTTCAGGAATATTTCTTCTTTTCCTGTGGGGTTACCTTTGGGTTATCTTTCTATTAAGTGTGGATCCCTGAAAAATGGCATACCCTGGTGGTTTTTCTAACCTCTGCTGAAATCCTTTGAAGGTGGGTAGAGGCTTTTATATATAAGTGTTTTTGTTTTGTTTTGTTTTCTTTTCTTTTGTTACTTTTCTTTAGGCTTCCTATTTATGCCCTCACTCTGCTTCTCTCAAAAATGAGGAGTGCTGTTAGTGGGAATTCACAGGATATTTTACCTCATTTTTCCCCCCAGTGCATTGTAGGGGGTGGAACTGGGACTGGGATCTATGCCGTGCTGAGCTTTGCCAGCATCTTTCTTTTCTTTCCTCCCTACTGCTTTTAAAGTTTATGGTATGAAACTATTCTTCTTTCATAGCATAGTGGCAGCTAGCTAATTTTTGCTTTTTTAAAATTCTGTTTGTTTACCTTATTGAGTACTGAGGAATGGTTTATGAGCTTGCAATATACTGCACTTTTTACCCAGAACTGTCTTCAATATCTTTTGCTGAATTGTTTTATTAGCATATAGACCAGCTTTTTCTATCTAGAAAATTTCTTTTCCTTCCTCTTCCCCAATTTTGCCCTAACTGTTGTTGCTAGGTAAAGCTCTTTGAACAGTTTAGTTCATGTTATTCCCCACTGCCTATAGGATCAAGCCTAAACTCTTATATTTAAGGTTTTCCAGGATTTTAATTTAGCTTACTTTTCTAATCATAGTCTCATTCCTTTTCTTGAGCCTTGTTTTCGGGCTGAATTTAAATATTTTCTACTTTCCCTGGGTAGATTTCCGAGATGTGATTAGTACATGATATGGTATTTATTATACATTATGGTTTTTAGACCTTTCAATCTCTGATTGCCTTTCTATAGGAATATGCTTATTTGTCAAGATCCATCTAAAAATGTGGTCTCCAGAAATTAACACAGATGAGCTGTGAGCTCCTTGCACTTATTATTGGGACGCTGATGTTAAGATTGGTTTAGATGTTCCGTCATGTTTTATCATGACGTTGAGTTTTTCAAATGTCATTGTATTCTAAAATTTGAAAGTTTTTTTTAACTTAGGATTTATTCCAATAAATTACACCTTTAAAAAATTTTTGCCCTGATTGTCCATACTACTGAGATATTTTGAATCTCAAATTGGTTCTTTTATTAATATATCATATCCATATAGGCCATTAGTGATTTCTTACAAGTTTCTAATAGAAAGAGTAATTTCGTAGGAAAGTAAATGTAGTAGTTCCATTATTTTTGCATCCTTTTAATTCCATGTAATTTCATTTTCTTATCTCTTGTCTCAGTGACATAAGAGATAAAAATTGTGGTTGTTCTATATGTGGCTCAAGCTGGATGGAGGAGTCGATATTAAAGAAAAGGGAAGCTTTTCCTTTGACTAAGCTACAAGTAGAGGGCCTGTGTTTTGGAAGGTGACAGTGAGAATGGGAAACATCAGAGGGAGCATTAGCAGAACTTTGTGATTGAAGAGGAGGCCACTATAAGAAGCATGATGATGCCAAGAGTTTGATTTCAGATGATTTGCAAGACACAGTGAATCTGGACATGCTAAATTTGAGGTAAATGGTTGTGAGATATCCAAGAAGATATTCGTCTTTTAACAAAAATTTGCTTGGAGTCTTAGGTTCTAGGTTTTAAAGCAAAACATAAAATCCTTTAAAAGTATTCTTTTTTTTAACTCAAAAACCTTTTTAGTCCTATGAAATCTGTGTTAATTTTCTTCCTAAGACCTTTTATATTTTGGATATAAAATTAAATTTGAACTATATAGATTTCAAATAAAAGACAATAATTACTATATTTTGAATAGCTCATTTTATTGGTTAAAATAAATGTACAGTTAAGTGATTTTTTTAAAAAGGCTTTTAAAATATTAATGTGTGGTTACACATTAATTGTGAGTTCAAGAGCTAATGGAAACTAATATAGGTAGGTTAAAGTCAACATAAAGTAATACCAGAAATCCTAAATTTCCTCTAGTTATTTTAGTCATTTTTATGAATTAAAAAAATCATTTTAAACTAGGTTTTTTAAATCTTATTTTCCCCATCTTTTCTTTAGGAAATAATGTTTGTGTTCATTGACTTGGGCAAAGTAGAGGACTGACTTTCTCAGTGAATGCTGATGTGATTACTTCTATATTTGTCATTCTGAAACATCAACCAATACCCATATTTGCTGTTACTTAGAGAACTAGTTATATTAGAACTCAGGCTTAGGTTATTAACCGAACTCTTCATTCTTTTGTTACCTATATAGAAGTTGCAGAAGTGCTTAGTTTATGTTACTGATTTTTTAGAAAAACAAAACAAAAGAATGTGTAGGTTCTGGAAAGAGCAAAGAATGCAGTTTTCATACTGTGCTACCGTAGAAACACCCTTAGTGAGTAATGTTTTTCCAGTAGATTCATTTCAACAAAAGCCCATTTTTGCTCTAAGATTTTAAATCATTTTTTATGTATATCTTTTGTCTTCAGCCTTTACTTTCATTGTAATGACATCATAAAATTAAGCCCTGTCTGATTCTTACAAGAGTAACTTAGGTACTTTTACGTTGGCATTAGCACCTGTGCGTTCTCTTTAGTGGTTGGTGCAATGGCTGCCCATATTGTGTTTGGGAATCCGTTTGTAGGAATTTACTCATATCTACAGTTATTCCTTCTTCATGCCCATTTTCCTTGTAAATATTTTTTGATATGTCATGTATAGAATTAGAAACTTCAGTATTTGTGTTATATCATTGGATATAAAATTATTTATTGATTTCTTCAAGTTTTTCCCCAAAGTTTCCTCAGAGGGGCCTACCTTGATGACCCTATTTAAAATGCAACCGAGTATGACCTTTGTTTCATAACCCCCCTTACCTCTCTCTTTTGCTGTGACTCTCACCACATTCTAACATACCGCACGATACTGTGTTATGTTTCTTGTCTGTTTCTTTCTTTTAGAATAAGCCTCACAAGGGCAGAGATCCTGTTTTGTTTTACTGACATATTCCAAGTACTTAGAACAGGCTTGGTATATGGAAATGCTCAGAAAATATTTGACAAAAGAATGAATTAAGACTATAGAGCCCCTTGGTATCTGTGGGGGATTGGGTCCAGGACACCTATCCCTCCTCAGGAAACCAAAACCTCTGCACACTGAAGTTGGCCCTCTGTATCTGCAGATTTTTCATCCTACATGTACTGTAGTATCAGGCTACATTTGGTTGTGGATATGGAACCTGAAGATATGGAGTGCCAGTGGTATTTACTGAAAAAAAAATCTGCCTATAAGTGGACTTGTGCAGTTCAAACTTGTGTTGTTTAAACATCCAACTGTATTGTTTGAATTATTTTTTTCTACTATTATAGAGGTTAAGAATTAGCATGTTCTAGACCAGTGGCTTTCAAACTCTTCAGCTGACCACAGTAAGAAATAGAGTTTAAAATACAACCCAGAGTACATAAACATATGTGTTTGTGTATGTGTGCATTTGTATAGATGGAATGTGCAATGTACTCTGATATTTCTTATTCTATTTCATTTTTAAAAACAAATGCTGTTTGAAATCTACTAAATTTTCATGATCCACTACAGAGTTGTAGGCTTTAGTTTGCATTAGGCAATAGATAAACCTAAAAACAATTTTATGTAAATATAGAACCTGGTTTCCCTTTGACTCGCATGACTGGAAATGCTTTATTTTAATTTCGAATTGATCTTTGAGGCTACTTGTAACATTTTAGTTTTCAGGTTTCTATATCTGTTAGCTGCTGTTATGTGAAACCTTGTTACAGGAACTATGGATAAGTTATTTGGTAAAAATAAACTTAATTTGTAATATGTGCAGTTTCTCTTGTGTGTTTATTTTTTAACTTTCAGTTCATTTTCTAATATACGGTAACAAATAGAAGACAAAATGGAACTGCAGGGCAGCCTTAGGATTCATTTTGAGACTTGAATAAAATCCAGGACCAAGTGGGTTGGGAACAGATTGTTAGAAATCTGAATTACTCTCTTCCCCCAGCTGTTATAAGACTTAACAGGCCAGAAATTATGCATATATTCAGCAAACTAGAATGTGATAGATACCTTCCAGGAAAGATGTAATGCAGAGACTCCTTAAATGGTTGGCTGATTACCATTGTAGCCATGTCATATTTTACACTAAAACCAGAAGACTTAGGTGGTGATTTTATCCTGTTTGACATAAAAAATATGATGTTTCTTAATTTTTAAGTTTGTACATTTTGAGGAAGCTCTTTTTAGCTTAATGTCAGCAAAGCAGCTGCTGCTTGAATTTACTTTGTAAAACACTGAATTATTCATTTCCATAAACAAAACTTCCTTAGTAATTATTTAGCATTAATTTATTTCTCTTTATTTCAGTGAACCCTGTTGACATTCTGTTTTAAAATTAAAAATATTCTTTGTGGACGCTAGCAAGACTCAGTGACAGCCACTTTCTCTACTTTTTCTGTTTTTATAACAGAAGATTTATGTATCCTGATATGAGCTGTTTTATTATTTTCATTATTCTAATAAAAGTTACTAATAAAATAAAGAACAAAACTAAGATTCTTATTTAGAAATGTCTTCTAAGTTTCTTCTTAAGACGAAGCACTGTGATTTTGACTTGTTACATTTTACTGTAATGCTTTATGCATGAGTATATTTAACAGCTATTATCTTGAATTTTTATAATGTAAACTTATTAGAAATACTTTAATTATTCATTTCATCATTTGTACTCAAAATTGTTGATTCTTTAATAGACTAGTAAGAAAAAACGGTAAAGATTGTTGTTTTACATTTCTTGGAACTTGTCCATCTATCTTCGTAAATGTAGGAATAGACCCTTGAATTTTGTGCTACCTTTCTAGTAGCCTATGGTGAGACCTTCCACCTTTAAATTCTTACTATTAGTCATTGCATGTGGCCTCCTTGGGCTGTCAGTCTTTTACTGCTATGTGATATTTCTTGTAATCTTTACTGCTATGTAATATTTCTTGTAACAGTAATCTTGTAATTACTGTTTTTGTCTTTATTTTTTAATTTTGAGTGTCATTCCTTTGCTGCTCCATTGGAGACTTTTTGAGGTCAGCAAACAGACTATTTGTTAGCTTAATAAATACCTGGTAATTTAATAGAGGAGAGGGGAACCCCCATTATAAGGTAGTATCCATTCAAACGAAACATTCTTACCTCAGGTGCTTCTTGGAGCATACATTTAGAGAGGTTTAGCCACTGATACAGAATACAGTCAGTGTAGGCTTGAAGGAAATATAAACTTTCAGTTAAAGGCCCACTTTGAATCCCTGTTTTTGGTTCTTTAGAGGAAGTAAATGTACTATATCTACTGTGATTTGAGGCAGCCTCACAGGACCATGGAAGAGGATGAAGCCTGTGGAATTAAAGATGGGAAAAGTCTCCATTTAATTCCTCTGCCCCGAGGCTCTATAGCGCTGTTTGGAGTAATTATGAAAACCTTTGCTTTAGTAGTTGTTGAGGGGGTGATAGTAACTTTTGAAGGAATAACCACACATGCATAATTATTTCAGAGCTGAAATGTTCAAGAAAGCCTTTCAAGCAGATGACACAGACCATCAGCCTTCAACCAGGAGCTTCATACAGACATTTTGTTCTTCTGTGCAGTGTTTTAGAAAACAAGACTAGCTATTTAAAATTGTGAGATTTTACATAAAGCAGAAATTCCAGCTTTAAAAAAATATAAATTTTCATATCTGGTGATTCTGTTTCCATTCTTGCAAGGCAGACAATGATTGGGAATAAAGTAACAGCTGTACCTTTAAATATTGGGAATGTTTTGTATTGGTTCATTACGGTTTTTGTGCTTGTACTGTTAGTTTATGTATTTATTTATATCACACATACATATGTATTTATATATATATGTATAAAGTTACATATATTAGAGAAATATTTCTCTGAAATTATGCCTTTAGTCATAAGTAAGAAAAACCAAACAGAGATGTCTCTCTGGTTAAAAAAAAATAGGATGGGGTCTTTTGTGAAAGTAAAAAATACCCTTTTGTGTTTAACATGCAAATGACCCAACTTCCAAGTTGCCTGGGTAGCCCAGCCTCAAAATCTGTAAGTCTTAGAGGAGAATATCATATCTTATCAAATTTTGATTTTCATGCCATCAGTTATGGTCTATAAGTAACTTCTGTGGATGTGTATCATAGGATATGAATTTTGGAAATTTGTGATTCCAGATTAATTTGAATAATTCTTGATTCTTCATATTCTTTTATGTGAGAGGATAGATATCTAAGACATCAGACAAAGCACATCTAAGGTAAGTAACACCTATGAATATTTAATACATGTTTAATAACCTAGTTTGTGAGGTTTAGAAATAGTAACTACATTTTATATATTTTATATAATATATTTTTATATATTATACATTATATATAATAAAGATTATATATAAACACTATGCAATTTAGGTGCACACTAAGTATTTTGTTATTTTCAATTCTAATAAAGTATATATTTAACTGATTTTGCTTTCTTAACATTGTTTAAAATTTGAAAATTTTCTGTCATTTTCATCTGAATTTTAAGTTTGTTAACAACCAAACCATCATTTCTGTTCAATTAATCCAACAAATTTGATTTTACTCTTCTTCTCCATCTTAAATTAGACTGGAATTAAGGAATAAAAGAGTAGGAAAATCTATTTCATGTTCTCTTTAGTAGTAATAGTTAACAGATATATAAGCATTTTGTTATTTTTGGATTCATTTTCCTGCTGCACAAGGATGGATCAGTATGTTCTGCTTTTTCTAGAAAGTCATGTAGAAATTATTTGGTTGTTTCTAGGTATGTGTATACGTTTCGGAGGCGGTGGTGGTGCAAAGAGTATTATACAAAAAGAGCTGTTTCTTTGCTCATCTTATCTATGCTTGAAAACAAACCTCTTCTCTGAGAGTAATCAATCTTTAATAAGACTGTATTCCTAACTACTTGAGCTGATAAATAGTGAGGTTTGTTTTAAAGAAATCAAGTTTATTTTATGTCAGTTTTCTATTTGCCCTGTACAAGATATATTTAATTACTTTACTTCATCTCTGTGTTCAAATTAATCAGATTCTGCTACATATTGGTGCTCAAATTAGAATAATTCTTTAATCAACTGTGTTATCCATGCCATGGTAGACTAGAATAGAAAAGCTACTCTTGGCATATTGAAGATGCATGCATTTTATTTTCTATTGTAATTTAAAAGTAAAATCAGAAATATTGATTTCTACTTGACTGGAGAGATGATTTAGTTTGAATATCAGTCTGATCTTAATCAGGTGAGAATTAATTGAGTTGGAGGTATTAGATATTCAGTGATGTTAACTGAACCATGATCAATCTAGAGAGAAGCTTTCTTTTGTACTATGTTAGAATTATCAAATAGCTCATGCACTACAATGTAAAATAATCTTTTCATGTTTATCCTTCTACTTTCTTGTCTCATTAAATGCACCACTAAATTCATTCTATGCACAGACTAATCTTTAAAGTAGCAAGCTAATAAATCACAATTTAATAGAAAATTAAAAGCATAATAATTTTGTCATAAAATGCTATTGTCAGAATTTTTATCATGATATATTTTCTAATGCCTAATTTTAAAAAGAAGTGATTAATCCTCTGCTTTTCAAGTATACCTGGGACTTAAAAACAAAATCTTAGTTTTACTTTTTTTTTATGTTCAACATTGCAAGAAGAAAGTGAGCAATAGAGAATTATTTTAATGTTTATCTCCAGAAATAAAAATAGAGTCTGTAGCATTATATTGGTCTGAAATGTGGCATGGGCTTTTCATTTATTTTAAGAGTGTGATAGCAATATCATAAGTGTTGTGAAAATATAAATGGTGAGATAACACCTCCATAGGACTTGCTCTTAAGTAGTAAAATTGTAAAGTCTTTAAATAAACTGCAGCCAGAACTGAAAGGATCGATTTGCCTTGTTAACTAGGGACACTACACTTATTAAATGTCTAATTAAATTTAGCATAACGTGTCTTTTATTCCCCTTTTTTTTCTCTTTAAAACTGAGAATTTGGAACTTTTTATTAGCAAGGTAGCACATGTTATCATTGTCAGAATTCTTCGATTTTGGCAGTTGGTGTGACCGTGTTAAATTAAAAGAAAGCCAATAGTGTGACTTTTGATAGTGTCATGTTACCTTGGAATAGTGCTTTTCACCTGATACTGGTGTAATGGGAGTAGCAGGATCTATGTAGCTATATATTTTGTGAAAAGGAAGATCCAAATTTATATTTGAGAACAATTAGCCCCATTTAATGAAATTAAGCCATACATGCAGAAACATCCCTAGAGTGTGATGAGCAGAGACTTCTTGGTGAGATATAGTGGGGGTTCCCCACCTAGTTTTTGCTGAACAGCAATTCAGGGAAAAGGGCCCGCTTAGGAAAAAAAATTAAAGAGAGTGAGCTGGCTTTTTTATTCTGCTCATCAAAGCCATAGCTCCTCTTACCTGGATTCTACTCTCCTTTCTCCTGCATCCAAAGCTCGCTCTCTCCCCTCTCCCTCCTTTCCTGCCTTCCTTCCTTTCCTCTTTCCTCTCTTTTCTCTCTTTTTCTCTTTCTCTCTTTTCCTTTCCTTTCCTTTCCTTTCCTTTCCTTTTCTTTTCTTTTCTTGTCTTTCTTTTTCTTTCTTTCTTTTCGTTCACGTTACATTTTGTAAGGTGTATAGAGTAGCAAAACACAATATAAATGTGTTTCTTCCATTCTTGTCCCCTAGACTACTAGTTTTTCTCCTGTGAGATAATCACAGTTACCTGTTTCTTCAGTATTCTTCCACAGCCATTTCGTGCTTGCAGACACACACACACACACACACACACATATGTATGTTCTAAACAGAAATGATAATATTCTATACTATACTATTCTGCATTTTACTATTTTTACTTTAGGTCTTGGAGATCATTTCTTATCAGTGTGCTTTTTTTAATGGCTGCATAGTATTTTGTCATATAGTATTAACACTTCAACAGTTGGTGTGACTGTGTCAGATTTGATGCATCTCCAAAAGCCACACTTACATAAAAGTATCTTTTGCTTTAGATGAGAAAAGGTAGGATGAGGAATGGCTAGTGATAATGTTTTTCTTTTAATGATTTCCCACAAATGAGAACCTATTCATTTGTTTTTATTAAGAATGACATATACATGATTATTTTTATATTTGAAGTGGGTGAAAATTTCTACTGTGATTGAATTTGAAGAAGCTATTATCTTTAGGGTGTTTTTTTTAAGGGGGGATGCTAAGCTATTTCAAAGCAAATTTTTAAGTAAATTTGACAAATAAGCAATTACAAAGAGGGTGACCAGGATTTGTCTGAAAACCACACTCCTCAAGACAGAGGCAGCAATGTTCAAACTGGCTTTGAGCTAGAAGAAGAGAGAAAATATGAATGCTATTTCCTATAGAAGAGGCAGCATTAGACTTTAGCTTCAAGCTATAACTCTTCCTCCCAACACCCCCATCAACGAACTGGCTACCTTGTGAGATAAGGAGTGTTCTGTTACCACAAGCATTTAAACAATAAGATGGAGTAGGAAGGACTTTCTGAATTAAGAATTTAGATTAAGTGACCTCTAAGGTCCCTCCTCACCTTTTCTAGTCTAGAAGTCTAGAACAAGGCCGCTGGTCCTGTCCAGGACCCTTGATGAGTGGTGTTTTAATACTCACTGTCAGCTCATACTTATCCCCAGAATAGGTTGCAAAACCACTTGAAAGTATGAAAAGTTCAGCAGGTTATTTTATTACTTGCATTACTAAAAACATTGATTCTACTTTTGTTTCCCCTTTTGTGTAGGGTATGGGAGAAGGCAGAGCAGCAGGTACTGAGAGGTGGCAAGAAATCTCAGAAGTCTCCCTGTTCAGAAGTGTGTTTAGTTTTTTTGTCAGTTGCTTTGACCAATACCTATCAACAAATAGGTCTTTAAACATTGGAGACTGTGTGGGGAGCAAAGAGGGAATACATAAGAAAAATATATGGTATAAACCAGACTCATTCGCTTATCTCTCTCTTGCCTTGTCACTTTCTATTTAGTAAATCCCCCACGTCTGGCATTGTAATAATAACGCTCATGGATTCTACTATTTGGGGAGACTTAAGGTGTCTCTGCCATGTAGTGTTTTTAAAAAGACAGGATGATTTGGTGCTTGGCCATACCAGGCTGTGCTAATGTCTACCTTTCAAATTCTGATAGCACTGAACGGGATCCATTTGTACTCACCATCAAATTGGTATTAACTAATCAACACATAAATGCACATATCAGAACAACATCTATTG
>NW_012146523.1:4815280-4871067 GCF_000956105.1 Propithecus coquereli
GGGAGGAGGGGACGGGTATTTGTATACACAAGGAGTGCAATGCGCACTACCCGAAGGATGGACATATTTGAAACACGGCCTTGGGGGGGGACCAAGGGCAACACACGTAACCTAAACATCTGTACCCCCATAATATGCTGAAATAAAAAAAAAAATTAAAAAAAAAATCTGAAACACAAAATTTGCACTTTATTATACACAGTTTGGACAAGCTACTTTCTAATGACTAAAATCCTTATTTTAAATATTTAAATATATTTTATAGGGATTGTGGAAAACAGAGAGTTGAGGTGTCAGATACAATTTTATTTTATATGGTTGCTAAGTTGTCATTTAGCTAAAAATCAGTAATAAGATTACCTTACTTTTCCTATGGCAGTGCTGGAATGTGCTGAGCCAGTACCACTTGCTTCCCAGGTCTCATTTATGACCTCATGTGAGGTAACTGGCTTGTGTTAAGTCTCTATTCTGTGGACGTGGAAATTTCTACTAGGCATAGGGATTTTTCCTGTGTTCTGGAATAGAGTAAGTGGCATATGATAGTTACAGATATTTTTCAGAAATTAAAAAGACCTGGTTCTAAGCTAGTCTGTGTCATACTATGTGATCTTAGAAATATGATGTAACCTATTTAAAGCTCAGTTAACTCATCAGGCAAATGAAGACATTATATGGGAAAATGGCAAACCAAGACAAAGGCCTCCCAAAATAAGACAGTTTCTTCTAATGGAGAAAAGAATTAAAAATGATTTTAGACCCTATTCAATATTATTAATATATCCTTGCCCTTTAGTTTTCCATAAACAAAAATCATCTGCATTCCCAGTACTACATGCTAAGTGCTCCTTGTAGGAATCACGTTTTAATCTCATTAAATTTATATTTTAATACACTGAGATAATGAATCTGAGTATCCTCCTCAAACTTTTTAATTTCTATTTAAACCCCAAAGTTTTATGTTACCTTTTAAAACTTTGCTTTTGGATAAATTCTGAATACAGCTCTAACTAAACTGAAGACCTAATGATCATAAAGTACAGTGTCAAAAAATTTAGATCTGTGTCAAAGAAACTAGATAACTGTAATGGGAGAGATTAACAACACCATACTTTAAAATATAAGGGTGAGTTAAAAGAACTCAAGCCTAGTAGGAAATAAGGACTATAAATCTAACAGTCATTCATTTAATTCACTTATTTATTCAGCTGTTTGTTGAATACCAGCTAAGCAGGTAAAGTTTACCAAATGATTACTTATAACTTAGCTTATTAATAACTTAGCTATTTTCTTAAATATTTTCTTTTGATTAGATATTTTAATGGGCTTAAAAATGATCGATGGAAAGAAAAATATGCTATAAAATATGGATGATAACTAAGCCTAAAATGATCATAAGTTTCAAATCATGAAGCAATAGCCAAATCATCACCAGCTATATGTTTGCATCTCACCTGAAACATAGGGAACTAAAAATGTCTAGAGCTGTGTTGTCTGACATGGTAACCACTAGACGCTTGTGTCTATTTTAATTTAATTAAAATTATTTAAAATGAAAAATTCAGTTATTCAGTCTCAGGCACATTTCAGGTGCTCAGTAATCACATGTGACTAGTGGCTGTACTATTGGAAAGTGGAGAGAACATTTCCATAATCACAGAAAGTTTTATGGGACAATAGAAATCTAATGCAAGCCATACATATAATTTTCAATTTATAGTAGTCACATTTTTAAAATGTAAAATTAATTTTGAAGGTAAAATCAATTTCATTATTCTATTTAATTTAATATATCCAAAATATCTTTTCAACATGCAATTAAAAATTATTGAGATATTTTACATGCATTTTTTATCCTAAGCTTTCAAAATACAGTGTATATTTTATACTTAGGGTACACTGTAATTCAGACTGACCACATTTCAAATGCACAGTTGCCACAGGTGACTAGTGGCTACCATGTTGCACAATGCAGGTCTAGAGGGTTACAAACCCACGCTGACCTAATGATGATACAACTATCTGGTAGTATTGAATTCTGTCATGTGTCTGCCGCTATATTATAAACACATTGAAGTTAAGAACCATATTTTATATTTAACGTACACTTAGGGAAATATTAAATGACCATCTCAGAGAACAGAAAATAAAAGCTATGTGTAATGCATCAGAGATAAGAAGCAAGGATTTTTGTCTGCTCTAATCCCCTCCCTGGCACATTATGTGAATCAGACATATTTCTGGACAGCAGTATGACTTAAAATTTTAACATAAAAACTTTTCACTCTTCCTCTTAGTAGATGTCTCAGCAACGTTTGGCAATACTGACTATTCCTTCCTTAATCCAAACTATCTCAGAAAAGACAGTCATCCAATGGACATCTATTATTTATTTAGTTTTTATATTTTAAAATCATTCAAATAATTTATAGAAGAATAAAGGGATAGTGACTTTAGAAATTATAATAAGAATTTAAACATAGCAAGTCCAAATTTTATTCCATGTTTTCTTGTTTTAACAGTTTTATACTTGAAATAGTCAATATCCTTTGAATGCAACTAACTACTCATCATGAACGTAGGCCGTAACTATTTTATAGATTCTGACTCCAGATTTCAACTATATCTCTAAATAAGTTCTGATTTACCATGAATCCAAGTTCTTCTTGAGCTTGGATCTTTAAAGTGCAGTATTTTGGAAAATGTCAATTCCCCTTTGCCATGTAACCTAAAATATTCATAGGTTTCAGGGATTATAAGACTTGGACATCTTTGGTGGCTATTATTCTACTAACTGTGTTGAATGAAAGCTAAAAAAAAAAAAGAGAAAAGATATAAACCTTATTTATAATATTTTCATGAATGATACCATACTTTGGGCAATATATAAGAAAAGTGATATAATAATGAATGTTTATTTCACTGTTGCATTATCCTTCTATGGAATTTCATCACTCTGTTTTCTTATTATTTAGTCATTTTTGGCATGGTTGGAAATAACTGACAAGTCATGATGAAATAATTTCTAGTATAATGCAATAAAATGTTTCAAAATACAGGAAAAATTAAAATCAATAAATTACATATTATATCTTAGCTTTATACTAAGATTCAATGAGCCTATTTGATAGAATGAGTTTTATTGTATTAAAAATATGTCAGCTTTCTTTGTCCTTTTTTTAGAGGCCTTTAGAAATAATATTATCCTTGTAATAGTTACAAAAACCACTCTTAAACTAAAAAGCTAAAATTGGGTCTAGCGAGCCCTGATTATACTAGAATGAAACACTTGGTTTCCTTGATTTCTGTGATGCTGCATAGTTGTCTGTGTCTTTCCAGTCTCTTCTTTCCTAGACCCGTAAATATTGGTATTTCTCAGCAGTTGTCCAGGGCTGCTTTTCTTTTCATTATTTTTCATAAGTTACTACTATCAAAATGGTATCTTCGGGCCGGACGTGTTGGTTCACGCCTGTAATCCTAGTACTTTGGGAGGCCTAGACGGGAGGATTGCTTGAGGCCAGGAGTTAGAAACTGGCCTGAGCAAGAGCAAGATCCCCATCTCTACAAAAAATAGAAAAATTAGGTAGGCATGGTGGCATGAGCCTGTGTTCTCAGTTACTTGGGAGGCTGAGGATGAAGAATCCCTTGAGCCCAGGAGTCTGAGGTTTCAGTGAGCTGTGATGATGCCACTGCACCCTAGCCCATAGCCTAGAGATAGAGCGAGACCACGTCCAAAAACAAGAAATATATCTTCAGACATGCTTCAGACTCGTATAGCTAACTGCCTTCTGGACAGGTTTACTTGGATGTTTCACAGGCCCACTAGCTGAACATGTCCTAAACTTACTATGTAATCTGTATTCCATCTTCCTCCACTGCCCCCCACCAAAACAGAACAAAATCATATGTTCTTCATTTTCTGGTGTGTGTGTGTGTGTGTGTGTGTGTTTGTATGTGTGTGTTGTGTGTGTTGTGTGTGTTTTATGTGAAACAGTGCTTTTGTTTGTTTTTCTGATATTTTTTAAGTCATCAGACAGTGCCATCATGCACCCAGCAAGAAATTTAGGAGTTATCCTTGACTCCTTCATCTGTTATCCTCATAACTAATTATATTCCAAGTCCTGTTGGTTTTCTAAAGTTTGATCTGTATTCTATCCATTCCTACTTACATTGTGTTTTTTTGCTATTGAGTTATTTGCACTCCTTATATATTTTGGAGATTAACTCCTGATCAGATGTATGGCTTGCACATGGTTTCTACCAATCCATAGATTGTCTTTGCATATTGTTGTTTCCTTTGCTGTGCAGAAGCTTTGTAGTTTGATGTAATTCCTTTTTGTTTTTGTGATTTGCACTTTGGGGATCAAATTAAAAAAATCATTACCCAAACCGATGTCATGTAGTTTTTCCCCTATGTTTTCTTTTGGTGGTTTTATAGTTTCTGGTCTTACATTTAAGTCTCTAATCCATTTTGAGTTGATTTTTGTATATGGCATGAGATAAGGATCCAGTTTTATTCTTCTGCATGTGAAAACCCAGTTTCCCCAACACCATTTATTGAAGAGATTATCCTTTTCCTATTTCATATTCTTGCACCTTTGTCAAAAATCAATTGATTTTGGTTCATTTCTGGACTCTCTATTCTGTTTCCTTGGTTGATGTGTTAATTTTTTGCTGCCCTTTATCATGCTGTTTTAATTACTATAACTTTGTAGTATGATTTGAAATCTGGTAGCGTAATACCTCTAGCTTTGCCCTTTTTGTTCACAATTGCCTTGGTTATTTAGTTTTTGTGTGTGTGTGTGATTTTATATGAATTTAGGATTGCTTTTCCTCTTTCTATGAAAAATGACATTGGAATTTTGATACGGATTGCATTGAATCTATAGTTTGCCTTGAATAGTATGGACATTTTAGCAATATTAATTCTTGCAATTCATTGTGAAAATTATCAGAATCAAAATAGAGCCAGGGAAGGCCATGAAGGGAGGGTTTTTACATACCTATGGCTGATAACAACAACTATCACCTCATATACTATTGGTGGGACTGCAAACTAGTACAACCTCTATGGAAAGGAGTATGGAGATACCTCAAAGAACTAAAAGTAGAACTACCATTTGATTCAGCAATCCCACTACTGGGTATTTACCCAAAGGAAAAAAAGACATTCTATAAAAAAGACATCTGCACCTAAATCTTTATAGCAGCACAATTCACAATTTCAAAGATGTGGAAACAACCCCGGTGTCCATCAATGCATAAGTGGATTAATAAAATATGGTATATGTATACCATGGAATTCAGCCGTTAAAAAAATGGTGAACTAATACCTCTTGTATTAACCTGGATGGAACTGGAGACCATTCTTCTAAGCTAAGTATCACAAGAATGGAAAAACAAACAGCACATATACTCACCATTAAACTAATCAATCAACACTTATGTGCACACATGGAAATAGCATTCATTGGAAATCAAGCAGGAGGGAGGGAGGAGGAGGGGATGGGTAAATTCACACCTAACGGGCACAATGCACACTATCTGGGTCATGAACATACTTACAACTTAGACTCTAGTGGTACAAAAGCAATTTATGTAACCCAAACATTTGTATCCCCCAAATAGTATGAAATTAAAAAAGGCGGGGGCACCTATCACAAAAGACTCTGCAAAAAACCTCAGTCTTACACAGAGGCCACCACAGCCTTACAAAAAAAATTACTTCTGCAAGGACATCTGCCTAGCAACTACCTTTTCATCCTTGGACTGATGCCATCCTTATTATTGATCCTTGTAGCCAAGGATAATTGTATCAGAACAACTTATGTAACCCTCCTCATTTTTCCTTTAAAAACTCTTCCTTTGCCTCCCTGAATGTTCCCACGTGTTCCCATTGTAATGCCCATTCATGAATAAATATCATTTTCTTTTAGAGTCTCCCTCTCTGTTATTTAGGTTTGACATCATGAACATGGGATATCTTTCCATTTATTTGTATTAAATATCTTCTTCCATTTCTTTCTTTCCTTAAAGTTTTATAGTTTTCAATGTACAGGTCTTTCATCCCCTTGGTTAAATTTATCCCTAAGTATTTTAATTTTTTTTTAAGCTATTCTAAATGGGAATATTCTCTTGATTTATTTTTGGGTAGCTCATTATTAGTGTATAGAAACTCTACTGCATTTTGAGTGTTGATTTTGTATCCTGCAACTTTATTATATTCATTTATTAGTTCTAAGAGTTTTTTTGGTGGAGTATGTAGGGTTTTTTATACATAAGATCATGTTATCAGCAAATACTGATAATTTTATTTGTCCTTTCCTATTTGTATGCCTTTTATTTTTTTCTTTTGCTTAATTGCTCTGGCAAGGATTTCCAGTATGTTGAAAAGAAATGGCAAGAGTGGGCATCTTTGCCTTGTTCCAAATCTTAGGGGATAAGTCTTTAAATTTTTCACCATCAAGTATGATATTAGCTGTGGGCTTCTCAAATATGGCCTTTATTGGGTTGAGGTACATTCTTTCTATACTTAATTTGATAGAATTTTTCTAATCATAAAAAAATACTGAATTTTTCAAATGGTTTTTTTGGGGGGCATCCACTGGAATGTCCTTTATTCTGTTAATATGATTTATCACCTTTGTTGATTTGTATATGTTGATCCATCCTTTCATCCTAGGGATAAATCCCACTTCATCATGGTGGATGATCCTTTTAATGTGTTGAATTTGGTTTGCTAGTGTTTTGTTCAGGATTTTTGCATCTATGTTCATTAAGGAGATTGGCCTGGTAATTTTCTTTTCTTGTAATGTCCTTGCCTGGCTTTGGTATCAGGGTCATGCTGGCCTTGTGAAAAAATGGAAGAATTCAATTCTTTTAAATTTCTTGGAAGAGTCTGGGAAGTATTGCCATTAGTGTTTCTTTAAATGTTTGGTAGAATTTGGCAGTGAAGCCATCACGTCCTGGGCTTTTCCTTAATGGGAAACTTTTTTTTTTTTTTTTTGAAACAGAGTCACTCCTTTGCCCAGGCTAGAGTACTGTGGCATCAGCCTAGCTCACAGCAACCTCAAACTCCTGGGCTCAAGTGATCCTTCTGTCTCAGCCTCCTGAGTAGCTGGGATGGGAAACTTTTTGTTACTGATTCAACTTTTTTATTCATTTTTGGTCTGTTCAGATTTTCTATTTTTTCATGATTCATTCTTGGTAGGTTGTATGTGTCTAGGAATTTATGCATTTTTTTTCCAGGTTACCCAATGTGTTGGCATATATTATAGTTCTAGTAGTCTCTTGTATCCTTTGTATTTCTGTGGTATCTGTTTAATGTCTTCTCTTTCATTTTTGATTTTATTTATTTGAGTCTTCTTTCTTTTATTCTTAGTCTAGCTTAAAGGACTGTCAATTTTGTTTATCTTTTCAAAAAACCAATTCTTAGTTTCCTTGATCTTTTGTATTATTTTTCCTGCTCCCACAGAGCAGGAACCCTCTCTTTCTTATTCAACATGGAAACCCCAGCATTGCTAAGCACACACTAAGTGCTTTGAAAATGTTTGTTGAGTGAATGAATATTTTATGGGCCTCTGAATAAGTACTGAAAAGCCAAATGAAAATAATTAAATATTTTAATTTATCGAATGAGCTAATACATGTGAAGCATTAATTGCCTCATTGTATGGTGCCTAGTATATAGTAAACACAATAGATATTAGCTATTACTGTTGCTATTGTGAAGACAAGAATGTAAGTGATTTTTTTGGTTCTACTTTTATAATTAAAAAACTAATGCAAAATTTACGGATGAATCATTTGTTTAATATTAAAGTAACAACATGATTTGGTAATTTCCCATTTTTAGTATTATAGATTTGCCTTTGGAAATTACAATATTTTTAAAGGTGTGAGTACAGTGAAGAAGCCACTATTTCAGTGTATGTCTCGTAGAAAAGATGCTTATCATTTCTGCATGTTATTTTTTTTTTTTTCCATTTGAACTATTAGGTTTATGGATCTTTGGAAACTTATCCATGGAACTCTTTTTTTTTCTTTTTTGGTTAGAATGTTTACTGGAAAAGACTCACTAATAATACGCTTTTTTCAACTCACTTCAACTTGCCCTAATTTACTTCCCACCCAGTCTGGACTTTATTTATTATATTCGGCTTTGTCTATAGGTTGGATTGGACTCTTTCCAAACCTTGATTTCATTTAGCTGAGCAGTCATTAGAAAGAAGAGGACAAAATACTGTCCTCATTGTCTATGCTTTGGTTCAGGCCTTCATCATTGCATTTGAAACTGGTGAGCTCAAAACTAAGGGTGACCTCCTGTTGTCTTCAGGCTCTTTTTACTTCACAGCTTCCGGAAGGGATGATGATTACTGAGAGCGGCACAGCACTTAGGCATTGTCTACAGGGACCTGACATTAGACTGTTCACTAAGGAAGTCTTCACATAAAAGATAGCTTTTCTTGAGAAAATTTAGATTTCAATTTACATTACAAATTTAAAACCATACATACCTTTGTCTGAAGGGAAAGCTAACTAAAAATTGGCATCTAGACCCTCCCCAAATTTTATCATTTTTAGTCCTATATTTTTAAAACCTCTTATGATTCAATAACTGGTCAAAAGATCTTTTCCACGTTATCTTTAAATTACATCTCTGTTTTTATTCAGTTTTATATAAGGAAACAGTTTTGTGCTTAAGATTTCCATTTGTAGAATTGTTATATTAATATAATATATTTAGGGTGATTTTTAAGTCTGCCCTACTATGTTCTTTAATAAACAGAACCTCCTAAATGTTTTTTATTTAGATTAATTTGAGTTCCATATTTAAAAGTGAAACCCATTAAGATGATGGTGTACTCACAGAAATATTGCCTATTGTTTATATGTTAAGACTCTGAATTTTATATTAGTACCCAAATATAATATATCTTTGCTTTTTATAATGCTTGAAAAAATAGGCATTTTATAAACACTTGTTAAGGAAATTAAGGTATGGGAAAGTTGGAAATACTGCTATGTCTAAAGATAGTTGTGAAAAAATTTGTTTTTAAAATCAAAATAATGGAGATATAAACAGAGTGGTCCTAGTCATAGAAATGAAATAATGGGAATTATTTCTTTTAATTTGGTATGTTTTTAAATTATCATCTCTCAGTAAATGCTTTAGTCCTCACTAGATAACTAACTGCATTTGCAAAATAATATGTTGTTTGAAACTGCCTATATGCAGAGAAAAGTGTAAAAGATCAAGTGTCTGATTTTTCTGGTTCCATGCGTAGCTGTTGTTCCATAAGTACTTATTCTTGGTTCAATTAATGGACCTTATTATTGGCGTTATTTAAATATGAAAATATTTCCATACATTAAATGAGTTGAAAACAAATCATTTCAGGTCATTATTTCTGTTACTGCTTTTATATGGAGGCTCTCAAAAAGTTTTTTCATACCATAGTAAACTGGAAATTCTATAGACTACTTGTATTTAATTATAACATGAATAATTATTTTGTCTATTATCTTAATTAAACTAAACTAAAGTTAGGAGATGACTTTATCTCTTTCTGCTTTGTCCTAGATGTTTGTGATCCAAATTTTATTATATCCAAAGAATGTTTTTTATCAATAGTATATTAAGTGTTTTTTTTAGAGAAATGAAGAGTTTAAAAGAAAGAAATGAAAGTTTATACTCTCAGTATTTTAAAGGAAAGAGGTCTCACATTTCTTTAAGCTTTGGAATAACTTTTAACAATCTCTCCACATTCCTACTCTCACTGTTTATTGACATTCATTGGTGTTATCTTAAGATAGACTTAATTGAATGAAATTTTATCTTTATAGTCTTTAATGGTAATTTAAATTATTGATAGATATATATAAGCTCTTTAACATTTAACATAAAATTGAAAGATGGAAACAATTTAAATGGATTTGTTTCAGAAATCATTTGGCCATCTTAGCAACATCACTATTATATGCATGTATGCTAATGTAGGATGAGAGAAAAATCCTCATTAAAATCTTGTTGCTAAACTAGTGACAGAAACTTTACAAACAGCTTGAGGCTTCAGGTCAGTCATAGTTACTCCAGAAGAGATTTGGACAAGTGTGAAAATATTTAGCCTATGTCTTTGTTATGATTGGAATACATAAATGCTATCTTGCCTCTCAGTTCCCTACCGAGAACATTTTTACACATATTAGAGAAAACATATATTAAACCAATGCAATGCCTAAGCATTCTATTGGGAATTTCTCAAGTCAGTAAAAGTATTTGTTAAATTCAGAAAGTAGACTTTTGTTAAGGCCCATTGTATTTGTGTTTTCCAGAAAAGGACTGGGTTTGGTCAACTAGCACAGTGGTCTCCAACCTTTTTGGCACCAGGGACCAGTTTCATAGAAGACAAATTTTTCCAGGGACAAGGGTGGGGGGATGGTTTGGGGATGATCCAAGCACATTACATTTATTGTATACTTTATTATTTTTACATGGTCAGTTGCCACTCGCTGATAGGGTTTTGATATGAGTCTGCAAGCAATTGATTTATTGTGGTTTCAGTGCAGTCAAACCTCTCTGCTAATGATAATCTGTATTTGCAGCCACTCCCCAGTGCTAGCCTAGCATCACCGCCTCAGCTCCACCTGAGATCGTCGGGCATTAGATTCTCATAAGGAGCCACAACCTAGATCCCTCACATGCGCAGTTTACAGTAGGGTTCATGCTTCTATGAGAATCTAATGCCGCTGCTGATCTGACAGGAGGTGGAGCTCAGGTGGTGATGTGAGCGATGGGGAGTGGCTGTAAATACAGATGAAACTTTGCTTGTTCGCCCATCGCTCACCTCCTACTGTGTGGCCCAGTTGCTAACAGGCCACAGACCCGTACTGGTCTGCAGCCTGGGGGTTGGGGACGACAGATAGGCAAAATTCATGATCTAATGATCTTTCTTCTAGACGTTATCTAGGTGAACTAGTCTGGCGTAGGTATAGGGAGGTGACAGTAAGGGTAAGAGGTGGTACAGGGGAATTTATGACCACTATTGAACATGCCAGTTCTCTTAAGGAAACTTTTGCCAGATATAGTCAATTTTGGATTAACTTTATGTACATATTCTCTTTCAGGATTGCCCACATCTTAATTTTTATTTGAGATCATAATCTGTGCTCGTATAAAGGTAGATCTTAGCATCATGCTGTAAGTAAAAAAATTAACATGTAGCAATAGATAGGCTTTCCAGAATGAAAGTTAATGGACTTTTTGATAGCCACACAGTCTCCCTTCAGTATCTCCATTGATAATGAGTGGGCTGTAAGTCTGTTTTGCCTTTTGAGTTGTAGGGATACTTAGTTAAAGGGCACAAAGGAATTTCTCTTGGTTTGATTTGACCTATGTGCCCAGCTCATTGGAAGAAGAACATTTGTAGTTGGAATAAAGAAGATACCTGATTACATTCAGAGTCTAACAGGCCAGGTGGGAACAAGAGAGCAAATGGTGGGAATACCGAGACTAGTGAATAAGAAGCTAAAGGAAGCTAATCCTGTGTGTCTTTGAAGGGGAATAGTACATATCACTCAATTTCATATGATCATGTACATTAAATTATGTGAATTAAAGTTACTTCTTACATCCTTTGTTCCTGTTACTATTCTACTAATTTTTTTCAAAGTATGGCTATGATGTAGTGGGTGGATAAAAATATCTATGCTTGTCCCAGCAAAGCTCCCCAATGAGTTTATTATGCATTTAACAAATCTCAATCATATTTGCTTGCTCATGGTTTAAAAATATTTTTGTTACATATTATAGGTATGTATCTTCATGAAGACTTCTGAAATTACCTGCTTGCTTTAAGATAATTATAAATAATTTATATTCCTCGGTAACTGGAAGGATAACACATAGCTCCAGAAAAGGGGGGAATCTTGATAATTTTGTGTGTAAAAAGTTATAAAAGATATTAAGAAAACATAATTTTTTGCCTGCAGGTTCTTTGTGAAGATGATGCCATATTTTAAGATCTGACATGGAAATGGTTGGTTACTTACAGCAGATTAGAGGTGGCAGAGCCTGGAACTAGAGCAGCCAGTGATCAGAAGGAAGGACCAGGATAGTTCAGGAGAGTAGCTGCACAAGGTGGGGAACAAAGCATATTGTCCTGTGGAAGGGACAGGTAGGACTGAGTCTGACCCAAAGCAAACACAAGACGGAGTAACAAGTGGCCGGGCTGTGGGTGGAGTGTGGCACTAGGCTTGTCTGGGTTGGTGGTCCTGAGAAGGTAGAATACCAAAGGGGCCAGTACAATTTAAAATGGAAATTTAATAGAAAGCCATCTAAAATTTCTGGGGCATCTAGACCTGACAGGAATGACATGGGGGTCCTGTTATTAGAAGTTCATGTTCCGTGGCAGGATTGTATAAAAGAAAGAGGGGCTGGGCCTGGTGGCTTATGCCTGTAGTCCCAACACTTTGGGAGGCTAAAGCTGAATGATCGCTTGAGCCTAAGAGGTCAAGACCAGCCTCGGCAACATAGCGAGACATCGTCTCTACAAAAAGTAGAAAAATTAGTAGGGTATGTGGTGATGCATACCTGTAGTCCCAGCTACTTGGGAGGCTGAGGCAGGAGGATCACTTGAGCCCAGGAGTTTGAGGCTGCAGTGAGTCATGCCACTGCACTCCAGTCTGGGTGACAGAGTGAGACCCTGTCTCTAAGAAAAAAAAAAAAGGGATGCCTTGATGCCATCAGGTGGGGACCCACTAGCTTTGCCATGTACTGAGGAGAAACATAAAGACTGGACACCAGATACTGATATCTGGAAACAATTCCCCTTTGACTCTTATTGTCCCTAGATTATATAGTCATGCATTGTATAATGACCTTTAGGTAAACGACAGACTGCATATATGACAATGGTGTCATCAGATTACAACATCGTATTTTTACTGTACCTTTTCTGTGTTTTAATATGTTTAGATACACAACTACCATTGTGTTACAATTGCCTACAGTATTCAGTACATTAACATGCTGTACAGGTTTGGAACCTCACTACTCGGTCTCTACATCTCGTTTATCTCTATGAAGCCTCCTCACCCTTTATCTCAGAAGTCCTCTCTCCCTCCTCAGATCTCATTTATTTCTGCACAGTGAACATTCATCTTATTCTGCCTTTTACTAGTGTACATGTCTTGTTGAGCATTACTGTGTGCCAAGCACAATCTAGTTAATAGATGATAAATGAACAAATATTTTAGAACTGTTAAAAATTATATTCATGTAATTCATATATAATTACAAGTCATTTTTTTCCTTCCAAATATTTTATTTCAGATTTTACCAAATGTTGCAAGAACTCTGGACTCCTTATGGTAGTAAAATGCCGAAAAGAAAATTCTGCATTGAAAGAATGTCTAACTGCTTAGTAAGTAGTAACCTCAGTTTTTGTACTTCTTGTGTGTGTGTATGTGCGCGCACGCATGTGTGTAGTAGGTAAGAGAATGTTATTTAACTCGTTATATGTAATGTATTCTGTACCTCCCCTACCAGATTTGTCATATTGTTGGCTGAGTCTAAAGTTCAATATGTTGAAGATTATTCTTTAAAAAGCAACATAGCTATGAAAGTCTTTCCAAGTTACGTTTGTCAGCTGTGTATTTGAGTAAAGAGATAAAGTCAGCAAGAAAAATATGATTTTTTTTCACACGATTTAACAAATCCCTTTTGATGAACAGGTCAATCTATATATAGAATATAGTATGGACTGATTTTTGTTTATTTCTTCTAATGGAAAGAGAACCAAATTAGAAGATCTGTAAGACCTTTTCCAGCCTTGTGATTTGTTGGATTAATATAATTCCTAGGAAATTTATAGTAAATCATATGAATGATATAAAAGTAAATTTAGAGTTTGAAGTTTATCAAATTAATTTGAAAAAAATTCTTAAATATCATGTTCACTAATATTTTGTTGTAGTTCCTTAAATCTTTAATTAAAAATATGTGAAGTTCTTTGAATTCACCTGCTTTCTATCTTATCTGCCCATGTTCTATTACCCACATTATTGACAGCTAATATTGCAGAGTACTTTAGTGAATATTGTTAATTGATAGTTGGAGACCTTAGTTTTGGTAAGCCCTTATTTCCTTTAATACTGTACACCTCTAGCCTGTGAAGCATATATGTCAGCATGGTATGACATTTCTTTGGGTATTAAATAAAAATGCAAGTAATGATTACCTGAATCCTATGTGGTTTTTTTTCTTAAATACCATTTGCACATAAATTTATAGACTTTTTTTTAGAACGCTAGAGTTGGAAGAGACTTTAGAGATTATCTGAACTCATCTCTACATTTATAGATGAAGAAACACACTCAAGGTTCACATTTTTCCTCAAGTTAATAATATCAACAGCAGCCCTTATTATTGTCCAGGAACCGTAGTCAGTGCTTTACCACAGACGAGTGAAAGTTTATTCTGTGACTTACTCTTCTTCAGCTTTGTTCTCTGGTGCTCCCAAGAGATGTTTAATGAGTAAAGGAGTCTTTTAAAGTTTTGTGTGACTGAATTGTCAAAATCTGTTTTATATATTGATTAAAGAATTTTCATAACTCAGATTCAGTATCATAATTAATTATAATTCCTATTTTGATCCTTCCCCCCAGCGGAGGCAGCTCTAGAGCGGAGTAGACAGGAGCACAGACTGCAGAGAGGGCAGCTGGGCTCACTTACGGGATCAGGGAGAGCTTAGTGAGCCATGGGCCTTAGGCCGGCTCCTCACTGTAAGGAAGGATAATTGTACCTCATGGAGTGACTGTGAGGCACTGTACCTAAACACATATACCATGGTGCCTGGCACATAGTAAGTATTCAGTAAATGTTGGCTCTTTTTTGATTTGTGTTTATTATTTGTTATCTGAATATCAATCATCTGAAGATCCTTCTATCTCCCACCCTTTAGAAATACAAGGAGAAAATAACAGGTTCTAGTCCATTCTGGGAAGGGTGGGAGGAGGCTGCTTCTGTTTGTTGAGAAGAGAGATAAGCAGTGAAGGAAGCAAAGAGGGATGTGACATTTGCTGAAAGTAAATGGAAAGTTATTAAGGAAAATTTTGCTTGACCTTAAGTCCCAAAATACACTAAGAGATAGTATTTTTTAATCTTTAAATAAGAAAGTGCTCTGCTTTGTTAATTATTATTGATATTCCATGAAATGAACGTAACCACTATCCCCATCTCATCTTGAAATATGGTTTGTGCTCCTTTATCTCTCGCCTTCATTCATTCCTCAGTACACTATGACCAGATTTCTGCCCTGACTCCACTGAAACTGCTCTTCCTAAAGGTTCTGATGGGCTCATGGTAGCCAAGTCCAACAAGTAGTTCTTTGTCTTTTAGTTGGCTCCTCTCTGACAATCCCTTCTTAAAAATCTCCTCTATTTGGCCTCCCTGATAAGGAAGGCTCTTTCCCATTTCCCCAATATCTCTCTGTACTTTTTTTTTTAAATAAGCCTTTTGCACTCCTACCTCTGTACTTCTTTTCAACATTTTCTTCCTTAATCTACTCCTTAAAAGTTGGTGTTTCCCTGGGTTCTCTTATTCTTAAATCTGAGAAAGTTCAGTTTGTACCTATGCATTCAATTACTTTCTATAAAAAATGACATTTCTGTTTCTTTCTTCAAGTCCAAAACTGAACTCGGCTCTTTTTGCTCTTCCTGCATCATGTGTCTGTGAAATATGCAGTTGTCCAGGATCTGGAGTCTTGTCTCCTAACTCTAATTGGTTATTTCCCATTGATTTCCTAAATCTCCCCCATATCCATTTCTTCCTTTCATTCCTATGGCTCCTTCTTTGGCCTAGGCCCTTATCATTTTTGCCTACATCATTTTAATAGGTGGACATCTTGCCTCTAACCTTGCCTGCCCTCTTTCATCCTATCTGCCACATGCTGTCAGATTCATCCAAGACACAAAACTGATTTTACAGTTGCTCTATTAATTGTGCCCCAGTGCCATCAGGATAGATTTTAATTTCTTAGTATGGCATAAATGGCCCATCATGATTTGGCTTTTGCCCATTCCATCTTCATCTTAGGCCCTGTCTCCTCTGTGTGTGCTATAGTGGTGCTAATCTACTTGCAGGTCTTCCCGCATCACAGTTTTTCCTCATCTATGTGCCCGTCCACATGTGCCTTCTATGTGGATTTCTGTTGGTTCAAAATGCAACTCAAACATTTCCCCTTGCTATCTCCACTGCCTTCCCTATTTCTTCCACATTTCCGTGGTTTATTGGACAATACATCTATCATAGCGCTTTGTATACTTAATTGTAATCCAGTCTTTACTGGTCTGCCCCATAACACCATGGGTTCCTTCAGGACAGGAGCTGTTTTGTTGCTTTATCCTGTGACGGTGCTATGTAAAAATGGATCATGGTGTCTTTAGTTTAGTAGCATGTTTACAGTGAATATGACCATTACTAAAAGTCTACTTCTAAAGACTGAGCCTGATGAACTAGACGTCTGAATATTATTAAAGTAAGCTTATATTGGATGCTTGCAAAGTTATTAATTTTAAAATATTTTCATTTCCTTCTTTTAGCTATAATGATCCAGCCTTTTACGAAGAATGCAAAATGGAATACTTGAAGGAAAGAGAAGAATTCAGAAAAACTGGAATTCCTACCAAGAAAAGGCTACAGAAGCTTCCCACGAGCACGTAGGCAAATATTCCAGTGATACTCAGGAACTCTAATATTTATGGAAGTCATTCATAGTATAAATTAACGGAAATAAATAAATCAAGTTAAATAAGTAAATCAGCACTCACGAATGTGTTTGCTTCATCCTAATTATGGAATATTAATTTTACCTGAAATAAAGATTTTTTTATTTTAAAGTTCTTGTTTATTGAATGGAACAAATACTGAAATGGGATATGGTTTCCCTGGTCATTCTGGATTTTTTGTTTCTCTAGAACTATAGTTCTATAGTAGTGATACTGATTTCTGGAGTTCCATATGGATCTTAAATTACTTTCACTCCATGTATAATATGCTAATGGCTAGTCATGGGGGCCAAAAGTAATTAAAGAAGTGTAGGAATATATAACCTTCAGAGGTGTTAA
Source organism: Propithecus coquereli (assembly GCF_000956105.1). Taxonomy (NCBI): domain Eukaryota; kingdom Metazoa; phylum Chordata; class Mammalia; order Primates; family Indriidae; genus Propithecus; species Propithecus coquereli. The sequence goes on from NW_012146523.1 coordinate 4,832,405, forward strand.
TAATAATTAGGCAGTATAGCTGGATGGCTGTGAACTAGAATCCTTCATAGTTCTATCACTTATTAGCTATGCAACTATGAAAGTAAATCTCAGTTTGTGAGGATTTACTGAGTACTGCAGGTACATGTAGAGTGTGTAGGACAGTGCCTTGCTTGAGACATGGTAAATGCTCTTTAATTGGTAGTTACTGTTATTAGTAGTAAAGGCTTATTTGGAAACTGTCTCAGTCCATTTTCTGCTGCTATAACAATACCTAAGACTAATTTATAAAGAAAAGAAGTTTATTTGGCTCATAGTTCTGGAGGCTGGGAAGTGTAAGGGCATGGCAGCAGCTTTAGGCAAGGGCTTTAGTACTGCATCAAACTATGGCAGAAAAACAGAAGGGGAAGCAAGTGCATGCAAAAGAGACCACAGGAGTGAGCTGAGCTTGCTTTTATTAACGCATTCCCTAGAGAACTAACTTACACTCACAATAATGGCATTAATGGCAGAGCCCTCATGACCCAATTACCTCTTAAAGGCCCTATCTCTTAATAGTGTTACACTGGCAAATTAAGTTTCTTACAAACTTTTGGGGGACACATTCAAACCATAGCAGAAACATAGATAAGTAGTAATATGAATTAATTTTACTTACATCTTTGATGGAAAATTTTCTGGAATGTATTATATGTTCTGTTAACTTGGCTACTGAAAGTACTTTAATCTTTCATTTAAAAAAGGCATCTTTATAAGTGTGATTTACTATTTTATAATAGAGTAATGGACTCAGGAGGTAGTATAAAAAACTTCTGTTCCAATGGAAGGAATTGAGCTTTTATATTAATAGTTCTTTTTTCCCCCATGAGCTATTAACTCTTCCAGTCATCGTAACCAGTTTCCAGATAAGTAAATTTTATGTATATTTGCACACAGTCCTCATTAAAATCACAAATAGAAATTACTACCCACTAAGATAAGATTTAACTTTGGCCCTAATCCCATGAAACAGATCTGAGAGATTTTTTTTTTTGAAAAGGACTTAGTTAAATATGACCCTAAAGAATCAATGGATGTTCAACTTCTACACCACTCAAAGAACTATTTTACCCTTATTTGAAATACAAAGAAACCACATTTTTCCAGGCCCCAGATCAAAAGGAGGGATATTACTAGAGCGGACAAAAGCAAGACAAATAGAGAAATCTAGAGGCCACACAGCATAGAGGCAAACAAGCCTTCATTTCTCTGTTGGCCTTTTGGTATTGGTGCATTTCCTAGAGCATGGGACCTGAATTCTTTTTAAAGATGACTCGAATGAAGAAAAGGCAAAACAGTTACTTTAAGAAGCAAGTGAAATATATACAATCTGTGACTTTCATTTATAATTTTGATTGAAATCAAAAGTAGCCAACTTTATGTGGAAAATTCCCTTATAAAGATATTACTCTCCCCACAGATTCTAGACAAATTATACATCCTAAAAAATATATTCATCCAGCTGGGCACAGTGGCTCTTGCCTGTAATCCTAACACTTTGGGAAGCTGAGGTGGGGGGGTATCACTTGAGGCTAGGAGTTCGAGACCAGCCTGAGCAGCATAGTGAGACCCATCTCTACAAAAAATAGAAAAATTCGCCAGGTGTGGTAACATGTAGCTATAGTCCCAGCTACTCAGGAGGCTGAGTCAGGAGGATTGCTTGAGCCCAGGAATTTGAGCTTGAAGTGAGCTGAGATGATGCCATTACACTCTAGCCTGGGTGACAAGAGTGAGACCCTGTCTCAAAAAAAAAAAAAAAAAAAAAAAAATTCATTCTCTTTATGTCAAAAACTAAACCCTTCATTGTAGACTTCAGAATACCCATGCCTATTCTCATTCAAGACTACTCCATCAGGAACATCTATTTTGCTTGTTCACTGGTGCCTTTTCTTATATTATTCCACTTTTAAATGACAATTCAGAGATTTTTTTACCCCTTAAGATTTACCTTCTCAAGTAGCCTTTCAGGATAAGATCATTACTTTATTGTCACATGATTTAATTCTTTAGTTCTCTGAGTCTGAATTTTCCCCCTATTTATTTTGGTTTTCTAATGTTTCACATAGGAGTGTTCCTGTCCTTGTGAATTCAGTTCCATTTTGACAGCAACTTAATAAAAGAATCTTCTTAGAGATGTAAATTTTACTTACACTAATGGGGGGGACAAGAGGAAGAGGTGGCTTTGTTGTTTGTATTCTGTTGAGTTATGGATGTAGTGAATTGTGTTATCTTATAAAAAAATCTACAGATTAAAAAAAAATTCAAGGGAAGCACTTTGGAACAAGTTTCAGCTAGTATGAAAGAGATCAATATAAAATTTTCAATTTTAAATAGATTATAAACTACAGATAAACCACCCTCATTTCTTTTTGAGTATTACCTTGCACAGAGATGATCAAGTGTACATTTTAAAAATTGTGGCTGGGTAAAAAAATTTTTTGATTAATCTTTCCTTATTCAAGAGGCTTATACATAATTTATCTAGCACTTTAAACTGTCAAGAACATCTACCACTGACTTTCTAGGATAACCATTTGATAGCTACCATCACTGTAGAGTTTAGATGAAAAAGAAAATTCTCCACTCAAAGGAAGGTGTTTTAACAACACAAATGTCTGTTATATGAATCAAATTAACAACCAACAATTAGTACCAGACCTTGGAATATATAGGCAAGGACAGTATTTCATATCCATTTTCAATTTCAAAAAATAATTTATTTTAGTTAAATAATTTCTTATCATTGTTCAAAACCTTAATTAAGCCATTATCTAATAAGACTTGGTTTGAAAAAAGGCAAACTAGTGAGCTACATTAGAGATTACATGTAATATACAGCCTATGCAGCCACATGAGAAATAGTTTTTGCTTCTTTGTTATTACACAGGTAGTTGCTTCCTTCAGCTAAAGCCTGGAGTCTTGTATTTGTTTTATGCATATTGGGTTTTGCTCTATTACTTGGCAGGAGATTGTACTCCCTTGAGTCAGCTGTGTTCATTGGTCAGAATAAATTCCAGCATCTGACACCAATTCTGTTAATCACAGACAAGTTTGAATAAGATAATAGAAAGACAAAAATATCTGGTGAATGGTGAACATTTTCTATGTATGTATGCTATTCAGTAGTATGGTAGAAGAGATTTGAGATATTCTTTTGAGTTCAAGATATATGAACCTGTCTGTCTATCAAAAAGGAAGAAGTCCTCTTACATGAAACACTTTGACTCAGGCAAAAGGTACATGAACCAAGTAATATATTACTAATATTCTTAATACCTCCACCCTAAAAGAATTTAGCTGAATTTAATTATGAAGCCATCTTTGTTATTTCCTTACTTGTTTACAAGTGGTTGGCCACTTAGAATAAAAGATTTTGGGTACATTTCATGATTATAGTATATAAATGCAGCACAAAATTTGATTTCTAGAATTACAATTCCTAATTAAAAATCACTTTCTCAATAAATAAACTATTACATTTCAAAACAAAGTCGAACAATTTATAAGCTGTTCTACATAACAAGCAGCTATAGCCCCTTTGAAGAAAATGATTTTATATAGTTACATATTTAGGTTTTCATTATGGACCATTAAAGGGTCAGATTAGACTGAAACCTGTGTGATGCTCTTTCTACTTCTAATCGAATGGTGTATAGGGTTATAATCACTTATTTGCACACCACACAGTTTTTCAAATATTTCATCATTTTATTTTCAATTAGGACTTGAGGAATGTAGTGGGACAAAGGTGGCTTCAATGATCAGGTTATTTCAAGTCTTAGAATTCAAATTGCAATTCTAAATTTTATCAACAAACACTGTGACTAAAATATCATTTTAAATCTTAAACTTTGCAACACAATAGCATATAGAGATGGTGTAATGTAAGATGCTTTTATTCCATTATAGTACTTTTCGTATCTTTATGTGTAAGTTCAACAGAAATATAACCTATTCACATAGCCATTTGCTCCATTATGTAATCTGAAGCAACATATGTGGTCTTTCTCCTATATTAATGCTTCCTTTTGTTTTTATGAATGCCATTTCACGCACTTTGTAAAACCATGTCTAAAATTTCCAATTCCATCCTTTATCTGAGAGGCAAAATATTACAATTGTCATTAAAGGTAGAATTGTCTTCTTTAAACACCTTATTTATTAATTAGTATAGTAGCATACATCTGATTCTCAGAATATGGAGCTGGATGGTGCTCTTTCATACTGAAAATCAACTACATAATATTGCACAGTATGTTCAAATGTATATACTGAAGAACTGCAAAATTTTAATCAAAATCCACTTTGTTAAATAATTTCTGAACCACTGAGAGAGAGAGTGTCCTCATGATGAAATCATGAATCTCCTCAGAATTCATTCTTAAAAAGGCAGTTTTGATTATGTTGATCTAAGTAATGCAGTGGCGGCAGGTTGGGTAAAGGCAAAGTTTTACTTTTAGTTTCCCCAAATGCTGTCTCACTTGATTTAGGAGGGCTTGGAAAAACCCAGGAATTATCTTCCAGAGAATTTCTGCCGTAAGAGTTGTGTTCCTGAAAGTATGCACCGTCATTAGGAATGGATCTCTCATTATCTGTCCATGATTGGAGGATTGCTTTCTCTGATAAAATCTTTATATCTGGTAAAGCAGAAGATGTAGTATGACAAACAGCCTTGCCATTTGGTGAGAGAGGGGGATGTCTTGTGTATGTTGCAGTAAAATTCGTCAAGTGCAGTTTTGTGCTGTCTTTCCCAAGGTCTTCAATGCATCCTACTGGGGCGCAGGCTAAAAAGAAAGCACAGGCTAAATGTCAGTTTCATGGCGTTTATGATCATAAAATAATACTGTAACACTTCACTAATTTGGCTGAATTCTGGAACTGGTAATGAAATCAACATTTCTAAGTTATTGTGATCACTGAGGCACTGTGACTCGGAGATAAATGACAGATGACCTGAGTTCTAATCCTGGATCAGCTATTTACTAACATTGTGACTTTAGATAAGTAACCTAACTGGTCTAGTTATCACGTTCCTCATACGCAAAATGGATACAGTAATCTTGTACCACCTATGTCATAGAGCTTTTAAAAGATGAAGAATTGCCTATTTTAAAAAGTTTGAAATCAATAAAGTTAAAATATAAATAAAGATCCTGTTCTTGGCTCTTACTGTGACTAGGAGAAGGCTTGCAGACTGTTTACATGTCAGTGGGGACCGAGACAGCTGTTCTTAAGTTTTAGCATTTTTTAGTTAAATATAATATTCCTTTGCTTAGTCATAGGCAGCCCAAAAGTAAATTTTTTCAGAAATAATTATATTTTGAATTTGTGAGACCCAAATGAAGTTTTAATATATTTCAAAGGCTTTTATGGATAAAGCAGTTTAAATAAAAGTTATAAAATAATCCTGTTTCTTGAAAAACACATATAATAGCAAATGTTAATTCCACTACGGTCACAGTACAGGCCAAGTAAAAAACAAACAAACAAAATATGTTTTGTACACATGCAATGGCTTAGAAGAAGATTGCTCTAAGAGCTATTATTTAGCCATAGCCAGCACATTGGTAATATAGGCTTCTCCTCTCCCTCCAACCCAATCTACCAGGGTGGAAAGGTAAGTTTATCCTCAGCTCAAGAAGGATGGCCAAGTGTAACCAAGGCTTGATTCCACATAGTTTTAGAAGGAACAAATTGAACCACACTATAAATAATCTCGTTGCCTTTTGTCTTGGGAGGGTAAATAGGAATGGAGGAGCACTGGAAGTAACAGTTGTTCAGCTTCTGGAGAAACGGGATACGTAGGTCAGGAGAAAAGGTGATCTTATCTCTCAGGAAGAAAGGTGATCTAATCTCATCTCTGTGATCCATACTGTAAAATAACATTGCCTTTTTCTTAGGAGAGTAGACAGAGATGGGGGAAAACTGGAAAGAACAGTGTTCAGCTTCTGGACAAAGGTGATACAAAGGTCAGGGAAAAGGGTGACCTACTCTCATCTCTGTACTCCTCAAAACAATGAGTTCTGTGGTAAGGAGTGGCAACCTCAAGCTTGCCACTGTCTTAGGGGATATGCTAAAAAAAAGTATGTTCCAAAGCACCAAAAGATCTATCATTAACCAGCTAGGAAGGAACACAGGGATGAGCCACTTCCATGTATGAAAAGAGCATTTCTCCATTATTATTCTTTGGAAGTTATATTTATTACGTAAACAAAGAGCCACCCTGAGAACTCACTGCAAAATTATTCTGAGTCCCTTTAAAGAAAAGTTTTATTTCTACTATAAACTTATAGTCTCATATATACTCTGACCACTGGAAAACTCAAGGACAAAGTGAACCATAAATTGAGGCTTGCTAAAACATCGTATTATTTTCCCTGACTTATAAGTAACCAACTCTCTAGACACTGAAAGGAATTTTAAATTCAATTTTCCTTTCCCATGTGCTACATTTTCCCCTACTAATAAACACTCCTGAGGAGAACTATTTATGAAACAAAATTCTCTTGTGCCTTCTTTAAGACAATCTGAGGTGCAAATAACAATTTTAAATTAGATGGTGATTATAAAAAGTCACATCTCGTTTCTTTAAATTTTAGGGCATTCAAATTTACACTACACAACTTCTCAGAACTACACCTACTATGTAATACTAGGTACAAATGCACCGATTTTTCTAAGGTATAAAAATAGCTTTGGCAAAAGTAGCCACTACTAGTTAACACAAAGCTCAAAAGAGTATGGTCAAGCAGTTTTGGTCAAGCAGTTAAATATGAGGCAAAGAGCAATGAACATTTCACTGAAGGGGATAAGGGGAAAACACCTAGTCTCCATTATGATCTGCCATCCTTTATAGAAAGAAAATTTAAGTTTATAAAAAATGCGAACAATCAAATAATGAATCGAAGTTATTATTTTTTTTTTCCAAAACAAACAAAAAGCTAGGTTTTTGGTGTATTCTGCAGCACTGGAATGAAAAATTGTTTTTGGTGTCTTTATATATATTTATATATATATATATATATATAGATATATATATGAAGTAGTTGTGGTAAAAGGTCAACTAGAGCAAACTTAACACCTCAGCCTTATACACATAAGCAACACTTGGTTGAGAAAAGCCACAGGGGGAAAAGAATACAGTACTGAAGAAAAAAACACATCAGCAACACCTTTATGTGTGAAGTTGACCAGTATGAGACTGAAGCCAAAGCAGAGAATGGGTAGGCTGTGAACATACTATATATACTTTGGCTTATCAAACTCATTTGATGAGATTTTGATAAGATACGATAGCTAGTTGTTCTTCAAGCAGTTTGGCTGGAATCAGTGGTTTCCGGCACAGTGACTTGCCTTTCTTGATTGAAGTTGGGGTTTTCAGTTTTCTTAGTAGTTCAGCTTGTACTTGAGTCACCAGATGCAAATTAGACATTTCTCTCTTCAGTTCCCAGTATGCATGCTGCATATTATCACTGAAATACAGGGTTTAAAAAAAAAAAATCATGCTTTTTATGGACAAAAGGAAGTAACTTTAAAATAGAAATAAGCAGATCAAGATTTCTGCTCCAATTAGTTTTGATGTGATGTAAATTAAACAATTGAAAGATTTAATTAGGATATTATAAATGAAAAGATCTTAGAAAAATAACATTGTCCTGATTTGTAGCAATTAACTGTACTGTATTAAACAGAAGGATATAATAAAAAGAAATATTCTAACTGATTAATTTCTTACAGATCTTTACTCAGAAATGAGATTTCATTATATCCTATAATGTGCAGTGCTGTTAATATAATTAGTAAGTAGTAAGGAATATGTTCTTTATTTGCAAATTTGGTCAAGAATAAAGTTATGTTCATTCATATATGGATTATAAATTTGTATTTATTTTTTGATTATTTTTGACACTGCGGATTGAAATGATATATCAGTTGCTGAATGTATACCCAAGTCCACATTAAAATAAAATTTAGGTTTCATGCATTACATTCTTTATGTTTGACTGGGCTGTCTCATATTGTTGGTTCTAAACCAATGTGACATGACAGCACAAGACATGAAGAGCCAGATGATTTCCTGGTAAGGAAAAAAGAAGCTAGAGAGGGAGGATCATATGAAACAAATAAAAACTTCAAAAATGCCTCTCCTATTTTTATAATTAAAAATATTTTACAATTACATTTTTTTAATTTACCTTAATTACCTGAGAAATTATAAATTATTTTAAACCTAATTTTTATAGATTTTGTTTTCCATTAAACATTCTTATTTGGACATTAATGATGTTCTCTTTTAGGTTTTTAATTGCCAACTAAATGAACTGAAATCTTCAGCATGTATTCTCATTTTGTTATATAGGCATACATAAAATATTAAATATAAGAATAAATGATCTTGTAGCATTCAGACAACCATTATTGTCCCTTAGAGATATCAGTATAATTTCAGTAGTACAGAAAACAAATTAAACACACATGTCACTTCATGCTTCAATTTTTGTCTAACCATAAACAAAAACTCAAAGGGGGTAATGCTCTTGAAACCTAAATCTAATATTCCAATCACAGAAGCAAAAGATATATTCAAAACAATTATTTTGAATTACGTAAGGTTAAATACCTCTTTTTGTCAAAATATTCCCATTCCACTCAAACTATAATTCTTTCAATACAAGAAGAAGAATAAACTTTATGTTGCTTTTGAGAAAAATCTGTTTTAGTCTGTTGTAAACATCATTTGTTATCCCGTAGTGTATTAAAAATCACAGGGCTTTTTGCAGGTCTTTGATAGGTGTGAAATAATTACTTCACAAAAATTAGTTAACTACCTCTACTTTACCAGTAAACATCTGAGATGTTTGCTACAATGAATGTTTCACATAGGAACCTGTCTTAAGTGTGAAGAGAGTGTTGGTTCCTTGGTGCAATTCTGGGCATTCAGTATGCTTTCCAAAGAGTTACTCACATTATATAGCAGTAAGTATAAACACTGTACATGTGCTAATTCATGCAGACAGTCAAGATATGAATAATACAGTTTAAAAATAGTTTATTACTGGTGTGAGATGGTAAATCAGTATCTTTTTTGGAGAAAAGAAAAGCAAACATTCAAGATAGTGTTTGAGTACTGAAATATCAAGCATATCTAATCATTCAAAATAACTAAGCATGTAAAATAAAGAGAAATAATTATAACAAAGGTGTTAACAGAGTGTCTAATATACATTTTTTAATTCAATTTAATAAAGACTGCTTAAAACTTAGGTTAAGTTGAAAACTAAGTCATTGACTTTAACACACATCTGGTCTTTTTGTCTTTTGCCCTTAATGTCATCTGAATTGACAACTACAGATACAAAAATCTAAAATTATTCCTAAATATAAGCTCTCCCTCTTGTGGCTAACAAAATAATTGCAGTTAGTGTTACCCACATTATAGTGAACATTAATTAAAGTGTGTAAAAAATATTTTTAATTCTATCTTCTTGAACAAAATGTTTAAATCATTAGTTAAGTGACATTGAAAAAGGCAAGTTGTCATCCCTGAAATTTTTAGCAGGGTTCTAACTAACCCTCTTTACTTATTTAGAGGTATTTTTGACACTATGCATAGCTTACCCTCCCCACGCTCACCCCAGTTCCCCAGCTGTGAGTGTGAACTTAGTTAAGTTTTGCTTTAAATGCCACACAACAAAAATCCTAGTAATATATAAAGCTGTCAATAAAAACTTATATAACTACTTAAATACTGAAATGTAACACTAAAGCATCCCACAAATGAGAACCTTGAAAAATAAAATAGATGAAAGAAAAATAATGATGCCCAAGCATTTCAAGCACTTCACCTACATTCTCACACCAACTTGGCAAAGTGAGTAACCTCATTTTACACATGAGGAAACAGGTTCAGGAGTCTACTCCCGTCTACCATGTTGCCGTTTACAGCCATCTTTTACCTATCCAGTGTAACGACCAATTGCTGCCCTTCTAGAATAACATTTTTCACATCATCATCGTTGTCATCATCATCTATTCACCAAGCACCTACAATATGTTGACTGCCAACAAAATCTTCTCAGCCCCAGTATGTAACTTCACACCTCTGACTTTTAAATATAATGAAACCTACTTATTCACATCTCAAGAAGGGGAGTACATGTCCTGCTTACGAAGTAAAACTTAAATGACACTATATATTCAACTCTTTAATACAGAAATAAATATTTCTTATATAAGAAAAATCTACTTAACTGAGTTTCTACTTCTGCTATACATATTTTTCTTTAGCTTTTGAAAATCCACTGAGCCATTCGTTCCCCCAGAGGAATTAAAATTAAAATACAGGATATTCTCAGCCAAGAATTATAGACTTAAAAATGTGTATTTTGACAATTGTGATTCTCCCAAACAAGTGGGTTTCAAACATTTTTGACTGTAAGGCATAGCAAGCAATCATTTTATGCTGCAACCCAAAGAAAACAGGTTATGAGAAACCATACTTACCCTTATTATGTATAATACACTCTGGTATGTTCTGTTCTGATTTATTCCATATTTTAAAAATGCTTGTCATAACTCACAAAATTTCAGGATCAGTAAGAAAACACATAAGAGTTTGAAAACACTAACCTAATCCATATTTTCTAAACCAGGGATTTATATTTTAAGAAGTCATCTGTAACATAGTTCCACAATATAAATTTACAGATGATGAGCCAAAGAAGTACAGTAAACTCCATACGTAGGATCTGGTTTAACAATTGAAGCCATCGACTTAAAGCCAACATCAAAACAGGACACTGGTGGGACAATGGCTAACTTTCTGAAAGGGCTGTTACTGTTAAACAATGTTGTACACAATGAGTACCATATAAAAGACCTCCAGTAATTAAAAGGTTCACTTTGTCTAAAGGAGACAATATAGTACCTCATTTGCCTGATGATGAAGGAAATACAAAAGAGGAGTGTTCCAAAAAAGGGAGTTTCCCAAATAACTGAAAAATAATCCTTAAAAATATCTAATCCTTTAGTTAACGGTTTTATGGAAACATTCCTATGTACTTTCCCCTAATACAGTAAACTTAATTTATCATCTAAATTGTCCCACTTAAAAGTAGATGAAGTAACTTATAAAGATTAATAAAACACAGGAATATAAACTGGAAATAAGTATAAATGATGAGGTGAAAAAAACAAAACAAAATGTAGTGGGGGAATGAGGCTAACATAAAAATGCATGATATACAGTTTACCAAAAGGAGGCCACAAATTTGTTTGTAATTTTCTAGTGGCTAACCAGAAGAGGGAAACCTAATCAGTTTTGCAGTTCATATTGCCTACAGAAGATAAATGGAAATCAATTTTCAAAAAACCCCAACTGTACTTGAGTCCTAAAGGAGCCATTTAGGACATGCTATAATTACACAGTTCTTTAACATACCATACCCTTGGTATGGCTTTAACACAAAGTAACCTTTAGATGGAACTTAAGGCAATTCTTTCTAAAAACTTTCTCTCAGCTGATCCTCTGACGTTATAGTGAGCTTAAGAGAACTCAAGACTGCACTTTGAAGCCACAATTATAGCTTCATAGCTTCAAAAACTGGCCTTACCTCCTTGGGCCTTCAACCTCCCCCAAATTCTGGCATAGAGATTCTTCACTATACTGTTAATTATCTCATGCTTTCAAACAGGCATTTTTTGGGGGAGCCAGCTTTCTGAGATATTCTCAGTGGAAGTTATCCGAATTATGTAATTCCACATGAATGATAGCATAAGTCCCATTCTATATCATGTGCTTCCAATACACTATCTATATAGCCCCTTAATTTGATCTACTCTGATTCTAACCTTGCTTCTTTCAAAAATGATTTGAAGGGGCTTATAAAAATGACAAATACAGCAAAAGTAACAAGAGGAAACCTAGGCTGACAGGCTAAAATTCTGACAAAGAAGATAATTTTAAGAAATAGTTTATGTGGACATTGTACTAGACACATTGTTTAAAAAAGAAAAAACTTTCTTGCTGTAATCTTAGATAAAATTTGAAGGCATAATTGAAGTACTGCTCAAACGGCAGAGTTAGTTGCAAAGAAACTGTATGGCCAGCTCACAAAACTTAAAATATTTACTGCTGGCACTTTATAGAAGAAGCTTGCCAACCCCCAATCTAAAAGAGTGGCTGCATGTCACATCCTCAAATTGTTTTCCTTAACTGATCTTGATCATTTCTCTCACGCAGGTTTTTGATAAGAATAGGTCTGAAACAATTCACATTATTTACTTAGGTCAGTAAACTTTGAAAATCAAATGATCAAACAATGAAGTCAAGTCAGTATTTTTTATCAGATAGAAGGTATCCACGGCTATCCTAACATAGTACCAACAAAAATTATTAGATAATTTAAAACATAGAACTTTTGAGTTGAGTAACAATAATAGGTATTTGAGAAAAAGAGTTGAAGTACATGAACTCTGATAGCTACTTCTGTTCTTATCCTAAGAGGGAATAATTTCTTAAAATTCACGCTATCCCAAAGACTATAGGGTTGTCCGTGTTTGCTCTTAAGACAAAGGGATATTACTATAGATAGAAATGACTAATTCTTCATGTACAACATCAGGGTTTATTACAGAATACTTCCACATACCTTAGTTCCCTAAAATCATATCTAATACTAATCATTCAGAAATTCCGTATAAGGCATCCCAATGTGCACCTTTCTACTAAAGTTCAAGCCTATTGTTGATTAAGTAATAGTTAAATGTTTTTTTATAAATATATTGTGATCGGAAGTCACATTCAGTATCCAAATAGTATCCATTCATTTCATTTTAAAAGTTAAATCATAACAGAAATCTAGGTACCTACACAAAGTGATCTGTGGAAGAGAACGTGTACTATTTTAATGTTCAGGAGTGTTCGTACCTTGAAATGCTTAGTCTTTGGAGATCTCTGCTCTTCAGATTGTCTTCTTGATGTGGATCCTTTCATTTGGGAAAAAAAAGTTTAAAAGTTGTAATTTTTGCATTTTATTTTGTCTCAGCTCTTTATTACCAGAGACATATTGTAGCTTTTATAGAATACATCTATGATTATATAGCATAAAATGAGATTTCACATTCAATTTTATGAAATCAACTCCAACCTATACAAAATATTTCAATCACTTCCAATTATTTAAAGCATTAATACTTTGATTTTCTTTAAAAAATAAAATTGTTCTCACAAAATATATTTCTGAGAACACCAATCTAAAGTCTATATTCAAAAAAGTATAACAAATTCATCACATTACTACTGTTTTTTCAAGGTGTTGCTGAATGAATTCCATGGGCAAATGGAAGTTTTTTGGCATTTTCTTTTTCGTACTATTACAAAAAAAGTATCAGAACTTTAACAAGTTACTGTTTAAAAGATCAGCATATAAATATCCTCCTTACATGTACATACAAAATGACCTGGCCAGGATATCATAAAGTCCCTTTACACTTTAAAGTATTAGTGGTTTACTTAGGTTGTAGATATTAAGACAGCACTGTAATACTTTTGTTTGCAATTCATTCTCATTTAAAAGTCTGTAACAAATGAAAATGACTATTACAGGTACTAATTCTACTGGCAGAAGTGGCCACTATAAGCTGAAAGAACAAAATTTAATTTTATTATTTCTTACTTACATAATCTATGTAAGTAGATTATGTAACATAATCTAATTTCTATGTTAATTTCTAACATAATCTAAATTCTATGTTTTAAACTGGAATATTAAAAAGGTACACAAGGACTTCGTGAGTATTCTGAACTTTGGAGTGTAAAATGTCAAAAATGCTTCATCTTATAGGAATTAAACCATTTTTGGATCTCTGATTTTAACACTGTAAAAATTAAACTGCATTTTAGGAAGCCCTATGGAGAGGGGAAACAACTGGCTCATGAGTCAGGGGAGGTTTGACTACGAATGAGACACATATCTTTGGACATTCTTCTTTCTTGTTTTCTATAGGAAATGAAAGAATTAGATCAGATCGCTTTTAGTTTCTTAGTATCATTAATTTAAAAAATGTTTACTTAGTGTATACTTAAACATAAATGTTCATTGAAAAACTTTCCTCATTTTTAAAGCCAATGATATAAAAAATTCTGACAGTTTGGGTGGGAAAATATTTTTCCAGTTACAATTCAGAAAATCTAATGTAAATCAGCAATAAGCTCAAATGGATTATCTCTAATATTCAAAGTCCCAGTGTCTGGCCAGTAATTGGGTTGCCATATTCTAAAGGCTATAACGGGTCTGTTTCCCAACTAGTGCAATATTATGTGGGAGTTTCACGTAAACAGCAACCCATGGCTACAAAATCTTGGGAAACAATGTTCAAGGTATACAGGTTCCTATACAATAGAACTTCTCAGAACCTTTAATGCACTATAGCATATTGTGAATCTCTAAATGGGCTATTTTATTAGAGACCTTAGATATCCTCTAAACCAACTCCATTTTACTAACCCAATGTTTCTTATATTTCGTTGGCCCTAGAATCTGTATTTCTCACAGGACCAACTGTTCTGACTGTAAATAGCTGTAAAGAGGAATATTAGGGGGATACAGCAAGTCTAAAAGGCTCATAATGGAACTGCCCCTGGAACCTCACTAACACAAAACACTAGTTAACTGAGTTCACTAATTAAATACTTCAAAAAAACCAAAAACATACTATTATGTCCATGTAGGATGCTATTACATACTTCAGAAGGTATCATAAAATATGCTTCACAGAAAGTACCATTTTAAAAATATTTATAAATATGGGTAGAGTAATGCAAGCATAAATTTCTCTCCCTGACTTGCTTTCAGATTCCCATATCCCAGAGGACTCCAATCAACAATGCCTCTGAAACAAGATTTAAAAGTACACATCCCACAACATCAAGATTTCAACTTGGAACCCTTGATAAATTGGTATTTCCACTCTTCCTCCTCCTGGTTCATTTCTTTGTATTAGTTGTGAGCAGTTTTTACTTCACAGCCTCACTCCACCCCTAATAAATGCCTGTGAAGATGGGGACCATGTTTCAAATATTTTTTTCAATATTTCTCCCCTCAACTCTTAGAAGTTTCTTGTCTCTCATATTTAATTTCATCATCAGTTAAAGAAAAATGATATCTAAAGTTTCTTTGTCTTCTAAAAGGCAGTTTCTGTGATTGCTTGCTTATGATAGATGAATTTAAACTAAAAGCAAATTCATTCCCTAGCACCATCTAGTGGAAAAGAGTAACTAATGAATTAAGAACCAAAATTTGAACCACACATACACACACAAATACCTTTCCGGATTATTCTAATCAAGTTTTTTTAAAAAGTACTCACTTACTGAATATACTATTTACTGGGCACTATGCTAACTGCTTTACACACACTAACTTAACATTCATGAAAAAATAGGTATTTAATGTATACTTTACAGAAAACAAGTTTCAAAAAGTTAAATGACATTCCTAATGTTACTCAGTTAATAAGCAACACCTCGATTATTATCCAAGTTTCTATGATTTCATGGTACTGCTTCCTACTCTACAATGAAATATCCATTATTTGGATATCTAATAATTTGATAAGAGTTATCTAATTATTTCAAGTAGAATGTACACATTGACAATTATAATTCAGGGCTCCAAGGTGATCTTTTCTTCAAGCACATCTTTTTTAAAAGAGGCTTCTCAGTGGCTATGGCAACTGAGTTTGTGGAAAACGATGCTGAAAGGCTCTCAAGGAACTGTGTTGTGTGGCCACAAGTTCAAATCTGAGAAGATCAACTTCAAATGTCAAGTAGGAAAAAAACTCATTTTGACTCTAGCAGGAATTGACAGTAATTTTCGTATTGTTGCCCCTTTATCAGGACTGTGAGCTCCAAAGCAAGTTCTCATTGCCCAGTTCACAATAATGCAATTGGTCAAGGTCAAGGCCAAGGCAGAATGCTATATTATCTCAATACCTGGCTCATTCTTTTCCAGTGGTCATCTCTCATAAAGAATACATAATAAAAGAGAGGAGTGTCAGCTTCATCTAAGGACATTTGAGATTCAGGGTAGAATCTGGCTGGCAGTCAGGAAGTATGGGAGAGGAGTTCCTCTTTCAGGCAGTAGCATCCCAGAGGAACAGGGAATAAGAAACAGTTCCTCAATAATGTTGGAATGCTCTAGTAAGCAAAATGGTTGAGCTGAGAAACAATTATATAACTGGTTTACACCTTAGTCTGAAATACATGAATGCATAAAATGGCTATTTCCTCTAGACTACTAAGCTTTTCAATTTCTTGTAACAACTATTTTAAAGTATGCATTTGGTACATTGTTCTCACACTCCTTGTTTTTGTATCATTTCCTCTTTTATCCTTAGCCCTGTTATGACATCTGAAAACATATCAAAGCTTGTTAGAACCCAAGCTAAAGTATTAGTAAACAGATTCTTGGTAAGGAAATGAGAAGCAGCTTGTGTTTTAGAGGATGACTTCAGGCTAATTATATTTAAGCAATGCAGCAGGTTTTTGTGCTTGTTTTTTTTTTCCCCCAATTCTTAAATTCTCAGTTCTTTGCTGATAGTTAAAGTTGTCCCCAAAGTATTAGTCTTCTGAAATTAAGTGGGCTCTGTGAAGTTTTCTTTGTTGTTGTTAGTTTTTCTTAAAAAAAGAAATTCTAAAAATCAGGTTGTCTCTTATGTCTAAATTAATCAATTAAGTTAAATAAAATGGGAAACTTAAAACTTGAGGATTCTCTTTAAAGTTTAAGGAAAAAAAGATAAGGAAACTAAAGAAAGGGAGTTTGAAAGAACAGCTATAATAAATTAACTAATATGCTTTTTAAAATAAACCTTTTTAAAAGGCAAATTTATATAATCCTGGGATCAAACTAAAAGTATACAGTGTGTCAAATTTTAGCAGAAATGATTAAAGAGGAAGATAAACATGTATTTTCAAAGAATAGAATATTACCTAAATAGTTACAATTTATGTTAATGTTATAGTTGAATACATACTTAGTTATAAATCCTACAAATAATGCACAAAGAATACTAAATTTCTCAATTTAATAATTCTGTAGTACCGTTTGTTTGGCTTTTTGTAGTTCTATTTTGAGATCACTACATTCTTTCCTCATCAGTTCCAGCTCTTGTTCCAAACCATGGATCTTCAGGTCACAGCTCAACTTTTCCACCTCCCAGTTTGATGAAGGTGGATTTAAATTCCTCATCACTACAAAAAGGACCGATATCAAAATTATTATCTTTGCTTTCTATATTGATCACAATTCTAAAAAAGTTATGTTGGTAAAATGTAGATAAAAGATAAACTAATATAAAACATGTACAATCAACAGTTTTTTAAAAACAGTAATTACTGCCAAAGTCTATGCTAGTAACAATAAAAAATCTAGCAATCTTGTTTTAGACTATATTAATCATCTCATCTCTGAGTTTCTATATAAGTTAAAGTTCTAATTTGTCAGTCTGATGTTAAAACATGCTATGCTAAAATCAAGCATATGCTAAAATTGCAGACAGATCAATAATCTGTTTTATAAAAGTCAAGGCTTAGACTATGATAAAAATAATAAGCTGAATAAACTGAAGTTCAACTAATCATTCCATCGAGTCTCCTCAAAGTATACACTTTGACCAGCAAACCTAGAACATGATCTCTAAACAATTTTATTCATAAACATTACACTATAGAAATTCAATATAACTGGATACCACTTTATCCTTGACTTAGTACTGTAGCCTATCTACAAAAAGCCCCAACTAGCTACCACAAGAGATCTTATCTCAAGCTCTCAAAAGGTCTCTCAGAAGCTTACTCTACTTCAGCTTGTCTAATCAGAATGTTCACGGGAACAGGCTATTATCCATATCCTCCAGACCTGACTGTGCACCCCAACATCTCATCTCTACCTTTTAACAACCTACAGACAGAAAAACAAAGTAATTCTAACTACTCCCTGACAGTGTGTCTAACCGTGGGCGAGATGTTCAGTAAGAAGGAAAAGCCAGGACATACCAGTGGGGTAGAAGTTTTGACTTCTACTACTTCTACTTCTGGGTTCTACTCCTTCCCTCCTCTACTTCATCACAAACGAACCCTGAATAAAAACCATCAAATTTTCTCAAGGACAATTTACAGCTAAGGAAAAGTTAAAAGGAGTTGACCACTGTGTGAAAGCAGAACAGAGAAATTAATGTAAGCCTAAAAATTAAAAAAGTTAAGGCTCCTTAACTTTTCTATAACAGATATAGAAAACTGGTGATAGATATAAAACATAAATGGAAAAATGTATTAATTCTGTTAGAATATTTGTAACAAGTAAGTGGCATACCCTGCTGAGTTTCCACCTCTGTCCTTAGCTGGAGGAGTTCTACTTCTTTAGACTGTAGCTGTTCATTCAATACTTTCAATGATTCAGAGTTGTCTTTATTCTAGTTAGGCAGGGAAAATGCCAAATTACATTCAATAAAATCTGTACGTTGGTATTATATCTTAATTTTCAAGTAAATATTGAAAAAACTCATTCTAGTCTTTAAAAGCAAGGTACAAAAATGAACTCAGTTTCTCACTAATCTTTGTCTTTTTCTAATTGAGGACATTATTATTCATTTTTTTCCTTTTAAATATAATGACTAATTCCACCATGTCATGATTTTTCAAAATAAGTTAGTGGTGTTAGATGTATTTAAGTCCTAAACATCATTACATACTAAGTATTTACATTGTACAGAATAACTTACAAGCATTACTAAAAATTTCAATTTTGCTTTGAATATATACATTTTAAAATTGTAATTATTATACTAAATGTAAACATTTAACTTATTTCTAATTTCAAACCTCTTGAAGGAGAAAACTAATTTGAAATATAAAAATGTCATTCTTTTCAAACCAACTTACCATTTTATCTAATTTGCTCTTCAAATTATCTCTATCAATGCAAACTTCTCGATATGCATGATAGGCCTTATTTACTTGTTCTCGTCCCACAGAACTTGCTTCTTCATCTAATCGAGCTCCAATAAGCTAACAGTATGAAATGAAAAGAGAAAGCTCAAAAAGGTATTATACGTTAAAAAAAAAAGTCAGTCTTCTGATGACTCATCTTAATTTTTATAACACAGGGGTAAAGCCTGGACTATAATTAGGTGAATATTTCATTTTCATGCAATAAATCTTTACTGATTAAGAAACCAAAAAGAGTACAGAATATTTTTAAAAGTCTTCTATCCTTTTACTTATCAGTATTTTAAACTTCAGAGTATATGTTTTATAACATAAACCATCACAACTACAACAGAGTACACCATTCTTTTAAAGTGGTTAGGTGTTTTCCTCGTCAGTAGTATCTAATTTTCATCATTGGAAAAAGTATCAAGTTAAGGCAAAATTGACCTCTTAAGGAATGGATGTGTTAGTTCATTAAATCCTGTATTTTTCCAGAATAGGTATTAGTAAGATTATTGGTTGCAAAGTACAGAAATATTTCCTATGTCAACTATATACTAAATCCCATTTTTCTATGGAACTATAAAATAAATATTAGCTATGAGCTCCAAAATGTTACCTTCTCTCACTCTATCGCAGTATGTTACAAATTTACTTAATTGACCTTAAAGTAAAAAAATTCATATGAATGTGAACAAATTATGATTATGTTTACAGTTGACTCCCCCTCCTCTTATCTCTCCCAATGAATCAAACTTGACCGAATCCCATCCTTAAGTTTTTCTATACAAGATAATGCATTTCCTTTGTGCTAAGAATCCACTTCTTTTACCCTTTGTGGAAACTGCTGTTTGTAAGATATGTATACACTGATCTAATGTGAAGAAATACAAACAAACTAACACTTTAAAATTCAAAAATAAATGGATGATTGAAGAAGACTTCCCAACACACAAAGCCAAGAAGATCTGGTGATTATATTGAATCAGCTACCTTACTCATATATTCTATAACATTTAGGTATGTCAGTACTGTGCATGAAAAGGTAGACAGAAAACATTAATTTATCAGTTAAAAGCATTATTCCTACTATAAGTGTTAAAGAATAAAAGACAATGTTGAGGTAAAGAAGATTTCATTACTAGTGAAGACATTATTAAACATATTAGAACAATATCCCAGAAGCTTCCTCCTTTGACACTTAATTTCCTTTGTTGGCACATCATTTTTTGTTGTTTTTTTTTTTTTTTTGCACAGATTTGAAAATTCTGAATAAAATACATACAGCTATGAAGGTAAGGCAATCTGAAAAAATTTAATTCCTCCAAGTTGTTAAATCCTCTTTTACAAATATTCACCAAGCCCATGGTACGTATTTTGAGATTAGCAGTGAGTTATCTTTGGAAATTTAGTACTACCATGGAAGACAGAACAGAAAATATTTAAAATTTGAATTATTCTTTATGTTATAAAGCATAATGAAGGTAGAAGATAAAATTACCTTTTCTTCCAAAAATCTTATTCTTTTCTTTAATAAAGAGTTCTCTTTTTCTGAATCCTTAAGACGTTTTTTGATGTCTTCATATGCAGTAACAAGGGCAAAATGGGAAGCAACAGACTCATCTCCTGAATATATTGAAATTGGAGTCACTGTATCTCTCCTATGGGCTTTTTCATGATTCAGAATGCAGATATCATCTTCTACCAGTGCATCCATGACAGCTATTACATAAAAGAAAAAAAAATGATATACAAATATCTCATTGAATAAATGAGCAGGGAAAAAAAGACATATTTACAATAATGTGTATACTGGGGCAATGTTTAAAAACTCCTTTTTCTTTTAGAGGCAGTATAGCACAGTGGTTAAAAGAATAGACTCTGGAAGCAGACTGCTTGGGTTCTAATCCAAGCTCTACTATTTGGTGTCTGTGTGATTTTGGGCAAGTTGCTTAACCTCTCTGCCTCAGTTTCCTTATTTGAAAAGTATGGAAAATAATAGCAAATACTTCACAGGGTCTTAAGAATATTAAATAAGTTGCTATCTTTAAAGCATTTAGAACCATAATTATTAGTAAGTTCTATAAAAATCTATGAAATATCATTTTGATTAAAATGATCAAAATTTTTAAACACTTTATGCTCATGTATTTCTTCATCATTTCCATTAGATCTATTAGTAGCAAGTTTTAGAGCTTCCCAAATTATAAATTTTCAAAACTTCTTTGAGCACAATTCATTACAATATATTACAGAAGTTTTAATGCATACTTTACTATATTCTTTCCATACCAGTAACTGGTTATATGTGTCGTGTATTCACAATAGAAAAGAAACAAATTGACACTTGAGTGCTCACTATGTCACAGTACCATGCGCTGTATTGTTTTAATATTATCTCCTTTAATCACCCCAACAATTCTATGAGGTAGGTGTCATCTACATTTTATATGTAGGCCTTAAAAACGTGAAGTATCTTCCCCAGTACAATCTAGAACATTACCTATATGTATTTTGCTCATCACTGTGCCCCCAAGTCACCACTGTATGGAAGTTGCTCAATAAATATTGATTATTGAATGAAGAGTGGATAGAATAGGATTAAAACTATACTCTGACTCCAAAATCTAAGAGAAGAGGCCAGTTACCTTTATTATCTAATGAAAAATATACTTGCTCTGTATATCTACCTTTGTTTTTAAGTTCAGTATTACTTCCGCATCTCAGAGTTGTGTTTCTGAAAAACACAGTGGAAGGAGAAATTGTGGCGGTATCTTTTAAGACCTCATGGGAAAAACAAGGTAAGAGGGGACTACAGGTAACGTAAGAGAACCTAAAAATTCCTTTTAAAATATTTTTTTAGTTTAAAATAAAACACTAAATATAGCATTCTAAATAAAGACTATCAAGGGATTTCACTTATCTTAGTAATTAATTGTCACTGGAAAAATATTTTTTACTACCCCCAGCTTAAAATTTGCTTATTTACTAGTATTAGTCACTGTTCAACAACATTACAGATGAAGAAACTGAAGTAGAAGGAATGTATTTTTTCCAAAGTAACGGAGTAAGTTGAAAGTTGAGATGTAAACATAGGCAACTTAACTACAGAATCCATATTTCACTATGCGTGCTTTCCTCCAAAATGTCTGATCTCCTTCCCTGTGTCTATTAATGCCTATAAAGTTTTTTTTTGCTTTATTTCACACCACATGAATACTAACAAAAGGTTTTGTTTGTGTTCTTTTGGGTGTGGTCTTCTATCATTGTATTTTTACTTTTCTATAATAATTATAACTAAAAATTTCCAATTGCTCTCAACCAAAGCCGGAGTTTGAAATGTCTAAGTTATTCATGTCTATCTAGGATTAAAGGAAAGGTAGGCAAAAATAAATGTGCTTATTACAAGTCTTGAGTAAGTAGGTGAAACCTGCCATCCAGTCAATTTTCACCGACATCAATTTAACATTTTTAAACTACATAGGACAACTCCTGTTCTTAAGTTAGAATCTTTCTCAGTTTATGAATGAAGTCCGAAAACAAGAATGGACTATGAGTCAGCGGTCCGCAACCTTTTTGGCACCAGGGACCAGTTTCATGGAAGACAATTTTTCTACGGACTGGGGTTGGGAGAGTGGGATGTCCTGGGTAGGGGGAAGGTGGTGCAGAGCTCAGGTGGTGACGCACAGCCCACTTCCTAACAAGCCAGGGACCAGTATCGGGCCATGGCCCAGGGGTTTGGGACTGCAGGATTATGTTACCTACTGCATACCAAAAAAGTGGCAGATTCTCATAACCATAATTAACTGCTTCTGATGGAAGCTGTACTTTCTCCTAATGATAAAAAGTTTAAGATTTCTTCCTCTACAGAGAAAACTTTTCCATCTCTGGATACAACTCTATTTCAACATAATAGCAAACATAATTCCAATCATGCTGCTGCTAATCGAAATTCTCATTACTTCTTTGCTAAAGGAAAATATGAACTGAAAGTATGCACATGTATCTCCGTATAAAACTGTTACACAAATACACACACAGTATCTTAAAAATAGAACAAGTAGAATAAGCGTAGATGATTAGTTAAGTGGTAAGATGCAGTCTAGTTTGAGGGGTAAAATTATGTCCATAGTAGACATTTGATTTAAGTAACTCAAACAAATGGGCAAGATTTATACTACTTGAATA
This sequence comes from Propithecus coquereli, assembly GCF_000956105.1. Taxonomy (NCBI): domain Eukaryota; kingdom Metazoa; phylum Chordata; class Mammalia; order Primates; family Indriidae; genus Propithecus; species Propithecus coquereli. The sequence goes on from NW_012146523.1 coordinate 4,855,599, forward strand.
ATTTTTTTTCTAAAGACACCTGAGAACAAGAAATAAACATAAACTGCCCTACAAAGTCAAAACAGATGCCCCACAGTTTGTGTACTTTAAGGATCAGAGCCCACATGCTTTTGCTTTACACAAAGTTCTAGCCAGCTCAGCTCTGTGATTTCCTTATTTGTTCATTTATCATGTTTTTTTTATCATGGAAAAATCATTTACTCTGCAAGGAAAACCAAGCGTGACAAACAGTTGTGCAGAAAATAATTCTTATGCTATAAAAGTAGGTGATATATTTGAAACAATACAGAATGCTATGGAGATAAGGGATAGGGAGGAGAAGTGCTTTTCAAAGACAATACCACAAAAAAATCAAATGACTGTTAAGCGTGTACTCTAAAGTGAAGAGGATAGTTATTTTCATCATACTGTACTTACTGTACTTAAACATTTATGGTCTGCTAACTTCCAGCAGAGACAATGAGTTCAAAGACCTGAGTGTGGAGTGAAGGGTTGAGAAGGGGAGAGGCAGGAGATGAGATTAGATAGATAGGATGGAAACAAACTGAGAAGATTCTTTATGATAGAGAGACTACTGATTCTGGTCCTTATTCTATGGGATATTAAAAAGGTAGAACTGGACATAATTAAAGAGTATGAAGAATACTCACACACATTTATTAAGAAAATTTCACAACCAAATGAACTACTTAGCATTGTGCTAAATGTTTATAAATATTAACCGATCGAATTTTCATGACTACCCTATAAGGTAGAAAATCTCATTTAACCCATTTCACAGATGAGAAATCTGGGACCTGGAGAGGTCATGAAGCTTAGCCAGGATTAGTATGTAGCAGAACAGTATGTAGCAGAAGCACCTGTGTTTCAGAGACTGAGCTATTACTATTTTTCCCGCCCCAAAGAATCTTTTACAAAACCTTACATTCATCAAGAACCACAAAACTAGGAACCCCTCAGAAGGTTTCTAAGTACTTTAGAGGGAAGGGGATGTACATTTTATGCAACAATGTCACATTTTATACAAGATAACTGGTCATTTTTAGAAAGACAAAATGAGCAGACTCATTTATAATTAAGATTATAAGTATTTTATATATTTTTATCTATTGCCTTTTTTATTTACAAATCATCAAAAAGTTGCATACGTATAGTCTCTCTCTAAATATAAAAAACATTATCGGCATAAAAAAGATTTTTCAAGTTTTATACCATTATTCTATATATTTATTCTACGTTCTATAAACACTACTTGGAACACACTAGAAAGCAGCATGAAAATTGGTTATCTATGCTAAAATTTATTTAAAAAATAGCCACATATTAAAGCATACCTAAGAGAAAATAAATCCACTGGCACCACAGATATGCATTAGGTTTTATTACGTTTTAAAATAACTGTCACTTAAATTTGTTATAAAACAGAAAATGAGAATTTTGATTTCTATCCCTGAAAAATAAATATGAAATCACAAGTATCAGAATATTAATACTTACCATATTACTCTGTACAAACCAGACCTCTGGAGATTAAAACCTGTAGAGCCAGGGAAAATGAGATCTTAGTAAGAAACCAAATAATACAAGGTGGATATCACATTATATTTATTACTACAATGAAAGGAGAACTTTTAGCAAACTGACAAAGTAGACTATGTACAGCCTTTGTTTTTACTGCTTATGCAAGCATCCTTCATCATTCTTCAAATTTATTTCTACAGAGACATAAAGGGAGCTGCAATAGTTTGCCTCACAATAATGATTTAGTTTTACACACTTCTGTTGTAATGAAATATCTCTTTGTCTGTATCTAAATCAGCTGGTCCAAGAAGTTTGATTTTCTGGTTAAATGTTAAAAGTATAACCTGGCTATTACTATACTTAAACTAGACCAAGCTAGTTATAACATTTAACACTTAAGGAAACTTACCTATATTATATCTAATCTTATTTACCATAATTTAAATTTTCTTAAAATAATAAACCTTTGTTTACATTAATCTTTAAGAAAATGAGTGCCAGAGAAGAATATCGTTACCAAAAATGAGAGTTACCAAAAGATTAGACAATTATTTAAATAGTCTAGCAAGAATTGATAACATTCACTTTCAAAACTTAACAAATGACAAAACACTGTCCCCAAACAAGCTTAATCAATAAAAACTACAAAAATCAACAATAGATGTATTCCACAGGGACATGCCAACATTCCAAGAGGCTGGAGATGACCTACGAGGGCAGTGTTTGACAAAGTAAGGTGTGGACTACTGCTTTAGAATTGCTTGGAGTTCTATTAAAAATGCTGACTGCTAGGCTCCACTGCAGATCTATACAAATAAGAAAAGCTGGGTTGAAAATCACAAACTGCACTTTCAATAAGTACCTTAGGTGATTTTTAAGTCCCATTCCAATTTAAGAACCACAAATTTAAGGAGAACAGAGCTAAGTCACTACTACATGATTTACAGAATTCTAATTATAACTAGTATTCTTGAACATTTGTAGGCATGGCTAGTTCTATGTTATGAATTGGTAAACACTCCTTTTTCATGAAGATTTTTTTTTTAATATTATATAGAAAGTAATCTCCATTTATCCTCATCTCATTGCAATAACATTGGAGGGTTATATATAGCATATTTATAGGCAAATATATCTATATGTAGTCAGGCAATTATTTTATATATTTGGCAATTAAATTTTGTTTCTTCTTAGAGGTTTACTTAATTATAAATTAAAAGAGAATTAGAAAGGACTGAGGTAAAAGATGTTGACAATTATCGTTGAGAACTGAATTTCCCAAGAATGATAATGGAAAAAGAGGGCACAATTTATCAAATAAGGTGAGCAGAAAAGAGAACAGTAATGCCTAAGGCTTGGGTAAATACAGGGAGGAAAAAAAAGATTTAAACATTATTACCCAGGACTATCTTAGATCATAAATTTCAGTTTTTGCTATGATCAACACTGAGTGGACCCTCAGTTTTTTACATGCTACAGATACAGGGGTTTGAGATAGTAGAAAACATATATTCTGACACCAGATTGTTCTTTTTTTCAGACTAAATATGATTATCCTATTTCATCATCATATCTACCATTTATTGATCATTTACCATACGCCAGGCACTAATGCTTTTACATGTGTTTTTCTACTTTTAAGGTAGGTATTATTATCTCAATTTATTAACAAAGTCTTAGAAAAGTTAAATATTTTCACCTATAGCGATGTAACTAATCAGTGTCAAAGCTAGGGCATAAATCTAGATAAGCTGCCTTTTAAATCTACATGTCTAATATAATATTCTGAGAGGCAATACAAAATGGATTCTGATTTTCCTAATAAGAATCTGGACAGGAAGAACTCTAAGGTAGAAAGAATACTGGCCCAGGATTCAGAAACCCAGATTCTAGTCTAGGACCTGCCACCCTAATTATAGATTAGTTCACTTTACCTCTCTAGATCTAAATTTTCCCATGTATAAAATGACAAGGTTAGACTACATAACTAAGATGCTACCTTCCTAAATTGTAAAGGCAAAAGTTTAATCCAAATACAGAATGGCAACCTACACAGATAGACAGGAATTCACATTTATGCCAGGAACTGAGCAAAAGGTACAGTACACATATCACCCAAAGTCCACGCCAAACTTGGCAAGAAAGGTATTATCACCATCAAAGATGAGGAAATACAGGTTCAGAGATAAGGTAAATTTGCCTTATCATACCAGCAGTATGTGACAGAATTGGGGTTTGAACCAAGGCTTATATGGTAGGCTCTTTCCTCCATTCTACATTGCCTCCTAAAGTGAATCTTATTCAGAACCTCTGAGAAGGCTAGGATATTCCTGGACCCACTTCGAACAATCAGTCTAGATACCATGGAGCAAGGATTAAGTCTTACAGAGGACGGATAGATCAACACTTACTCCTCTTTCCCTATTTGTAATGAAATAATCAGGGGCAAAAATGGCCTAACTAGTTTTATAAAGAAGGGATCTTCAAGTGCTTCCTTTCAAGATACTATGGCATAATCTATATACCTTGGCAATCAAATGTCCTCTAATTCAGTCTGTCCAAAAACGTACTCAGCAGCAGATATCCAATACAAAAAACTCCACTTTCATTTTTATGACCCTCACTGAATCATCCCACTAACTGCATTAGTCCAGAAATCAGTTTATATAACCAGGGAATCCTAAGAGTCTTTCAGGGATAGCATAGGTATGAAGAGAAGTCTACTTGTCATTCCTTTCATAAAATAATATATCTCAATGAAAATGAGCACCTGTTATACAGTAAATGTTACTGGTGTTATCAATAACTATTTTCTAACAATGATAAGACAATCATAATTTGATTCAGAATATAAGTGCCATAAAAAAGAAAACAGTAAGTCACCCTGGTTCTATTACTTCATGGATTATTAAAAACATCACATCAATTTACTTACTAATCATGACAATGTTCTGTGTTGGTAATTAATAGTAACTGTTCATGGTATACCAGGTAGTGTGCTTCCGCTTTATGGAAACTATCTCATTTGTTCTTCATAAGAATTCATTAAATCTATGTAACACCTCGGAGGTGGGTAAGAATCTCCCCATATGACAGGAAATGAGACATGCAATCCTTAGAAAGTGGGGGAGCCATGAAAGAAAATCTGGCTGCTGATTCCAGAGCAAGCATAACTCTTAGAAACTATGCTTTGGCGCCTTGGAGAGTAAGTATTTCCACAATTTTAGAGATATGGAAAATAGGGAAGAAGTTTAGCCTCTTACCCAATGTAAATGGAAAATTCAACACTCAGATACTGGTGTTCTTACCTAAGCCAATACCATTTCACATTACACTATGCTGTCTCTTTAATATTTGAACTTTACATTTGCATATGACATCGCATTAAAATTTTTTAACCATTCTGTAAAGGATGCACCATTCCCAATTTACAGATGATGGAATGATCACAACAGATTGGGCAATACGATATGGCGTTTTTAGAAAACCAAAACTTAAATTATGCCTTGAGATCTAGCTCAATCCAATTTAAAATTTCAATAATTGAAAAAGAAAACGTTTTCTATGCTTAAGGAGTACAGGTCAATTTTAATCCTGGTACATCTATATCTTTGATCACCTTAGCATATTTCCAATACATCCTGGAGCAATTTACGTTTTGATTTGTATTACAGTTTTCATGTGTATTTTACCTCACTTTCGAGTATTCGAGTTTCTTGTGTGTAGGGACAAGGGTGTTAGTTTACCTTGCATGTAATCACTCAACGAATTACTGAAAACCAGAATGAATACTGTATTCAGGTTAGACACACTGGAGAAACGACGAATACCTACTGTTAGCTCTCAATTACAGTACAAAGGGTCGTTATTCACTGCTCTGATGCTCCAGGCAGTACCATCCCAGCCACAGGTCCCTCTTCCCTTTCCCATATAAAGCCATCTCAATGAATGGGAAAAAAAATCCCCCAACATCTGAAGGCGCCCCAGTAAATGAGAACACATGAGGAAAATGAACAATAGGGGAAGAAGTAAAGTGAAAGACCAAGAAGGGTCTGGAACAGGTGGGGTGTGGAGGTGACAGGAGCAAGGGATGCCCAGGGGTGAGCCGCTCCCTAAAGGAGGAAGGGCGGGAGGGGGTGAGAGAAAAATGACGTGTCTCTTCAGACCAGTAATAGCGGCAAAGGTTGGTCCCGGGATTGCCCGCACCCCCATCCTCGTCTCTGCCCCTGCCAGTCACTCACCCCGAAGCCAGGCTATGTAGGGCCGCCCCCAGGGCCGCCGAGTTCCGATTCTCTAGTGTTTGGAAACGGACCGAAAACGACCCAGGTCGCCAGGGGTCACCACGGGCTTCCGGTTTCCTCAAAGACACCGCCGCTTCCCCACCGAAGGCAGTCGCACCAGGTGCGCCGCGGAAGGATTCCCATTTCTTCTGCCTTGGCTACGCCAGGCCCGGCGCAGGCCCTGTCCTTCGGTAGTGGCCTTGGAGGTTCTGGAAGGAGGGGCGAGCACAGGCAGGAGGCCGAGCAGCCGCGGGAGAAGGCCCGTTACCCAGCAACACGCGCGCGAGACCCAGGCCCTCCGGCGCTGGCCGGCCTCGTCAGGACCTACACGGCCCGGCGGCCGCGTCGCCCGCCGTAGAAGGGAAGCGCTGTCGAGAGGGGCTGGAAGGGTGGACCAGCAGCTCGCCACCGGAAAAGGAGCTGCCGCTGTCCGCGGGCTCGGCGCCAGGGCCGCGCGAGGAAACCGGAAGTCAGGCCCGAGGGAGCTGTGAGGACGTTCGCGAAGCCGGGCGGCTGCGGGGGGGCAGACGGGGCTGGTAGGGGGACGGCGTACTACGTGTCCCGTGAGTCTCCGCGGCAGGGCGGGGCCGCGGCGACGCGAGGAGGCGGAGGCGAAGGCGGAGTGCAGTTAGGTAAGAGCGTTACCCCGCTGCGGCGGTTGGTCTGAGGGCAGCCTTCAGAGGCGCCCTCTAGCGCGTCCTTTTTGCCCAGTGTCCACTTGAGGGGGTCTTTGAGCGTGTGGTATATACTTGCTTGCCTTAGCGCCCTTACAGGTTGCGTTGTCACCTAGTGGCTGGGAACTGGGAGGCCTGTTAGAAGCGCGGTTGGGGGAAGCCGTTTAACCCCCGGTAGGTAGCCTCTATTCCGGGCGCGTTGCGAACTCTCTGGCGATCATTTGAAGCACGGACCAATAGCTCAGGGTTCCATAGTTACTCACAAACTGAAACGCGAGTTCCAGCATACTGCTCAGTGTACGGAATGGGAGACAGACGTTGGCAAAGCTTTGGGCTTGTACTCGGCTTCCCTAGAGTTGCCACCACCCTTGGTTGTGTCTCTGCAGTCCCCAACCTTTGGCACCAGGGACCGGTTTCGTGGACAGTTTTTCCAGGGACGGCGTGGGAATGGGGAAGGCGGAGCTCCGGCGGTGATGGGAGCACTGGGAGCGGCAGTAAATACTGATGAAGCTTTTCTGGCTTGCCTGCTGCTCACCTCCTGCTGTCCCCCACCCTCCCCCCCTGCCCCGGCGCCAAGTTTCGTGGACGGAGGTGGGGTGGGCAGAGCTCTGTGGCCTGGTCCCTAACAGGCCAAGATGGGTACCGGTCCCCGGCCCGGGACTTGGGGACTGCACTTTGAAATGGTAGTCCTGGGCTGTGGAGACAAGGATAGTTGAATTCGTTATAATCTTTGGGGGTTGCAGCCAGATGCAACCCTTGTAGCTCTAGGCTACTACTGGTTCAACAAATGAATAAACGAGAGAACAATAATCATAGGAAATTTATCCTCTCTAACTGCCAATTAGCAACACTTGAGTTCCTCATCACCTGGTTAAAGAAGTATTTTATCAACTTGTGGCTCAAGTATCAGCTCAACGGTCAGTGCAATAGATGGATTTCAGCTCGAGGGTTTACTTGAAAACACATTTATTTTGTTAAATCTCTCTCTCTTTCTTTGTTTAGATTTAAGTGAAAATTCACAGCTGTTACAAAGACCACAACTTAAAGTTACATATTTAAAAAAATATTTAAAAATCTGTTTCTGTGTAATAGCTTAAAAAGGAGATTCATTCACTTCAGTTTATCGGGCTGGAGGATGGAAGAGAGCAGTATTTTTAATACTTTGAGCAAAATTCAGTCCTTAACTTTTCGATTGCTTCCATGATGCGCTTTATGAATTTTCAATTTAAAAGCGAACCATCAAGCGGGTATGTTTTGGCCAGTAGAGTTTCCAAGAATGTTAACAAAATCAATTGAGGCACCCCAAGGCATCAGAAATAAAGTGATCATCTAGTTTTTAATTTGGAGGTGTAGAAATGTTTTCTATTTTTTGAACCTTCATTCACCATTTAGAATAATTTGAGAATTGTTGAAAAGACAGGGAAATTCATATTTATTTTTTCTCTCAGGGCAAATAAACAGATAATGGCATAGCTTAGTATTTTGAAGTTTATCTGGTAAGAGAGTCTCTTTTTGTTTTAAAATACACACCTCCCGATTATAAATATTTAAAAATGGGTTTATTAACAAAGTATTTTTTTGACCAGAATGTATGTTTTATTATTTTAATTTTTCTTTTTTGAGTGTTGAACCCCTGCTAGGTTATGATAAAATATAACCCAGATATTCATTGCATTTAGTTGAAAATAGTCACTTTCTGCCCACTTAGATACATCTGCTTGAATTAACTTTAGCAAATAAAAGAAAGTGTTAGAGAAAACTTGTCGCACACCTTAGTTATAATCATGTGTTTTGTTATAAGCTTGCTGCAAAGGAAAAGACCTCTGCTAAATCAATTAAAAGATAGGGTGTTAGGGACGTTTTATAGGGAAAAAGGAAGGTTAGATAATCATCATTAAACTAGATAACAGGAAAAAATTGAGGGTCTTAACTAATAACTTTATGTTAACTGGTAGCCAGCTGGTTAGGTGAGTGGTTGGTTTTCCAGAGCATCTTCAGTTCCTTGAAGTTTATTAGAAGATTCTTAGGCATTTTTTTCCCAAGAGGGATTTGTGAATTACATTATCCAAAAAGTTCTTTCCCAGGCCAAGTTTGGGACACTATCTTTTCTTTTCTTTTAAACCATTGTTACATTTTCTATGGCTACAAACGCGACCTGAAATTTTCAAAACAATTCACTGCTTTAAAAAAAACAGACTTGTTACAGAATGGCCATTTTGGACTGAATTGAACACTCTTGACACCAGGTACCTTTTTAAGTGTCCTGCTTACGGATTGTTGTGAATACAAAATAAAGATATATTACAAAAGCTCCTTCTCCATCTTTTTCCACCTCCCCCAACCCTCTCACCGAGGTTCAGATGTTCTGGATCTGGAACAGGGCTCCTGAAGGATATGATGTTGACTGCCGGTAGTTCCCTTTTTCGTAAGGGTAGGTTCGATTTTAAGGCAATACCTGAACAAAGAATATGGGCCCTGACACAACTCATGACTGTGGTTCAGCCTGTTTCTCTTATTTTTAGGCAATCCTGTATCTTTGGAGTGACTTCAAATCTTATTTTTATTTAATTAGCCAGCGTGTAAAAACAATGAAAAAACTCTGTTTTTTTTGAAACAAGTGCTAAGTCTATTTCTGAGCTATGAAGAATATTTACAATAAGAAAGTAATTTTTGAGGAAAAATTTTAAAGTGAATTTCAGGTTAGTGATTTAAATTGTATATTAATTTAATTTGATTAAAATCATTTCACCCTAGGGGTCATGTTTTCTGTTTCTGTGTTCTATATTCTGAGTACTTTGTTCTGGTAGACCCTGGATAGATGTGACTCTACACTGTCAGCAAAACAGAACTTAAGGTGTTAAAACCACTAAGTTGAAATAGCAGTGTCTGTCTTTTCATATTAATATCAGCTTTAATGTCATTTCATGGGTTGTTTTAGAAGCATCCTTCCTCTCTTCTTGCATATCCCACACGTCCAGGGTGAGGGAACTGTCTTAGTGGCAGAGATAAATGCAGATTCAAGAATATTACCAAAAATGAAAAATCTGGTATCTGGGCATATGTAGTCTTTCTTCCCTCTTTCCCTCCTACCTGCCTCCCCCACTCCCAGAGAGTGCTGAACTAGACACCTTTCTGCTTTCCTCTTTAGTAATTGATTCCCACTCTACAAATAAAGCAATACTGTTAATATCACCTACATCCTGATAGTGGTTAGAAAGTGAATGACTCTAATGATGGGGCAGTTAATTTTGCAAAATTGGTGATTTTTCAGTTGCTTTTGAAAATGTTGCAGAAGGACTACATCGAGTTATCAGGTGATCATCAAGAATAATTTTTAATGACATACCCCTGTGTAACTTTTGGTATATAATTCAGGAGTTTAAAAAAATGATTATTGAGGTAACCAGAAATATTTCCACTGTCAAATATTTGGAATGGGTGAATACAAAATGTAAAAATAGAATTAGCCTGAACCTTGTTTCTTCCTAGTAATAAGTAATACTCGTTTCTGGATACATAACATATTGGGGATGGGGTGGGAAGGTCCTATCCATTTATTTATGACATACATTTCCAATAAAAGCTTTCTTTTGATATTTTATAATCATTATAATTGGTTATATATTGCTATTGATCAATAGTGTTATAGTAATTTAATAATCAATTTAAAGTATATGTGCCTATAAAGACAATAAACTTTTTCCTGTGTAAAATAGGAAGAGAGAAAGAAATAATCCTATTTTGAGGCTTTCATCTACATTATAAAAACCAAGACTACAAAGCCAGCTTTTCAGAGGAAAGGTATTTTATAAAGGTATAAAAAATATGATAACAAAGGATGACATTGAATTTCAGTAATATCTTTAAAAGAAATTAAGCTACATTTTTCAGAGAGGTTATGAAGCAAGGAGAATGAAATTTTCCAAACCCATTGTGCAACTCACACAACATAAAAGTGAGATTTTTGACTTGGTGTAGTGGTTAATGTTATGTATCATCTGGACTGTGTGCAGAACAGGGTGCCCAGATATTTGTTTAAACATCATTTCTGCGGTGTCTTTAAGAGTATTTTTGGATGAGATTAGTATTTGAATTAGTAGAACTGAGTAAAGCAAACTGTCCTTCCCATTATGGGTGGGCATCTTCCTATCCCTTTAAGGCCTGAATAGAACCAAAAGGTAGAGGGAGAATTTACTCTCTCTTTGAACATTTGAGCTGGGACATCAGTCTTCTTCTGCCCTTGCACTGGAATTTAAGCCATTTGCTCTCCTGGTTTTTAAACCTTTGGACTTAAACTGAATTATACCACCAGCTCTCCTGAATCTCCTGCTTATGGACTAGAGATTACAGGACTTAGCCTCCCTAATCACATGAGGCTTTCTATTTATATATATATGTGTCTCCATCCCATTGGTTCTGCTTCCCTGCAAAACCCAGAGTAATACACTTTGTACTAATTACAAAACTAGACGTGATTTCTGAGAGTAAAGATTTTGAATTATCTATAAATAAGTACTCAATTGATTCTTAAAAATCCCCCCAAAAATATGTTTTTGATTTAGTCAATGAAATTATTAATTATTTTCTCTTGACAGTCATTCTGTACCATTCCTTTTTGGATTTAGTAATTCCCTCCCTCTCATCCCATAGTCAAATCTGTTCACCTAGTTTTATGGATTCTTATGGATTATACTCCTTAGCTATCTGAACTATTACAATACTTTAATTTCCAATCTCTCTTTTTAACATTTTTTTGCTTCCAACTTATTTTATATATTCACTTCAAACTAGTCTTTAAAAACTATAAATATTATCATTATGCTTCTCTTAAACTCCTGAAGTGACTTCTTAACATTTTTTGAAAGGACCTTCTTACTTTAGCTTGACCTATTTTCCACCACTCTCATACACTGCCAACTCAGGCACTGAAGTTGGATATCTATATGCATTTGTAAGGTTTTCATTCAGGTTACCCTGATTATTCTTTTACAATATTTAATTTCTCAGACTACCATTGACGTTGTGAAAATAATTTTAAAATTCTCGGAGAATTGAGGAACTCCAGAAAAATTCTCTGACTTCAGTTTGAGAATTATGGATCTAGCTCTTACACGTTTGTACTTAATGAAAACACGTTTGCAAGGAAATCCTACGTGTCTGAGTAAGAAATATAATCAGAATACATTGAGTCATAAATTTATTTGGAATATATACCAGTAAGGTATCATCACTATCTCAACATCAAATGTTGCCTTGTAGAATTCACATATTCCTTTTGTGCTTGGAAAAAATGGTTTTTCTCCAAATACCATCCAAAACTAATATCAGATATATTTTTATTAAATGGATATTTTCAATAAAATGGATTGCTACCTAAATATTATGGACAGAAGTTTCAAGAGGAATTCTTACCTCATCTCGCTACCCACCACTCCTTTTTCTGGAATAATCCAAATTTTCTGTTTGAAAAACATTTCCTTTTGTTTTCCTGACTATTCAGTGTTTTTATTGTCTCAAATGAGAAATGTTCAAATATCTCTGCTAGATAAGTTTAAAGGTCAGAGAAAAGACAACTATTACTGCCTGGAAATACTTAATTGTACATTGAGAAAACCATTGATATGAGTATAATAACTATGGTCACTGCTCAAAACTAAATAATAGAGTTTCAAAAACCAGATTATTCTTTCACTAGTATCATTTTTTAGTTTTTTCCTTAGTACTGTTTAGATGGAAATGGAAATGGCCAGATCTACAATTCAAATCTGTTCGTATTTTGGGGATTTATTAGCACCAGAAATATGATCGGAAATTATCCATAACATTTACACTTAATATGTAATTATGTTTGACAAGTATTTTACTCATTAAGTTTGAACATTTATAATTTCTGTTTTGGTCAATATTTTCTTATAAAGGTACAAAACATAGTATAAAGAGTCTAAGAGAATTATTTTTTTTTTTTCCTGTACAACTAAGCAGAGGACAACTAGGGTTTTCCGGAGAGTGCTAACTCAATTGAGAAAATATGCATGTGAGTATCTTTGATTTCATGGGTAAAAATAATAGCTTGAGTTGAGGAAAAGGCCTAGTGAAAAAGTTTGTACATGTTGACATTAAGTGGATTATCACAGTCTTTCATAATCCTAGCATTGTAAAAATAAATCACCAACAAAACAAATGTTTGAAAGGTTATAAAGCATTTTCATCCTTTCAAAAACCGTGGAACATGTTTATTCACTCTTTTTTTAGAAGAGGAAAACTATAGAGCAAAAAGAAAATTATCAACTATGAACTGTAGCATTAGGCATATTTATGTGATGTGTTTATGCTACATCCCTTTAGATAAGAGTTAATTAAATATAGTATATTTTTTCCCCTACACATTCTAGATTATGACAGTCTCAAGTCTCCTTTGGCTAAAAATTTTTTTTAATTAAATATTGATTATAATTCATAATCTCATTAATCATTTTTATCACTTCTCATGATTTAATAAGATATTTTAGAAAAAGTAGAATTCATTGACATTTACTTGTTTTGCAAATAGGATATATTTAAAACCAAATACATCAGTAATAACATTAAATGTAAATGGACTACTCAGGACAAAGATGTCATAATGGGTTAAGAAAAACTAATTATGTGCTGATTATAAGAGATACATGGAAGACTAAAGGGATGGAAAATATTGATAATGTAGATACCAAACAAAAGTAGCCTGGTGTAAATTATATTAACATGAAACAAAGCAAACTTTGTGAAAAAAAAAGTATTACTTCTATCAGAAGATAAAACAATTGTTTGTATGCCCCAAATGAAAGAGCCACATAATATATGAAGTAAAACCTGGTAGAAATAAGAAGCAAACCTAAAGCAGTGGGAGATTTTAACATACATCCCTCAGTAACTAATGGAATAAGAAGGAAAAAAATACAGTAAGAAAAAGGATTATAGGAATTAAACCTATTAACATCACATCCACTAAGATAGCTATTAAAAACACAACAGAAAATACTGATCCTAAAATTAATACAGAATCTCAAGGGACCATGAATAGCCAAAGCAATCTTGAAAAAGAAGAACAAAGCTGAAAGACTCGCACGTCCTTCCTGATTTCAAAAATTCTTACAAAGCCACAGTAATCAAAACAGTATGGTACTGGCATATAGACTAATAGACTAGAATAGAGGGTCCAGAAATAAACTCATGCCAAATGATTTTTGACAAAGATATGAAGACCATTCCATGGGGGAAAGGACAATCTTTTCAATAAATAGTGTTGGGAAAATTGGATATCCATATGCAAAACAATAAAGGTGGACTCTTACTTCAGATTGCATAGAAAAGTAACTCAAAATGAATTTTGTGATTAAAATAGAAAGATTTTTCTCCAAAGACTTAAATGGAAGAACTCAAAACTATAACACCCCTAGAAGAAAACATGGAGAAAGGCTTCATGACATTGAATTTGGCAATAGTTTCTTGGATATGACAATAAAAGACAGTCAACAAAAGCAAAAATAGATGAACTTCATCAAACAAAAAACTTCCGTGAATCCAAAGACACTATCAACAGAGTGAAAAGACTACTCACACAATGAGAGAAGATATTTGCAAATCATATATCTGATAAGGGATTAATATCGAAAATATATAAAGCACTCCAACTAAACAACAACAAAAAAGTGATTGAAAAAATGTTCAAAGGGCTTGATTAGACATTTCTCCACAAAAGATATACAAATGCCTGATAAACACATGAAAACATATTTGACATCATTAATCATTAGGGAAATGCAATTCAAAACCACAACGATACCACCTCACACCTATTAGTATGACTAGCATCAAAACAAAAACATAAACCAGAAAATAACAAGTGTTGACAAGGATGTGGAGAAATCAGAATCTTTGTGCATTGCTGGTGGGATGTAAAATGGTGTAGTCACTGTGGAAACAGCATGGAAGTTCCTCAAACAATTTAATATAGAATTACCCTATGATCTAGCAATTGTACTTCTGGATATTGACCCAAAAGAATTGAAAGAAGGATACAAACATATTTGTGTACCTATGTTCATAGCAGGATTATTTACAATAGCTAAAAGGTAGAAGTAACCCAAATGTACATCAACAGATAAATGGATAAATAAATGTGGCAAATCCATAAAATATATTATTGAGCCTTACAAAGGAAGGAAATCTTACACATGCTATAACATGGATGAACCATGAAAACATAATGCTAAATTAAATAAGTGAGTCATGAAAGCACAAATACTGCACGATTCCACTGATACGTGATACGAACAATAATCAAATTCATGGAGACAGAGTGAAATAGTAGTTACAGGAACTAGGGAAAGGGGGGAATTGGAAATTATTTAATCGGTACAAGGTTTCAGTTGTAAATAATGAAAAAGTTAGAGATGTATAGTGGTGATGTTTGCACAAGAAAATGAATGTATTAATTGCTAACGAATGGTACACTAAGAAATTACTAAAATGATAAATTTCATTATATGTATGTTTTACCACAATAAAAAATAACAGAATTGATCTAATTGGTATATACATGGAACCTAATATCTACAAAATACAAAATCAGGTATTCTTCAAACCTCTGCAAAAATGATCATATGCTGGATCATAAAACAAGTATCGGCAAAAGGTTAAAATCTTACAGATCGTATAAGAATTAAGCTAAACAAAATGATAAGTAAAAAATTTCCATGTAATCAGATATTAAGAAAAACATTTTAAAATAACCTGTGAATCAAATAAGTATTTATAATTAATAAAGGATATTTTGAACTGAATAATTAAAAACATGACCAAAAATATGATACAAAAATCAGACAAGGGCCTAGAGGGAAAATTATAATTTGAATGTGTATATTAGAGAAGACTCAATATCAGTGATCCAAGAATCTATCTCAAGAAGTTAAAAGAATAGTAAATTAAATATAATGAACAGAGAACAATAAAAAG
>NW_012146523.1:4872428-4879225 GCF_000956105.1 Propithecus coquereli
AAAAAGAATCGAGTGTACCTAGATTGGATATATAGCCTGTACATGGATGGGAAGACTCAATATTGTACAGATACCAGTTCTCTCCAAGTTGTTCTATAGAATCACTGCAATCATAAAATTACTGGTTTTTTTTTCCTTGTGGAAATTCAACAGCTAATTCAAAAATTTCTTTGCAAGTGCTAAGGGCCAATTTTCAAAGCAGTTTCCAAGAAGAATAAGGACATGACACTCTGTTGGTTAGCAAAGAATATTATAAAGCTATACCAATGATAGTAGAGTGCTCTTGGTACAATAATAGGCTAATAAGTATTGCAACAGAATAGAGAATACAGAAATAGAGTCTCACATATATGGACACTTGATATAGAATAAAGGTGACATTTCAGAACAATGGGAAAATAATGATCTTTTCAATAAATAGTTCTGGGACAATTGGATAGCCAGATGGTGGGGAAATGAAACTTGACCACTACCACACAACATACAGAAATCAAATCCAGGTGGAGTATAGATGTAATTGTGAAATGTAAAACAAAGCTTCTATTCTACAAGATAATGTAGTAAAATCTCTTTATTACTTTGGGGTAGGTAAAATTAGTTTTCGTAAACAAGCACAATAAGCACTAATTGGAAAGGGAAGTGTTGATAAATTGGACCACATTAAAATTAAGAACTTTGATTTATTAAATGCATTAAGGACCTTACAGACGTATACAGAACGTTGTACCCAACAGCAGCAGAATACACATTTTTCTCAAGAGCACATGGAACATTCTCCAGAATAGATCACATTTTAGGTCACAAAACAAATCTTAGCAAATTTTAAAAGATTAAAATTACACCAAGTATTTTTTCTGACCAAAATTGAATGAAACTAGGAATCAATAGCAGAAGGAAAACTGAAAAATTTACAAATATGTGGAAATTAAGTACCACGCTATTAAAAAAACCAATGGGTCAAAAATTAAAAACAAAGGAAATTTGAAAATATCTTACAACAAACGAAAACACAACCCAACAAAACTTACGGGATGCAGAGAAGCAGTACTAAGAGAGAATTTTATAGTGGTAAATTCCTGCATTGAAAAAGAAGGAAGAACTCAAGCAACCTAACTATACATGTCAATGAACCAAAAAACCAAGAACACACTAAGGTTAAAGTTAGCATAAGGAAGTATGTAACAGAGATTAGAGCAGAAATAACACATTAGAGAATCAAAAACAATGGAAAAAAATTAATGAAACTAAAAGTTGGTTTTCTGGATAGATATAAAATTGACAGACCTTTAGCCAGACCAAGAAAAGAGAAAACAAATAAAATCAGAAATGATAGAGAAATATCTTACAACTGATGCTATAGAAATAAAAATGATTATTATGAGTATGAACAATAATACACCAACAAATTGGATACCCTTGAAAAATGGATAAAGTCCTAGGAACATGTAATCTACAAAGCCTGACTCATTAAGAAGTAGAAAATCTGAACAGACCAATAACTAATAAGGAGATTGAATCAGTAATCACTGGAGAATTCTACCAAACATTTAAAGAAGAATTAATTCCAATTTTTCTCAAACTTTTCACAAAAAATTTAAAAGGTAGAAACTTCCAAGTTCATTGTAAGAGGCAACATTACTCTGATACTTTATCTGACTAAAGTCAGATAAAGACACACTACAGAAAAGGAAAACTACAAGCCAATATTTCTGATAAATATAAATGTAAAAATCCTCAACAAAATGAAATATTTTTTAAACTAGCAAACAGAATTCAATAGCACATTAAAAGCATCATTACATCATGACCAAATGCAATTTAACCCTGGGATGAAAGAATGGTTCAAAACACACAGTTTAATATGATACACCATATTAACAGAAGGAAGGATAAAAATAATATAATCACCTCATTAGATGCAGAAAAAAAGTTTAACAAAATTCAATATCCTTTTATGATAAAAGCACTCAACAAACTGGGAATAGAAGGAAAATACCACAATGTAGTAAAGGCCATATATGGAAAGCCCAAGGCTAACTTCATAGCCACTGGTGAATAATTAAAAATGTTTCCTCTAATGGTAGGAATAAGAAGGATGTCCACGCTCACCATTTCTATTCAATATAGTACAAAGAATCCTAGCTAGAGCACTTAGGCAAGAAAAAGAAATAAAAGACATCAGAGTCGTAAAGGAAGAAGTAAAATTATCTCTTCACAGATGACATGACCTTATATGTAGAAAACCCTAAAAATTCCATGCAAAAGAAACCCACCAAAAAGTGTTGGAACTAACAAACAAAATCAGCAAAGTTGCAGGATATAAAAATCGGTTGCATTTCTATACACCAACAATGAATAATCCAAATAGGAAATTAGAACAATTCCATATGTAATATTAATAGCTTCAAAAATAATAAAATACTTAGAAATAAACTTAACAAAGGAGGCAAAAGACCCTAACATGAAAACTATAAAACATTGCTGAAAAAAGTTAAAGAAGGCACAAATAAATAGACATCCTTTGTTCACATATGTTCATACTACCCCAAAATATTTTTACTACCCAAAGTGATCTACAGATTCAATGCAATCCCTATCAAAATCCCAATGGCATGTTTTGGAGAAATAGAAAACCCTAAAATTCATATGAAACTACAAAGGACCCTGAATAGCCAAAACAATCTAGAGAAAGAACAAAGCCAGATGCATCACACTTTCTGATTTCTAACTATATTATAAAGCTACAGTTATCAAAACCATGTGGTAGAGGTTCAGCATCCCTAATCTGAAAATCTGAAATGCTCCAAAACCGGAAACTTTTTGTGCACTGACATAACGCCGTAAAGTGGAAAATTCCACATGTAAGTACTTAACACAAACTTTGTTTCACACGCAAAATTGTTAAAAATATTGTATAAAATTACCTCTAGGCTATGTGTATTAGGTGCATGTGAAACATAAATGAATTTTATGTTTAGACTTGGTTCCCATCCTCAATATGTCTCACTGTACATATGCAAATATTCTAAAATCTAAAAAAATCTGAAGCACTTCTGCTTCCAAGCATTTCAGACAGGAGATATTCAACCTGTATTGGCAAAAAGACAGACATACAGACCAATGGAACAGAATAGAGAGCCCATAAATAAATCTGCACATATATGGTTGAATCATCTTCAACAAGGGTGCCAAAATTACACATTGTAAAATGTATAGTTTCTTCAACAAATTGTGTTGGGAAAACGGACATTTACATGCAAAAGAATGAAATTGGACCATACACAAAAATCAACTCAAAATATTAAGACTTAAATATAAAACCTGAACTACAAAACTCTTTGAAGAAAACAGGGGAAAAGCTTCATAACATTGGTCTTGGCAATGATTTCTTGGGTATGACACCAAAGCACAAGCAACAAAAGTTATAAACAAGTGAGACTACATCTGCTGTTCAGATATGTTTTAGTATCTGCATAGCAAAGGAGACAATTAACAGTGAAACGGTAACCTATAGAATGGGAAAAAGATATTTGCAAACCATGCATCTGATAAGGGATTAATATCCAAAATATATAAGGAATTCCTACAACTCAATAACAGAAAAACCAAATACCCTAATTAAAAAATGGCAAAGGACTTGAGTAGACATTTTTGTAAAGAAGACACACAATTGGCCAATAATGATTAGTTATGTTGAGTTATATGAAAACATGCTCAGTGTAACTAATCATCAGGGAAATACAAATCAAAACCACAATGAGCTATCTCTTCACACCTGTTAGGATGATCATTATCAAAAAAGCCAAAAATAAGTGTTAGTGAGGATGTGTTGTAACTGGCATTCTTGTGCACTGTTGGTGGGAATGTAAAATGGTACAGGTGCTATGGAAAACAATATGGAGGTTCCTCAAAAAATTAAAAATAGAACTACTATGTGATTCAGCAATTCTACTTCAGGGTATTTATCTAGAAGAATTGAAAACAAGATTTAGAAGGGGTATTTACACTTCACATTCATTGCAGCCACATTCACGGGAGCCAAGAGGTGGAAACAACCTAAATGTCCATCAACAGATGAATAGGTAAAGAAAATGTGGTGTATACATACAACGGAATATTAGTCTTAAAAGAGATTGAAACTCTGTCATATGCTACAACATGGATGACCCAGTAAAACATTGGGCTAAAGGAAATAAGCCAGAAACAGAAAGACAAATAATGCATGATTTCACTTGTATGAGGCACCTAATGTAGTCAAACTCAGGGAAGCAGAAAGTAGAATGGTAGTTGCTAGGGGCTGAAGAGAGGGGAAATGGGAAGTTGCTGTTCAATGGGTATAGTTTCAGTCATGCAAAATGAAAAAGTTCTAGAGATCTACAGTACAGCAATGTGAATATAGTTAACAATACTGTACATTTAAATTTTAAGAGATTGATTTCATGTTCTGTTACCAAAAAAAAGGCATCTAGTAGTGAAAAAAAATAGTGAAATAGAAGCCACAGAATAGAAGTTGTTTGCAACATATAAAAACAACAAAATAACTGATATCTAGAATATATGCATTTTATATATTAAGACATAGAAGGCAACCAAATAGAAAAATGGGTAAGAGACTTGAACAGGTACTTCACCAAAGAGGGTTTCCTAATGGCCAATTAAAAAAAGAAAAGAAAAGATGCTCATTTTTTTATATATATATATTAAGCACTGAGCTTAATCTCATCCTTGGAAGATAGTTTCTACACTGAGAGTGAAAATATCAACCATTTTCTGTATTCTGGTTCTTTGATATTCTGGTGTTTTGCTGATCCTAGGAGCACTGCCCCTCCCAGTATTTGCCAATTTCTAGAAATAGTAAACAACTGGCCTAGGAGTGTAGTTTTGAAATGCAAATCAACCAATGCAGAGTCTATACCCCAACCACCTCCTTTATCAATGTCTCACCTTCCCTGCCACTGTGCTCCTGTGCTAATCACTCCAGGGACAGGTACCAGAAAACTAAGGACAGCCTTTATGTCCCAGAGCTTACTGAAATCATTCAAACTAATCAATCTTAAGCCTGCTTGGCCTGCCTTTCTCATTCCTTCCAACAGAAACCATAGTGAAGGCTCTTGCCCACAGTTTCCCTCAGCCTCCTGACTGATCCTGGTACATCTTCATGTGGCCCTCTTGTGCTATTTGCATGCCCTCTCCTCTTGTAAGTAATAAACTGTCTTTTCCATGGCAGTTGTCTCTTGATCTGTCAGCCTTTCTATATCTTAAATTTTCTATTAATAGCCTATATTTTAAAGCAATGCAGTATTCCTATAATCCATACTATTCTAATCTATATTCAATTAATTTATAAGCATTAGTCATCTGAAGGTAAGTAGAACCACAATGAAAGATGATTACATATCAGAATGCCTAAAATGAAAAAGACTGATAGCATTAAGTGATGGCAAAGATGTGGAGTGACAGAAACTTTCATATACTCTTTGTGGGAATGTAAGCTGGTATAACGACTTTGGAAAGTCATTTGGCATTATCTGCTATGCATGACCCAGCAATCCGATTTCTATGTACACCCAACTGTTATGTGTGCACATTGCCCCAAAAGACAGACAAATGTAAAAATATTTATTGTGGCATACATCCCTAAACTGAAAATCTAAATGGGTAACAACATTAGAGGAGATAAATAAATTGTGGTATATTTATATAATGGAATATTCTATAGGAATGAAAATGAATACAGCTAAAAGCAGTAGTGTGGCTAAATTTCATATGAGCACAAAAGGGTACGTACTTTATGATACAGGTCAAAGCAGGCAAAATGAAACAGAAGTCATGATAATGGTTACTTTGAGGAGAAGATAGGAGGTAATAACGTAGGGGACACAAATGATTTCTAAGGGGTTTATGTTATAATCCTTAATCTGGCTATTGTTACATGAATATGTTCATTTTGTGATAGTTCATTGAACTGTGCAGTTATAATTTATGCACTTTTCTCTATATGTACTAATTTTGATAAAGTTTTTTTAAAAATTATAATTAGTTACAGAGTTGGTTATAAAATTTCCTTAAACATCAAACATTCTTAGGTTTGGAATATTAGACTTTGAATTTATCAGAGCATTGATAAATAATTGCATTTGATAATAAACCATATAAAATATTCTGTCTCAACTGTGTGTTGATGTTTATTCCTTGATTTTATTATATCATTCTACTCGTTTTGTTAAAGAAAAAATTATTCTGACACTTGTTAAAATCGTAAGAAAGTCTTTATTCAAGACTATTGCAATAGAGATATGGCAATAGGGGAGAGATAACAGAATACGATCAGAGCAAGTGGGGATTTATAGCTAAAGAGCAAGGTGAAGGAGTCAGTGAATGGAAAATTACTAAGAGGAGACATCAAGGGTAGGGGAATTTTTGCTAAACTAACCAGGCCAAAGATGGGATAGTGCAGATGGAGGTTTTGGGGGGACTAAAGGTCCAGTCCTAGTCAAACAGAGGGCTCAGAGAAACCTGACTAAAAGTTTGGTCAAAGTGATAGTCTTTGTCAGTTTCTTCGTTTTTTTCATTTCTTGTAGTAACATTGGGCTTAATCTTGTCCCTGGTAGATTGGTTCTATACTTTGAATAATTCCTTAAATCCATATCACCTTCATCTATATTAAATTAACATAGTCACTGAAAGATTTACACTGATAAAAGACAATGATTGTGAAAACTGTTGGATGTAGAGATTATTTATGGGAAATATTCACTTAGCCATAATATTAAAGAATTATAGTTTATAGTAGATTG
>NW_012146523.1:4881360-4885521 GCF_000956105.1 Propithecus coquereli
TGCCATATCATTTTTTTTAACTTTGCATTTACTTTTTAAAATTTAATTTTAATTGATACAGTGCACTTTGGGGCATACATCTGATATTTTGATACATTCATGTAAATTATAATGATCAAATCAGGGTAATTGGGGTAGCTATCACCTCAAATATTTATCATTTCTTTATGCTGGAACAATTAACCTCTGTTTGCTATTTGGAAATATACTATAGATTATTTTTAATCTTAGTCACCCTAGTGAACTATCAAACACTAGATTTTATTCATTGTGTCTGATTGAATTTTTGTGCCCAATAACCAAGATCTTTTCATCTCCTCCTTTCCCATACCTTCCCCTTTCAAGCCTTTGGTAACCACCAGTCTACTCTCTCTGTTCGTGAAATCCACTTTTGTAGCTCTCACATATGAGTGAGAACATGCAATATTTGTCTTGCTGTACATGGCTTATTTTACTTAATATAATGACATCCGGTCTATTCATGTTAGTGTAAATAATAGGGTTTCACTCTTTTTTATGACTAAATAATATTCCATTGTGTATATATACCACATTTTCTTTATCCATTCGTCTGTTGATGGACACTTATGTTGATTCCATATTTTGACTATTGTAAATAGTTACGTAATAAACATGAGAGTGCAGACAGCCCTTCTATATACTGATTTCCTTTGTTTTGAATAAATACCCAGAAGTCGGATTACTGAATCATTTGGTAGTTCTATTTTTAGTTCTCTGAGGAGCCTCTATACTGTTTCCCACAGGAGATGTAATAATTTATATTCCCACCAGCGCATACAAGAGTTCTCCTTTATCCACATCCCCTTTAGTATTTGTTATGTTTTGTCCTTTTGGTAAAAGTCATTTTACCTAGGGTGAGATGGTAACTCATTGAGGTTTTGATTTGCATATACCTGATAATTAGTGATGCTGAGCATTTTTTCATATACCTGTTGGCCATTTGTATCTCTTCTTTTGAGAAATGTCTATTCAGATCTTTCACCCATTTTTAATTGGATTATTTTTTGCTATTGAGTTGAATTCTTTTATATTCTAATTATTAATCTCTTGTCAGATGGATGCTTTTCAAATATTTTCTCCCATTCTGTGGATTGTCTCCTCACTTTGTTCTATTTCCTTTGCTCTCATAAGCCTTTAAATTTAATGTAATCCCATTTATTTATTTTTGCTTTTGTTGCTTGTGCTTATTAGGTCTTACCCAAAAAATCTTTGCCCAAACCAATGTCCTGGAATATTTTCCCAATGTCTTCTTCTAGTAGTTTCATGATTTCAGGTCTCAGATTGAAGTCTTTAATTTCTTTTATTTGATTTTTGTACGTGGTGGAGATAGGGGGCTAGTTTTATTCTTCTGCATGTGGATATCCATTTACACAAGATACTCAGCATCATTTATTGAAGAGATTGTTCTTTCCCCAATGTATGTTTTTGGGACCTTTGTTGAAAATGACTTGGCTGTAAATGGGTGGATTTTTTTTTTCTGGGTTCTCTATTTCATTCCATTGGCCCATGTTTTTATGCTAATACCATGCAGTTTTGGTTACTATAGCTTTGTGTAGTGTATTTTGAAATCAGGTAGTGTGATGTCTCTAGCCTTGTTCATTTTGCTCAGGATGGCTTTGGCAATGTGGGGTCTTTTGTGGTTCCATACGCATTTTAGGATTACTTTTCTATTTATCTGAAGAATAATATCATTGGTATTTTGATAGGGATTGCATTGAAAATATAAATTGCTTTGGGTAATATTGACATTTTAACAATATTAATCTTCCTCTCCATGAAAGTGAAACATCTTTCGATTTTTTTGTGTGTGTCCTTTCTCATTCAATAATGTTTTATAGTTTTCTTTGTAGAGCTCTTTCATATCTTTGGTTAAATTTATTCCTAGATATTATATATTTGTTGCAGCTATTACAAATGTGATTTCTTTCTTGATTTCTTTTTCAGACCATTTGTTGTTGGCATATAGAAATCTACTGATTTTTGTATGTTGATTTTGTATCCTACAACTTTACTGAATTTGTTTGTGAGTTCCAACATTTTTTTGTAGCGTCTTTAGGTTTTTCTAAGTATAAGATTATGTCATCTGTGAACAAGGATAATTTGACTTCTTCCTTTCCAATTTT
Source organism: Propithecus coquereli (assembly GCF_000956105.1). NCBI lineage: Eukaryota > Metazoa > Chordata > Mammalia > Primates > Indriidae > Propithecus > Propithecus coquereli. The sequence goes on from NW_012146523.1 coordinate 4,883,505, forward strand.
GATGCTGTTTATTTCTTTCTCTTTCCTAATTGTTCTGGCTAGGACTTCCAGTATTACATTGAATAAAAGTAGTAAAAGTGGGCATCCTTGTCTTGTTCTAGATCTTGGAGCAAAGGCTTTCAATTTTTCCCTCTTCATTATGATGTTAGCTGTGCATTTGTCATATATGATCTTTATTGTTTTGAGGAATGTTCCTTCTATACACAATTTGTTGAGAGTTTTTATCATGAAAAGATGTTGAATTTTACCAAATGCTTTTTTGCATCTATTGAAATAATCATATGGTTTTGGGTTTTGGTTCTGTTAACATGATGTATTGCATTTATTGATTTGAGTATATTGAAACATCCTTGCATCTCTGAAATGATGAATCCCACTTAATCATGGTGAATGATCTTTTTAATGTGTGGTTGAGTTTGGTTTGCTGATATTTTGTTGAGCACTTTTGCATCTATGTTCATCAGTGATATTGGCCTATAGTTTTCTTTTTATGTTGTATCCTTGCCTGGTTTTGCTATCAGGGTAATGCTGACCTCATAGAATGAGTTTGGAATATTTTGAGTTAAATTAATATTCATTTTCTTTAAATGTTTGGTGTAGTTCAGCTGTGAAACCATTAGGTCCTGGGCTTTTTTTTTTTTTTTTTTTTTTTATGAAAGACTTTTTATTATTGCTTTAATCTCATTACTTGTTATTGATCTGTTCAGGTTTTCTTGTTTATTTATGATTCAATCTTGGTAGATTTTATATATCTAGATAGTTATTCTTTTCTTGTAGGTTTTCTAATTTATTGGCATATACTTCATAATAGTCTCAAATTCTCCTTTTTATTTCTTTGATATCAGTTGATATACATCCTTTTTCCTTTCTGATTTCATTTATTTGGGTCTTAGCTAAAGAGTTGCCAATTTTGTTTATCTTTTCAGAAAATCAACTTTTCATTTTGTCGATCTTTTGTATTGTTATTTAGTCTCAATTTCATTTATTTCTGCTGTGATCTTTGTTATTTCTTTCCTTCTATTAATTTTGGGTTTGGTTTATTCTTACTTTTCTAATTCCTTATGGTGCATTATTAGTTTGTTTATTTGATGTCTTTTTACTTTTTTGATGTAGGCATTTATTGCTGTAAACTTTCCTCTTAGTACTGCTTTTTCTGTACCCATAGATTTTTGGTATGTTGTCCTTCCATTTTCTTGTGTTCCAAGAAATTTTTTAATTTCTTTCTTAATTTCTTCATTGGCCCATTGATTGTTGAGTAGCCTGTTGTTTAATTTCTATGTGTTTGTGTAGTTTCCAAGGTTTCTCGTTATTTATTTCCAATTTTTATTCCATTGTAGTCAGACACTTGTTATGATTTTGACTTTTTTGATTTTGTTGAGACTTGTTTTATGTCCTAACATATGGTCTATTCTGAAGAATGGTCCATGTGCTCGTAAGAAGCATGTGTGTTGTGCAGCAGTTGAATGAAATGTTCTTTAATTCTCAGTTCTATTTGGTCTCATATGTAGTTTAACTCTGGTATTTCTTTGTTGATTTTCTGTCTGGATGATCCGTCTATTACTGAGAATGGGATGTTGAAATCCCCTACTGTTATTGTGCTGCCATCTATTTCTCCCTTTAGATCTATTGATATTTGCTGTCTATGATTGGGTACTCTGGCATTGGGGACATATATATATTTATAATTGTTATATACTCTTGGTGAATTGACCTCTTTATGATTATATAGTAACTTTCTTTGTCTCTTTTGAAAGTCATTGACTTGCAGTCTATTTTATCTGATTAAGTACAGCTACTCCTGCTCTTTTTTGGTTTCAATTAGTATGGGATATCTTTTTCTTTTTTTTCTTTTTATTTCAGCATATTATGGGGGTACAGATGTTTAGGTGATATATGTTGCCCTTGCCTCCCCACTCCCCCCAAAGTCCGAGTTTCAAGTATGCCCATCCATTGGATGGTGCGCATTGCACTCTTTGTGTATGAAAATAACCGTCCCCTCCTCCCCCTCCCCCTCCCC
>NW_012146523.1:4885571-4887149 GCF_000956105.1 Propithecus coquereli
AACAATGTAAGACCATAATCTATTCATTGATATTATATTTTAAGTACATTCTTCTAATCTTTTTCTGTGTACTTTCTTTTTTATAACTTTTCTTTTTTCAAATGTATTTGAAATATATGGGGTTTTTTTACCATATTACTCAATATGCATATGATATGATTCAAATACTCTTTCTAAAAAGGGCTTTTAATGAAAAGTTGACAGTGTCTTACCCTATGGCATACTTTAGGCCTCAGAAGCAACAATTTTTTAAAACTTATTTTTAATTCTGCTTATAGTTACTTAATATAATACCTTATACCTTTATTTCTTGAATTATCAACTTAAGGTATTATCTTTTGATTCCATACTATGAAAGATAAAGTTATTAATGTTCATACCTTTTACCTCCAGATTTTTGTCAGTTACAGATCTACTTTTACATTTAATTTTTTTCTGGAACCATATGTAATTTTTATTGCTTATTGTACTCATTTATATATACATTGTTCCTTGTAGAGCCAATTAGTCTGTTTAGATAACCTTTTTTTGATTACAGATCCAATCTTGTGAACATTCTGTGACTCAAAAAATATATTTAGTATCAAGGTTGTATATACCAATAATTATTCAAAATCATGCCATATTTCTATTTAGTTCATTTTTGTATAGTAACTTTGATATACTTAGTTTTGTTTTGCCTGCAGTTTTGCCTTCTATGTTTTTTCTTGCTGAATGAAGGAACTTATTTTTACTTCATTGTACTGTAAGATCCTCCAGTTTTTCCTGTTTTTGTTGATTGAGTGGAATACATTGTAGCTTCTTAAATTCTTTTCAGAGTCCTATGTTCAATTTGGACCATTTGCCTTCTAGACTTTTACTCAATTGCCATACTAGAATTTTTTTTTTTTTAATTTGTACTCTTCTATAACTTACACTGTAAACTCCTTGAAAATAGGGACCTTGTCTGTCTCATTCATGGCTATATGCCATTGTGCCTAGACACAAAGTGATCAATATTTCTTTTATTACAAAATGAATGACTTATTTGAGGTAGCTGATGAAATTGCCTTTGCTGTTTATCTGTGTCTGTCTGTTTCCCCCATGGGCCTTCCCCTCAAAGGGGAAGTTTTATACTCTTTGGTGGCTCTGTTCATTTACTTTACTTACCTTAAGATGAATGGCCTAAAAGCCTGAGGAGTCCTTTGCTTTGTTGTATCAAGGTAATGATATAAAGCCATGGTGTTGCCCAAACTGTTTAGTTTTTTGTTTTTTTTTTTTCAATTTCTTTAGAGAGGATCCTCTCAATTGTTGGCCTTGTAAACCTTAGACTGCCTGTCTTTTGGCATGATGAGATAATGAAGACATGGAGGGGAAGATGACTGGCAATATTAGTTTTATAAAACACTTCAAAAATTTTCATAATGTTCATCTCCTGCCTTCCATTTTGGGCCTCCAGAGCTAAGGACCCAGACCCAGAGACTTGCCCATGCTTTTACAGGGAAGATTGACTCTTATCTCCACTGTGCTCTACTCTCAGGTACATTCTGTGCCAAAACTTCATGGTCTCCATTTCATTTACCAGGACATTCATACCCA
>NW_012146523.1:4894889-4895386 GCF_000956105.1 Propithecus coquereli
GTTGGGGAGGAATCCATCCTTCTCGATGCTGTGGAATAATTTCTGCAGGATAGGCACCAGTTCTTCTTTGTAGGTGTGGTAGAATTCGGGTGTGAGACCATCTGGTCCGGGACTTTTCTTTTTTGGAATGTTTTTTATTGCTGTTTCAATTTCAGCCCTTGATATTGGTCTGTTCAGAATTCTATTTCTTCCTAGTTGAGCCTATGGAGGCTGTGTGTTTCTAAGAATTTGTAAATTTCCTCCACATTTTCCAGTTTGTGTGCATAAAGGTTTTTGTAATATTCATAAATTATATCTTGAATCTCCATGACATCAGTTGTAACTTCTCCTTTTTTGTTCCTGATGGAGCTTATTAGGATTTTTCTTTTTTGTTTTTCATTAGTTTAGCCAAAGGTGTGTCCATTTTGTTTATTTTTTCAAAGAACAAACTTTTTGTTTTATTAATCTTCCGTATAGTATCCCTGTTGTCAATTTCATTTAGTTCTGATTTGATCTTA
>NW_012146523.1:4897002-4951026 GCF_000956105.1 Propithecus coquereli
GTCTTCAATCTCTGAGATTCTTTCTTCTGTTTGATCTACCCTGCTCTTGAGGCTTTCCATGGTGTTTTGTAGTTCCCTGTATAAGTCCTTTATTTCCAGGAAATCGGTTTGATTTTTCTTTAATATTTCAATGTCTTTAGTGAATTTTTCTTCCAAGTCCTGGATTTTTTTTTGTGGTTTCTTTCTGTTGGTCATCCATTTTTTCTTGCACATCATTGAGTTTTCTTACAATCCATGTTTGAAATTCTTCTTCTTTTTAGTGTTCTGAGTTTGGTTAATGTCCATTGCTGGGGAGCTGTTGTTCCTCTTTGGGGGTGTGCTTTCCATTTGAGTCTTCATACTTCCAGAATTCTTTCGCTGGTTCCTTCCCATCTGGATCAGTTGTTCCTCCTTGCCTGTAGATTTTCGTTTTGATAATGACACACACTGTTTAGTCTCTGAGCCAGTAGGTGATGTTTGTGGGTGAGATTCGACCACACCCTTCATGATTAATCAGTAGATGCAGTAAAAGGGTGTGCAGGATGACCTCCCTGTCAATAGGTGGCACTTGCAGGGAGGAGCGAGCTGCAGTGCTGTTTTGGGATCCTGTAGCTAGCTCTTATTCCTCTAGAGAGGCCCTCTTGTGCCTCGGGTGGTGGGTGGGGCCCTGGGATTTCCAGGTGTGTCCTTATTCTCCACCTCAGTGGGGGCAGATCTGGGAGTGAGTCTGGGTGGGGTTTGGTTGGGTAAGCCTGCCCTCAGGCTCCATAACTGCTGTTAGCAGGGATCAAAGGTCTGCTCTTTGTGTCTGTGCAAAGCTGCCGGGAGGGGCTGAAATGGCTCCACTCAGCTGAAAGTCTGGGCTTGTGGGGTGGGGCTGTCCAAGACCCGCACTCTGGAGCAGGTCTCGCTCCCCTCCACTCTCCCCCTCTCCATGGCCTCTCCCAGGCCTCTCCCAGCAAGTGGGACTTCATGCCAATGGATCTCCCCTGTCTGTGACGTCGGCCGGGAGGTTCCCTACCCAGGATTGTAGCCTTAGCTGGGTGCACAGACCTCTTTTGGGAGGAGGGTTGCTGCTCTGGCATGCTGGTCTGCCCCTGAAGGCACATACTCCTCAGTAGGCTCTTTCACAGATCTCTGTTCTGTGCCCCGGGGCAGTGCTATCCTGACCTGGATGTACGGGGTCTGGTCTGCAGGCCTGTCCCCTGGACCCTGGAGATCAATTGGTGACCCTGCCATGGGGAGAGATGCTGGTCTTCAATCACCTACAGGGTGCCCAAGCTGGATCGATTTTACTTCACCTTGGAATTTGCCCCACTCTCCTGGAGTCCCCAGGCAAGTAGCACATGGGAGGGCTGGCGGGTAGAGAACTCGCAGTCTGAGTACCCCTCAGTCTGCTGTAGGGCCCCAAAAGGAAAGGTCCCATTCCTTGGAGATGCCTCCGTGTGATGGCTAAATTGTCTCTCTGGGCACCCACGGGTAGGGCTGGGGAAGAAGAGAATGAAGCATTATGGCGTCTGCCGATAGGCTGGGGTTTGCACCCAGGGAGGTGCCCCGAGGGGGCTGGGAGCCTGGCGCTGAGTCCGCAAGAGGCCACTGCTCACTGGCGGCAGTCGTCTCTGGGCTGGTGTTGGCAGGTCTCTCCAACCACTCAGGAGCCCACCAGCAGTCCAAGATGCAAGGGAGGGGGAATTAACTGCTCCACGTACCCTCGTTGCTGGTCTCGAAGCCTCTCGGGACCTTTCTCCTTCCAGTTCTCCTCCGCAACATCTTCCCGTGGAGTCTCCTATAGTTTCAGGCACCCTTCCTTCCGACCCTCACCTGATCTATGTTTCTCTGCTAGCTTATTTTTTTCTCTTTCTTCTAAAATTCATCTTTTTTTCAGAGACACTCTGACTGGCGGCTTTTCTCGTCCGCCATCTTGGCTCCTCCTCGGGATATTTTTTTCCATCCCTGCACTTTCAGTCTGTGTGTCTCTATCAGTGAAGTATGTTTCCTGAAGGCAGCATATTGTTGGATTTTTTTTCCATATCCACTTAGCCTCTGGATCTTTTAATTGGAGAATTAATTCATTTACATTCAGTGTTATTATTGTTCTTTGTTTTCTGGTTGTTTTGTAATTCTACTCGTTCTTTCATCCTCTCCTACTGCTTTCCATAGTGGTTACATGATTTTCCCTGTATGTTTTAATTCACTGCGTTTTATTTTTAATGTATCTATTATACACTAAAACTCATGTATTATAAGCTTTTGCTTTGCAGTTACCATGAGGCTTACAAAAAAACTTATAGAAATAACAAGTTATTTTAAACAGAGGACAACTTATCTTTGATCACGAAGAAAAGAGTAGTCACAAAGAAAATACTAAAAACTCTATACTTAACTTTCTGTCCCCACCACGTTTTGACTTTTATTATCTCAATTTACATCTTTTTTATTTCCTGTTTCTTAACAAGTTATTATTTTTGATAGATTTGTCTTTTTTGGGTCATACTGGATATATAAGTGGATTACAATTATGGCCGCAATTACATATTCTGAATTTATCTATGTACTTACTTTTACAGGCAGGTTTTATACCTTTCAATGTTTTTTTACATGTTAATTGTCTTTTTCTTTCAGATTTAAGAAGTCCCTTTAGTAGCATTTCTTGTAAGATGGGTATAGTGGTGATGGATTCCTTCAGCATTTGTCTGTCTGGGAAAGATTTTATCTTTCCTTCATGTTTAAAGAATAGATTTGCTGGATACAGTATTCCTGGTTGGCAGTTTTGTTTTTTTTTTTTTTCCTTTTCTTACAACACTTTGAATGTGTTGTCCTATTCCCTCCTGGCCTATATAGTTTCTGTTAAGAAGTCTGTTGCCAGACAAATTGGAGATCCTTTATACATTATTAGCTTCTTTTCTCTTGCTGCTTTTAGGTTTCTTTCTCTATCCTTGTCCTTTGAGAGTTTATTATAAGGCTTGAGGGAGCCCTATTTATGTTGAATCCGTTTGGTGATCTCTGACCTTCCTGTACCTACGTGCTTATATCTTTCTCCAGGTTTGGAAGGTTTTCCTTTATTAAACAGAAACCTTTGAGTAAAGTTTCTATTCCTTCCTCTTTCTCAACTCCCTCTTGAATACTAGTAATTCTTATATTTGATCTTTTGAGGTAATTTTCTATATCTTGTAGGTGTTCATTGTTTCTTTTCATTCTTTTTTCTTTTTTTTCTCCTCTGATGATGTGTTTTCAAATTGTCTGTCTTTGAACTTACTTATTTTTTCCTCTATTTGATCCAGTCTGCTATTAAGAGCCTCTAATGCATTTTTCAGTATAGCAATATGTATTTCTCAGTTCCAAGATTTTTCTTTGCTTTTTAAAAATTGTTTCAATCTCTTTGCTAAATTTATGTGATAAATTTATGAATTGCTTTTCTGTGTTGTATTCGAGTTCTCTGAGTTTCCTTAAAACTGTTTTTTCAAATTCTTTTTTTTTTTTCAGTTTAGCACCATTTATTAAATGATCTCAGCTGTTGTTGTAGCTGCTGTGTGTCAGCCTGCCCTTAAAACATATAATGCTCTTCCATTTCCTCTTGTCCAGGACAGAAGGATCTTACAGGTAGCACACCAACAGAACAAGAGACTCCGATGATGCCAGCTTTAATGATGGTGCCATCCAGAGAGGGAGAGTGTCATGGCACATTCATCCGCGGCTTCCAGAGGTTTCAAAAAAGGAGTCTGCCTGGCATTTTGATGCTGTTGGTGTGAGTTTTGTATCCCATAATAGTGTTGGGAGGTAAGTTAAGCACTCACCGAAGCATATCCCGGATTCGGGCTGTGGTTGCTTGGTCACTGGCAGTCTTACTCCATGTTGAAATAATGTCCTCCTGAAAGCAGACAGAGACCACAGGCCTACAGATCTCTTCTCCAACCATGAACTGTTCCCCCAACATGGCCAGGATGAGATTCTCTCAACAATGGGAGGCCAAGCCCTTCCGCAGCTGAATAATCCACTTGCCACCATTTTTATTTGCATCATCCTCCCACATGGGTTTAATTCCTTCTTTGAAGAGATGGAAATCACTGTGGCCTGTCAGGTCCCTGGGATGTACCATATGGCTATAATACCTCCAGAACTGCTCCACAGAGGCAAAGGTGCCAATCTGTTCGATATTCTGTTCATAGCTCTGCGAGCTGGTAGGATGGCCAGGGGTTCTCCTGGAGTACCAGAAAGTGTAGTTATACCACAGGGGATGCTCTGCTGGTCCAGGGACAACAGCCTTCCTTTTGCTGCTTTTCTGATTCTTGTCTCGTTCCATTTTTTCCTTCTCACCATCTTTCTGTGTGCTGTTTTCTTCATTCTGATCATGGTCCCCACTGACATCATCTTTCAAGGTGTCAAACTTGTTGTTCATCCTCTCGCTGCCGCTGTCTCCACAGCCTCTGTTTTTTCAAATTCTTGATCTGAGAGCCCATACATTGCCATCAGGGTTGGTCACCGGCTCCTTGATTTGTCCATTTTGGGAGATCATGGTTTCCTGTTGAGATTGTTTCTTGTGGACATAGATCTGTATCTTTGCATTGAAAGAATAGTTATTTATTCCAGTCTTCACTGTCTGACTTGTTTTGTTTGTTTGTTTATTTTCTTGGATATGTTTGTTTAGAGGTTCTTTGCAATTTACCTGTTTTGAATTTCTTTTATGCTGGGTTACTGCCTTCTTTTTGATACTAGATGTCACTTTAGGCTCAGATTTGCCTCGGCTCTAGCAAACATTTGAAGCACTGCCCATCCTGATGGGGGAGGTCCTAAAAAGGATACCCCAGCTCTGTGGGAGGGCTAGCTAGGAGTTCATGCCCAGAGAACCTGCGGAGTATGTCTCTTACAGATTGTGCTACTGAAAAGCCACTCTTATTTGATGTCTCCTTTGGCCAAGATCCTGAGCAGAGTTTACAGGCTGGGTTTGCTAGTATTACCTCCCTCCTTTGTCTCTGGCTGCCCTCATGGGTTTTTCTCCCTACAGGAACTCATGATGCTTCCCATTGTTTGAGGCAGGGACAGTTTCTTGCAAGAGAATCTAAGGTGGTGGAGAATCTGGTTGTCCACCTCAGTCTCACTTTTTCCAGTATAGAAACTATGAGTCTGGAGGAAATTTTCCACATCCATCTGCCTGGCAGATTGGGGGAGGGGCATTGTGGATATAGAAGTTCAATTTTCTTACCATCTGCTCAGAGTTTTTTCTTTTCTCTCTTACCCTAGGGGTTGTCTTACCCTAAAATTTTGGTTCTGGGCTATTGCTTGTGATAATCTTGACACAGGATATTTGTTTTTGGTTTTCTGGGATGTGGGGGAGTGAAGCCAGATTCTCTCTACTCCATTTTGGTGATGTCACTCTTGTTTCAGAATCTATTTTGAAATCTTTTGTCCACTGATGACTTCATAACCTCTTTTTTCTCTGTTATGTGTATATTTTCTTTTTATGTTTTAACTATAATTTTAATAGAAGGAAAAATAGGAATAAATCAGTTTGTAATCTTCAATAGGACTAGACAATTTGTTTCTTTATTTAATAACATGTTATGAACATTTTTCCATGTTTGTGTCTATACTCTTTAAGCATAGGCATGATTTTAGTATTGAGGTTGAGATTATATTATTTATTCCTCAATTATGTATTTAGACAGTTTTAATGAAACTCAAAGTGAAATATAATGATCTTTTTTCTAATATTGGAGTCACTAGATGATGACTTTTTGTATTTTATTAGTGATTGGTTTAGAAACCTTTAGTTCATTTCTTTCCAAGGGGAAGAATTCCAAATTATTCCTATTCTTGGCTTGTTATGTTTACTTTGTATATTTAGATGTGATTCACTGAAGAACCTTGCTCTTCATATGCAATTAAAAGCACTTCCATTTTTACATTCTCATTTTAAAACTCTTTAGTGATACGTTCCTTTTTTTAATATTTGTGTAGCAATCCTTGAAACAATTATTATATAATTATTCAGTAGAATCGAGAATAAGAACATTGTAACTTTCTATTTATTGGGATTATGACATTCATTTAAAAAATAAGGAAAGTAAATGACAATATATAAATCATTTTGAATGGCAAGTTGAAATTTTCCAATTAGATTAGCTTGAGATTCTATTTTTTTGTCTTAGGGTTTAAAGAAAGTGGTCAACTTAATTGAAGACTGTTCTTTCACATGAATGGAATAAAATTTTAGCCTTAAGCAAATCAACTATCTGAGTTCCATGACAGCATAGCTTAGATAAAGTCCACTAAAAATGGGCACATGTAGGGAAAAATAAACAGTCTAAAATTTGTATTCTCCTTGTTCAATCTATGGATATAATTTTTTTCCATTTATAGTATAATTGTGTTTGATAGACTGTCTGAAGAACTTAATTTTAGTTATCCTCGTTGGATCTGTTTTATTCTTACAAGTCTTGATTTTAACTGGAGTATTGGCAGCCATCCAATATAGACCTAAAGCATATAGATTGATTTCTACAAGTTGGAGTTGACATTTAGCACAATTTATCAAATTTCTAGTTATTCACTTTTCCCTCAAACATTTTTGGCACAGCAGAATATAATTGATGCAAAAGATACCTGCCTTTAAATATTGCTAGTGTGCTATTTCTTTCCATTCTACTTTGATTTCTGACTTTGGACAAAATCCATCAGTTATCTTCATTATTAAAGAAAAAAATATTTATTACGCATCTCGAAGCCATGCTAGAAGCTATCCAGCAGTGTCTGCATAAACTGAATGATAAAGATAAATTATAGTTTTGCACAGATAATAGGATCTTAATAAATTTCTGTTGAATCATTAAATATAATCTAAGGTTGACATATAGGTGCAAATTTGTTAATTAGGTAACAGAATGTACAGTGATGTTAAATTTACATCATAGAGAAGGTTAAGGATAAATGCATTTTAAAGGTTAGAAGCAGACTAAACAATCATTTGTTAAGTTGAGCATGTGGAAAAAAATCATGAAAGCCAAAATAATTAGAGTGCTCTCATTCTGCATTGGTTTTTGCATATTTTAATTTTCTTATCTAACTGGTAATATTCATATACATTATTTAAAAGCAGTCTAGAAAGAAAATAAAACATTTATTATATCTTCAGTGTATTACTGAAATGGGTTTTTTTAATACACTGTTTCATTTCATCATTAAAATCATCATATGAATTAAATATTATTACCATCAACATGTACAGATGATAAAATGATGTTTAGATCATCGAACTACTTATCTTAATTTAAAAAAAAACTCATAGGAAATGAGGCAAGAATTTACTCAGACCTAGGAATTATATTCAACTGACACACACAACTATGCTTGTTGTTCAATATGTTGAATATCAACACTGCCTGGGTCAGTCTGACTTTGACATTTATATTTTTTCATTATTTTGTGCCTTATAAATATTTATTCAATGTTTCTTTTTGGCAAGTAGTTTTTTAGATGCTTGGGATACAGTGATTAACAAGATAGATACGAACCTTGCCTTAAGTGAATTTTTCTTATCTTTTCGAGGACTTCATTAAATAAACTATTAATATAATACAATGTGTTACATGATATGGAGAGGGAGTGGAGATTGCTGGGGGCACATAGGAGGGATACTGACTCGTATTTGTCATTTTTCAGATCATCTTAGACATCACTTCCATCAAGTAGCTACCTGACACTACCTGAAAGTCTCAGGTGTGCCCCATGTACTTCCATAACATTCTATGATATATTTGGCCCATAGTAGTACTTAATCATTATTTGTGGAGAGGGTGTCTTGCATTTGCCTGTGTGTTATCCCCAGCTCATAGCAAACTCTCAAGAAATATTTCTAGAACAAAGAAAATATAATAGAATCAAGGTCTAAGACTGTAACAAATAAGTGAGAGCAGATTTAGACAAGCTTTTAGGTATTTAGATGAGAAGTGATGGAGATTTCCATGTAAAGTCAGAAGAAAGTTTATCTTCAGAGAATGAGGAATATGGCCTAGAATTATAAAGATTTAGAATAATCACTGTAGGGATACAAGAGGAAAGAGAAAAAATACATAAAAAAAGATAGCCTTAAATAAGTGCTATAGTTTGAGGATAAAATTCTTGAAGTTAATAAAAAAGCAAAATAAACAAAACACCCTCCAAGTATTACTGAGTTATTTCCTGAATAATCAACAATTGGAAAGAGTTTATCTGTATGTTTTTCCAAAATCTAATTTTGTACAATAAATATTTTTATATTAAAATGGGTCATACAAAAGTTTATAAGGAACGTCTTTCTCTGTTCTGTTTTCAAAACATTTTTTTATGCTGAATGTCATTAACTGGACAATACTTCAATAACATTAAGAAATCTAGGTCGTGAAAAAAATGATTGCACACTTTCATGGGTGAAGTTTGTGATATGTGAATTATATCTCAATAAAGCTTTTAAAGAAAAAGAAATGAAAGAGAAAAATGACAACTTTTTCCTATAGCATAACTTAAAGAATAGAAAAATATGACCATTTGTAGCTCAAGCAATATATCAAGAAGTTTCTTAGAAGGTGGCTTTCTGTTTTGGGAGCTGAGGGGAAGGTAAATTTTAATGGCCTAGTCCTAATCTTGCACCTAAATTATCAAGTTAAGTCAAGTTTAATTTTTTTTTTTTTTTTTTGAGACAAAGTCTCACTGTGTTGTCCCTGGCTAGAGTGCCGTGGCGTCATCCTAGTTCACAGCAACCTCAAACTCCTGGGCTCAAGCAATCCTCCTGCCTCAGCCTCCCAAGTAGCTGGGACTACAGGCATGTGCCATCATGCCTGGCTAATTTTTTCTATATATTTTTAGTTGTCTGATTAATTTATTTCTATTTTTAGTAGAGACGGGGTCTCGCTCTTGCTCAGGCTGGTCTCGAACTCCTGAGCTCAAACGATCTGCCTGCCTCGGCCTCCCAGAGAGCTAGGATTACAGGCGTGAGCCACCACGCCTGGCCAAGTTTAATTTTTTTATACCAGGCTCCCTCTCCTCCTCCACCCACATGAATATATGTCATAGCCTGTTCTGACACCACAACTTTTCCAGTTTTCTTTTTTCTTTGCATTTTCTCCCTTTTCACAGAAACAAAAACTACTCAAAGAGTTATCTAAATTCATTTTCTTCGTTTTCTTATTTTATAATGACTCTTCAGCATGCTCCATTCAGTATGGCATCTTCACTACGAGCTTGGCATTGCCCTTATAAAGTCATCAATGGCTTCTATGTTGAAATCCAATGGCAACTTCTGTGTTCTCATTACCGAAATTCTAAGCAACATCCAACACAATCAACCACTCCATCTTTCTGGAAACATAAATGTCACCAACTTTGATCCAGTTATTTAGGGTGAAATCTTAGTAGATTCTTGTCTGTAATTCCCTACATCTAATATGTCGGTGAGTCCTGCCTATTCTACCTGTAAAACATATACAGAATCAGTTCACTTTTATTCAGAGCCCTGTTTCCACCCAAAGCCAAAACATCATTTGTTTCCAAAAATCTATTCTTTACACTATAATATGCTATATTTTTTAAATATATACTTTATTGAACAGTACCATATATACAGAAAGGTACAAAAATTGTATATGTATAGCTCATGGATTATCACAAAATAGATACACTTGCGTAACCACCATTCAGGATAAGGGTGAAGATCTTCCCATCACTCATTACCTGTCACAGTTTCCAGGATCCTAGAAGAATATTTCCGGCCCCATAGGTGCTACCTCATGCCTCTTCTCAGTCACTCTACCCCCTTTACCCAAAACTAATTACTATCCTGACTTTTAGCCCTACAAATAGGTTTCAACTCTTTTAATTCTTTATATAAATTGAAACATTTATATATATAATTTATGTAAGACTATATGTAACTTATTTACTATGTAGTCTTTTATATCTGGCTTCTTTCACTCAACATTATGTTTCTGAGATTCACCCAAATTGTGTGTAGCAGTAGTTTTTTCATTTTTATTGCTATGTAGTATTCCACATTCTGAATATAACATTTCATTTTTCTTTTCTATATAAATATTTGAGTTGTTTACTGTTTTTGGCTATGAATGTTCTTATATACATCTGTTGAGATAGGCAGATATACATATTAGGTATGTTTATGTTGAGTATATACCTAGAAGTGAGTATGTTCAAATTTATCTAATTTCATTTAAAACTAATTTTGCCAGATAGTTATACTAACTGACAACCCAACATACCATATGTGGTAGTTCTAGTTTGTTTATATCCTTGCAAATACTTGGTATTGTCAGTCTTTTTAACATTAGTTTTACTGGTAAATATATAGTGGTATCTCTTTGTAGTTTTAATTTCCACATCCTTTACAACTCATAATTTTCAGAATCTTTTCATATTTATTGAGCATTTGGATCTCCTTTTTTGTTAAGTACCTGTTCAAGTCTCTTGGCTATTTTTCTGTTGAATCCTCTGATTTTTTTTTCTAATTCATAATAGATAGGAAATCTACTGTCTATAGGTAAGAAATAGATAAGGTAGGAAATCCTCCATTTACTTATAACCTGTCACTCTGGCCTCATTTTTGTCCTTCAAATCGGACAATAATTTCCCCCTTTCAAATATATTTTCAAATATTGCACGGACATCTACTCTTTTTGTCTTCTACCCCTCTGGAAAACCCTTCTCCTTCATAGATGTATTTTAGGTAGAGCTGTCTGTAGCCTTTCCTCCAGAGATGGGTATGTGACCTACACCTAAATATTAGCACATGATATCTGCTGACTACAGTCACTGGCACTGAGTCGAACATATGTACGCTTTCAGCCAATATGGTATCGTATGATTATTGCTGGACACCTGGAGAAGAGATACTTGCTCTTTCATAGTGAACTTGCACTTACTGCCACCATCTTTCACATGAAACCAAACAACCCAGTGCAGAAGGAAGCAGAATAGAAAAACTATGAGAAGCTAAATCATTATTATTAATAAATTATTAGGCCTGAATTTAGCTGTCCCTCATGTCAGCCATACTATCCACTTTTGATATATGGGCTAATAATTTTCTCTTTTTAAATTTCTTTTTAATTTTAATTTAAAAATTTTGCGGGGAGTTTAAGCCTATTGGTTTGGATTATCTATTACTTGCAACAAAATGAATCCTAGCTCATGCAATGTAGCTGAAACTGTATACATTTATAATGTTGCTTTTGGCCACATAACATTTTATTTGAATATATAGTAATAAATATAAAATTAACACATTTTGAAAAATATAGTTAAGAATTTGGGTATTTAAAAATGTGAATGTATCAACTTCAAATATATTGCCGTTATTATTAGTGTCCAGATCTTATAGATTTATATATTAACATAACATTTTAACACATTTTTCATTTCATTTTTGGGAATTCATTTGCTTATCAGAATGTACAAGGTATGAAAATGTAAGAAGGCTATCTCTTTCAAACATTTTCCTTTCATGATATATTTGGTCAAACTATAAGAAAATGCTTTAGTTGAAATTTTTCATCTTGCTTCTTTTTATCTGGAATTCAGCAACTTTTATTTTAGTCATGACAAGGTAAAAGCTGTGAGTCTTTTTTCTGTTTCATATTCCCTCTTGATTCACCAAAAACAATTTGTATTCAAAGAATTAGTGCTGAATTGTTGCTACACAGTAAATAATAGCATGCTTTCACTGCTATAGACTTTGAAGTACTTGGGATAACTGTCTTGCTTTGTGTTTTTTAAGTCAGATTTGAACATAAAGACTGTTTGAACTGTCTTTAGAATAATTTTAAATGTAAAGTAACTGTAATTATGGTTATTTGTTGTTACTTCAGTCATATCTAAATTTGTAAATCATAAGGCATTTCAAAAACTGCATATTTTGTATTGTTATTTTGTATGTTAATTTTATATTTCTTTTAATTTATGTCATTCTCCATATGTTTATAAACATATTAACAAGATGCATATTCTAAAAATACATTGGCTATGATATTAAGTGTTTAAAGTTAAGGCTTACAGATATTAAGTAGCCACAACACTAGTGAAGCTTATTCTGCTATAACTTTATTAATCAAAGCTGTTTTAAAATTTATTTCTTTAATTCCAAATTCAATATACTTGATATCATCTATTTTCATATAAGAGCAAAAGATTCTCAGATGGAGGATTATGATGGCATTATACATATTATTAGAAAATGTAGCACAGAAAGTGTGATAAAAGGAAATGGGAAATGCTGATAAAAGGGCACTAACTTGCAGTTATAAAATGAAGTTCTGGTGACCTAATGTACAGCATGGTGACTTTATTAATAATAATATATACTTGGAATGTGCTAAGATAGATTTTAATTATTTTCACCAGAAAGAAATAATAGGTAACTATAAGAGGTGATGGATATAATTAACTTGATTGTGGTGATTATTTTACAATGCATGTGTATGTAAAACATCATGTTATATACCTTGATATATATAATTTTTATTTGTCAACTATACCTCAATAAACCTGGAAAAAAGGGGAAAATGGAAAAAACAAAAAGAAAAGAACATAACTGAGAAACTGGTAATGCAATAGGGAGAGTAGAGAATTTTTGAGGAAGATGGGAAAAGCCGGAATGGATAAATCATGAAACATTAGAACAGAACAAGTTTTAGAGATTACCTAGCGCTATTCTCCTTGCATTACAGATAAGAACATTGAAGCCTTCTGTAGATTATACAATTAGAAAGTTGTATAACCAAGATTAAAAATTACACTTTTGACTCCAACTCCTGATCTTTTTCTACTGTCTCTAAAATATTATGAGATTTTAATCCATAACATTAAACTTATCTTACTAATCACTTCAAGTTCTCTTTGGAGGTAGGCAGGGCACAAATAAATAGTATTCCTTTAATCCTATTAATACTTTTTAAATGGCACTATGTAAATGTTTAATTTTTAAAATGAAGGTTTGACTGAAAACACATTATAAGTTCAGTATTGCAGTCTTATAACTATTGTTTACAAGAGATATTATCTAGAAAGTGAAAGTAACGAAAATTGAAATTATAATGCCAAAGTGCCCCAACTCTGAGGACACTGATACAGATACTGGTTTTCTAGAACTCAGAAGAGTAGAGCAATCTATGTTAACTTGTAACTAAAAGTGGATACACTTCCTGTAACAACAATGTTGGAAAGCAAAAGAATAATGACACTTTGTTTGGAAGAACAATCATTATTTTTTTCATTCACATCCAAACAATAAAAACAATTCCTGTTATAAGTAGCCAATTCATCTTCATTCCCATTCTGTATGTATTTATTCACACTGTCTCATTAAATTCTGATATTATTCAGAACTCCTTGGGTGTGTTGTAATTTTACCATTTGGGAATACATCAGTCACAAAACACATATATATTGTAATAAAAATTGATGCTTAACAAGAATTCATATTGAGTATATTCCATCTTAAATACCTTTGTTCTGTTGAACAACAGAACTGTGTAATATTTCAATTCAAGAAGAATTGATCCTATTGTCTAATTTTTTCAAACTCTGCCATAACATTTAAAAATAACATTTACAGAATACAGAAATCTTTGGAGAATTTATGTAAAATCCAAATGGGCTTTTCTTATTTTTTTAATTGAACTCATGAATTTTACCTTAAAGCTGAAAATGCCTATATTAATTTTATTTTATTAAGTTGTTTAGAATTATTTAGTAAAACTCTGTAAGCCTTGGTTGTCTCTTTAATGAATTCAATTTCACTAGTAATGCCTTGTAATGCATTGTTACAAATAAAAAATTGCTTACTAATTCCTTACCCATCTATTAGAATATGAGGTCTGTCCAGAAAGTATCCAGCCATGTAAGATGAAAAATAGAGACATTTATTAAAGAAGCTGCAAGATACAAGAAACATTATACATAAGACAATGATGCCTCAATCCCCCTCAAAGTACGCACCTTGGGACCTCACACAGTTCTCCCTGTGTCTCTTAACCTAACCCATACATGTACAACATTCTCAGGTATTCTGCTTGTTGCAGGCCTTCCAGGACATGGATCACTTTCAACAGATTCTCAACGATCTTTGAAGCATTTTTGCCACACTTTTATTTGCACTGTGCTCACTGCATCTTCCCTGAAAGCCTTCTGAATCATCTAAATAGTTTTCACGGAGGAATGTTCAAGCTTAATGCAAAATGTGATGGAAATTCGTTGCTCTACTCACTCAGTCATTTTGAATGCAACAGCTACACAGTACACATATTCACTCAATGGCATCTAGCGTCCCACTGACTAGTACAGTGAAGTCCTTATTGTTCACGCATGCACATTACAGTCCACTCTCCTTGACTGTCACATTACATCAATGTCATGCAAACCATTCTTGGTATATTAATAATGGCTTGATACTTTCCAGATAGACCTCATATTTAGTCAGTTCCAGATGCTACACAGAAATATGGGAGAAATTGAACAAAATTAGGGAAATGATATGAAAAATTCTGGCATGTAAAACACTATTTAGGTATTTGGGGATCAACACACAGCAATATTTCTATCATGAACTTACTCATTGCTGGAGTTACAAAAATAAAATCTCTGCCCTCAAAGAGTTTACAGTCTAGGTATGGGAGGTAGGCAATGCACATGGCTATAATGTGAGGTAGAATAAGTAAATACCAGAAGTTAAAGGAGCGGGGTAGAAAGGAGGACATGAAGATCAAGCAGGGAGAAACTGCACCTGGTTGAGAATAACCTCCTCTTTCCAAAACCCACATATATTTGATTGATTATCAGTTACTTTTCATTATCCTTTCAGAAAGCTTCTTATATCCATCTTATTTCTACAACATCATTTCTGCTAGTCTAATGAAGTCCTCATCATGTTTTATATGTATTTTGTAGTAGCTTTCTTACCAGCTGATTGGCCTATTTCTAATTTCTGTGCATCTTTTCTAAAACACAAATTGAATGTAAGACACTGTCTTAGTCAGTTTGAGCTGCTATAACAAATTACCATAGACTGAGTGGATTAAACAACAAACATTTATTTTTCACAGCTCTGGAGGCTGGGAAGTCCAAGATCAAGGTGACAGCAGATCCCATATCTGATGAGAGCCTGCTTCCTAGTTTTCAGGTGGCTTTTTTCTCATTGTATCCTCACTTGGTAGAGAGCAGAGGGGAAGGAGCAAGTTCTTTGCTGTCTCTTTTTGTAAGGGCACTAATCCCATCATGATGGCTATACCCTAATGACTTATTAATAACTATCTCCCAAAGGCCCCATCTTCAACTACAATCACCCTGAGGATTGGGGTTTTAACATATGAATTTTGGGGGAGAGGATACATTCAGTCTATAGCAGATACCAATGAAATAATAATTTGTCCCATTATTTCATGTACTACTAACAAAAAAACCCCAGCTAAATTAAACTATGACACAACGCTTTCTGAATTCCTAGTATTTGTATGTTATAGTTATTTTTAAAAGTTACTTTGAACTCATTTAGACATATATTCTTACCAATTCTCACTTTTTGTATACAAAAAAAAGAAAATATAAGTATAATATATTGGTCATGGAATTCCTCAAGCTTACTCATATAAGAGTAATTTTCCTAAGTTACTTTTCAATTCAAAGTCTTTGATGTACATTTTTCTCGTAATATTGCTATGATCTGCACATTTCCATCCCCCCAAATCATATGTTGATATTGTAACTCCAAAGCTGATGGTATTAGGAGGTGGGAGTCTTTGGAAGGTGATTAGGTCATAAGGACAGAGCCTTTATGAATGGGCTTAATGCCTATATAGAAGAAGCCCAAGAGAGACCCACACACCTTCCAACATGTGAGGACACAGCAAAAGAATAGCCATCTATGAACTGGATAACAGATTCTCACCAGACACTGAATCTGCCAGCACCTTGACCTTCAATTTCACATTCTCCAGAACCATGAGAAATTGCTCTGGTTTATAAGCCCCCCAGTTATCATATTTTGTTATAGCAGTCTGAACATACTAAGACAGGAAATTGGTACTGAGAAGAAGAGATCCTGCTGCAACAAATTCCTAAAAATGTGGAAGTGGCTTTAGGACTGGGTAATATGTAGAGGCTCAAAGAGTTTTGAGGGTCATGCTATAAAAAGCCTACATTGCTGTGAACAGATTCTGGTGAGGGCCCAGAAAGAAGAGTGTTGTAGACAAATCTCCAATTTTCTTAGAGAATATCCAAGTAATTCTGAAGAGAATTTTGGGAGAAATATGGACAGTAAAGGCCATGTGATGGAAGGACATTCTCAGAAATGAGGAACATGTTGTTAAGCAATGGTGGAAAGGCCATCCTTGTTATCAAGTGACAAAGAACTTGGCCGAATTGTGCTTATATTCTATTGTTTTGTGGAAGGTAGAACTGTGAGTGATGAAATTGGATATTTGGCTGAGAAAACATCCAAGCAAAATGTTGAAGCGTGATTTGACTCCTCTTGATTGCTCATAGTAAAGTACAAGAAAAGAGAAAGACAGAATTGTTAATCAAAAGGAAACCAGTACTTAAAGATTTGGAAAATTCTTAGCCTATTCATATTGTAAAGAATGAGAAAGCATGTTCAGAAGAGAATATGAAGGATGTGGCCAAAGACCAACTGATAAAGAAATTAGCTATCTCAACAGAAGCTGGGATCTATTGTCCAAGAAAATGGAAGAATGACCCTGAGGCAATTCAGAAATCATCAGGGTTTTTGAAATGCTTAGTGGTGGTTGTTCAGTCAGCATGAGAAAACAACCACACTTTTCGGTGAGCTTATACTTTAACTCATCGAGTCCATTCATGTATAGGCAATGACAAGTACATCATGATTTTAGGAGGTCCATCAATTGGAAGACGCATTGTGATTACTTAGATGCTAAAATGTAATAATGTGTGCCTTGGAAACTATGAAATAAGTTATCTGATTTTTGTGATGCTCTTGGTTTTAAACAGGCAATGGCTCCTCTTTGCCTCCAGGATAATTTCTATTAACCTAATATGGTAAATAAGGCCCTTCTGAGGTTTATTAATTAATTTATGATTTTTATTTTTTAGAGACAGGGTCTTGCTTTGTCACCCAGGCTGCAGTGCAGTGGTACGATTATAGTTCACTGCAGCCTCAAACTCTTGGACCCAAGCAATCCTCATATATAAGCCTCTCGAGTAGCTAGGACTGCAGGCGCATGCCACCATGCCCAGCTAATTTTTATTTTTTGTAGAGATGCGGTCTCACTATGTTGCCCAGGCTGGTCTAGAATTCCTGGGCTCAAGTGATCCTCCTACCTCGGCCTCCCAAAGTGCTGAGATAACAGAGGTGAGCCACTGTGTCTGACCCCTTCTGAGGTTTTTTCAGCCTCATCTGCTGCCTCTTTTGCTTCCCTTAAAAAGTGTTCTAACTATGTTTAACAGCTCAATATCTTTGTGCATGCTTTGCACTCGTACACTTTCATGCCTGTGAACATGCACTTTCCTCTTCTTACGTGCCTCTTTGCTCCTCTACCACCTCCACAGTGAATTCCTACTTATCCTCTCAGGCTCAGTTCAAATGCCAGCTGCTCCATGCATCTTTCATGGAGGCTTCCTTTCCCCCCAAATTGTTTTCTCCTTTGTGTTTCCTTAGGCATTTGTAATACATTATGACGTTTATCACGTTGTGTTACATGTATCAATTATTTTATGGAACTTGGCTTTATCTCTGTTTCTGTTTGTAAACTCAAGAACAGGGATTTTTCTCTTGTTCATCTTTTGTCCATAGTCCTTACATCAGTGCCTAATGTTTAATAGGAACTCAATATATGTTTGACTTAATGTCTAAAGCATTTATTTATTCAAAAATATTCATTGAGTATCTAAAGTGTACAGTATACTGTACCAGGAACTCAATATAGGGAAATAAGTAGTACTCTTGTGGTCCTCAGGTAAGGGACTAGAGATTTAGAGTGGTTAACTAAATTAATTAAATTCCCAAGTAAAAAGTGGTGCAGTTGTCTGACTGAAAATTAGGTGTCCATAACCATTCATAATCATAGTCTTGAATGAATGTATAACTCCTTAACTTAGGGCTGTATAATTTTAAATAGCCATTCCATGTTTTCTATTTTTTACAATTTAATTTTTTGGTGTTCTTCTGAATACTGTAGTCCAATATGTTAGCTAAGTTATGAAATAGAAAATTAAAAATAGAAGTCAAGTAAAGCAAATGTTGCACATAGCATAGCTTTGTATTTGTCAATGTCTTTGTAAAGTGTGGGCTACTTATGTATGATTATATAGAAGCCTCTTCAAAGACTCTAGCATTCTTGTGACCACATTCTCTTCCTCTTTGTCATTTGCATCCTCTGTATATGGCAGTAATTTTGAAAATCAACAAAGTGTTCGAGAAAAGGTAATAGGAACAGTAAGAATCTGATTTGGAAAGAGTAGGCATTTTATAATCTGTGTTTTAAATTCTGTTAGCCTCGATAAAATGTGTCAAATCTAAAATACCAAGAGGTTTAAGTTAGATGCAGTTGAAAATGAGTATCACTATTAAGTAATAATGATATTTTCTTAGTGTTAATTTACCTTCTCAGTATTATCCATCATGAGACCCAACTTCCTAAGAAAATCTGAAAACTTTATCTACCATTTAAAAGTAATCTTTTAATCCCCTTAACATTTTATAATAGACTATCATAATGGATTTTCATAAGCTTTCCATTGATGTAGTGTCACAAACTTAGAGTACTTTCTTCGTTGGTTTCAGGATGGACAAAATCCCAGGCAATTAACAGTAATCACTTTCCACTTTCTTTCATGTGTCTCACAATTTATTTATTTACATTATTTACATCGTATAGTTTTGTCAAGTATTGCTGTTTCTTTGCAGAAAATTTTTAAAGTGATTTAATTTTGTGAGGAATAGTTTAATCTAGCTAATATAATCTATACACCTGTTTAGTCAAATGTAACCCTATATTGCAATATGTTAAAGGTAAATGAAACCCTCTTAGTTATGATACCTCCCACCTTTCCATCAGGAAACCTCATATCCCATTTAAAACATATGACCAGCTTACACATGGTCTGAATGAGGATTACAGTGTCAATTTCATATAAGTATTTTAAAGCCTATTTTTTTTACTTATTAAATAAAAATTAAAATAAATAGAAGGTCCTTACATGAACTTGCAATTGATAACTCATCTTTCTAGGGCTGAACCCCAACTCCTTTCCCTCAGCTCAGTTGTCTGCGTAGACTCCAATACCTGCCTTAGAATTAGGATCTTCTGCATCTCTCTTGATATTTGATTTTTGAATGGGTAGCCCCTCACTCAGTGACAAAAATGCCATGCCCTCTTACTACTTTGTTCACAGATCTCTTAGAGTTTATAAAGAATAGATGATGGTGTCCTGGAACCTACAGCTAGAAGAAAGCCTTGATAAAAATAATTTTATTTTCTTCCACTTTTGATGACCAGATTTGTGCTTCAGTATTGTCAAAAGTCGTAACAAGATAATGATGTCTGGTATTACTACTACTATTTAACATTTTTCCTAGAGCTAATGTAAAAGTAAAGAAAACCAAATGCATTTTTGATGTTAAAGACAGCATTGTCAATATTTGCAGGTGATACAATCATCTGCCTGAAAATTTCAAAAGGTTTACAAAAACCAACTAGGAATGTTCAAAACCCAAGTAAAAAATACTATAAAGCTTCACTGAAGAAAATTAAAAGAAGACTTATTCCCAAAGGGGAGCCACTGTTGAAGAATGAAGAACAATGAGGAGGAATTGGTCTATAAGATATTAAAACAGATCATAAGGCAATCATAATTGGCACAGGGAAAGACATAAGAAACAAAAAGAACTCATATAATATAGATCCCAAGAATAGATTCATGTGTACATATATGAATTAGGATTAAATAAAAGGCCATTTCAGATCAATGACAAAAAGATGAACAATTAAATAAATGACGAAAAGATGAACAATTAAATAAATGTTGTCAGAATGATTGGCTAACTACTTAGACAAAAAGTAAAGTTAGAGTCTTCCATCTCATCATTCACAAACACACAAAATATTCCAGATGCAATATATTTTTAAATATAAGGAGTAAAACATTAAATATATTAGACAAATATGGGAGATTTTGTTTAAAAACTTGGGATAGACAAGTTCTTATTCAATAAGACATAAGATGTAGGTAATATAAAAAATTTAAATGTCTATATAATAAAAGATAAAGTTAAAAGATGTGAGAAATGCAGGAAAATGGTTGCAACATATATAACAGAGAGTTAATATACAGAATACGTCAAGATCTCCACCAAATCAATATAAATAAGTCAATCAAATATAAAATGAATATATGATATGAACAAAGTTTTCCAATAAAAGGAAATACAAATAGTCAATAAAACCTCACTAATAGAGAAATGGAAATTAAAACTATATTAAGATGACTCTCTTTGTCCTTTAGATTTGAAAAAAATGAATGATTATTTATATCCATTGTTGGCTAGTAAATGGAGAAATTGGTGGTCTTATACACTGCAGATGGAAGTATAAATAGGAATAATCTGCTTTTAGAGGGCAATATGGAATTGTCTATTAAAATAAAAAATGTGCAAACCCTTTTACCCAGCATTTCTATTTCTAGCTATCCTTCATAGAGGCATACATGCATGCTCAAATACATGAAGTGATAAATGTGCAATAATATTTGTTACAATATTGTTTGTACTAGCCAAAAAAATTGAAAACAACTCAGACCTCTTAAGAGGGAATTAGTCAAGTAAACTGCTAAAGTAATTCTATGGAATTCTGTGCAGAGTTAATAGAACTGAGGTGACTTGAAATGTATGAGCAGGGAAACATCTCTAAGACACAGAAACATAATCGCAAAACGTTGAAAAATAGCAACTTCTAAGTTTATATTTAAAAACACAAATATGTACATACATAAGATCTGGAGAATTGTTCTTGAAATAATTCATGAAAGGAATTAGTGTGGTTACTTTTGAGGAAGGATGTATGTGAAGTTAAGGGTAGCTTTATATTTAAGTAGAAAAATTAAATGTTTCATCCTTTTTTAGAGGATAAAAATAGTTTCTATAATATTTAAAAATCTAATCAATTAAAATCACAAAAAAGTAAAAATGCCAAGTAAATCCTGAAACTATGTTATTTCTCTTTTAAAAATATAGTTGATATAATTCTTCTTTATTATATCACAAAGGGAAATTTACTTCTTATCATTAGAATCAGGGACATACTTCTTCCTCTAGGTATTTGAGCATGCTAGGTATCTGGACATAAAAAATTAGAAACACATTCAAGTGTTAGCATTAATGCAAAGATTGATAGAATGAAAGATAGTTTGGGAATGAAACTAGGAGAGCATTTAGCCTTAATTGGGTATATTAGCCATTTAATTGCAGTTCACTTGGCTTAATAGAATCAGGTCTGAATGGATAAATTATTTCATCCTCCTAAGAATAAGCTCAAAGAAATATTATGAATTAAAACAAGTAGAATTCAGTACTTATAAAAGTTTTGTTATGACAATTTAAGATATTAAAGTTCTCTATTTATTGTACAAATATGGTATCTCATCTTTTTGAGACTACTTAGCATTTTGTCAAATTACTAAGAATGACTACTATATTTATAGAACTGTATTACATACTATAGTGATATCAGAGTGACCATGTTTGTGTGTATGTTTGATTTTAGATGTGAGAAAGTAAATTATGATATAGAGGTTATGAAAACTTATATATTCCCATTTCCCGTTAAGGTATACTTTTTCATGCCTTTTTTATAACTTACCATATCACATGGAAAGGGTTATGGATTTGCCTTGGTCTGTCATGAATTCTTTTAGACTTTTTTTCTTTTTAAATTACTCTGATAGAATCTTTCTCCAGGGACTCATTACATTTCTCTATGTAAATTTTACTGAACATTTAACAACGTTTCCTAATTAAATATGAATATGGAATTTTATCAGACTAAATTGACATTTTTCCTATTTAAAAATAATATAAAATAAAAACAAAGGGATAAAAGTCAAGATTGGCTGGCTAGTGTGTCTCTTCAACAGAGAAGAAGTAGTCACACTCTGAACAGATTGTCTAAGAGAGAATGCTGGTATTCACAAAGTAGTGGCAGGAAGTACTGAAGACGAGTAAGAAGCGGAAAGCGGGAAGCTTGCTCAGCTGGTGACCATCTAGGCTAGCAAGGAGAAGCTCCTAGGCACAGGAAAAGGATAAGAAAGAAATCCTCAGGGCTCCACACTCCCACCATGGGCTTTTCTGATCTTGGTTGTGGGAGACACCCTTGATCCACACAGGCCTTGGATCTAAACATAGGTAGCTGCCTAAAGATTGCACAGAGACTTTGTTCCAGAAAGGGAACTCATATGGAGTCCTGTAGGTATCCAAGCCCAGAGCAGCTTCAGCTTGGTGCCATTCTGAAAACCTAGCTGCTGGGGATCTAAATCCTGCCCTGAGATTGGATTGATGTGGTTACTGACACTGCTGATGCTGGGTCAAGGAGGGAGATAGGAGATTGGGTATTCCCACACACCCCTAGGACAATCCCCACTACCCTGCTGTGGGCTGCTGTGAGACCATGGAATGACTAGACTGCACTCCCCACTGCTTCTTACATACACTGCTCCACCAGAGAAGGGCCCTCCCTTCCCTAGTCATGGGCCCACAGCTTGCTTCATTTTGAAAGTTAGGTTCCAGGGGTCTGTGCCCTGCCTTTGGGCTGACACTATTCAAGCCACCACTGGGCCAAGGAAAGAGAGGAGAAACCAGGCCCTCCCATGCACCTCTAGGACAAATCTCACAAATATGCTGCAGCCTGCTGTAAGATCAAGGCATGGGCAGGCTACATATTCCACAGCTACCTGCCCACATTGCCCCAGGTGAAAGGGGTTCTGCTGTCTCTTGTGGCAGGCCCACAGTGCGGACACCACTACACCTAAGAATTCCAGCAGTGACCTGGAGACCACCTCACCTCTTCCTGTCACAGCCAGTGCCTGAGGGTACTACTGGCAGGCCTGAGGACAAGTCTTTTGGCACAGACCCACCTCCCCAGTACTCAAGTATGCCATCCAAGGGCACAGAAACTGCTCAGTCATCATTAACACCTGTTCACTCCTCCCAGGGTCTGAGGTTGGGCTGACCAAACCTGCTAATACTACCACAGCTGACACCCAGGGAACTAGACCACCCAACCTGTCATAGATGCCATCTACACCAGCATGGACCCATTGGGTTCCAGTGAGTTACTCCACCACTTCTACTGCCATCATGTATATCACATCAGCTACTCAGGGGCCTAGGAACCCGTCCACATGTCCAGCACATTGCTGCCACCATCAGCATCTGAGAAAGCCAGCTGGAGTCCCAAGAATTAGCCCTCCAGTAGCAACTAATACCAGTGCCGGCATAGCCACTCCGGGGTCTAAGAACAGACACACTTCATTCACCACTGCCACCATGGCAGCCCAAAGACTCTATACCTGGTGTCCAAGTCCCCAGCAAAACTTCACTAATAACTATATCCTAAGCAACCAAGGAAATCATAAATATCACTGACCCTATATACTGCTGAAGAAATTACACAGGAATAGCACTACCGCAGGCAGCCCAAACCAAAGCCAAAGCATCTTATTCAACCAACAATATATATAAATTTTCAGCTGAAACTCCTCCCCTAGGAAAGCGATTTCAAAAAAAAAAAAAAAAGACTGCTATATCAATTGCACAGATATCAATGGAAGAACAAAGGAGACATGAAAAATCAAGGAACTATGATACCACCAAAAAAAAAAACAATTCTCCAGCAATAGATTTCAATTGAAACACTAATAAAAAAAATCTCCCAACAGAATAAAACCCTAGCCCAGAAGGATTCACAGCTAAGTTCTACTAGACCTACAAAGAAGAATTGGCACCCATTCTACTGAAACTGTACCATAACATCAGGAAGGAGGGAGCCCACCCTAACTCAGTCTGTGAAGCCAGTATCGCCTTGATACCAAAGCCAGGAAAGGGGTTTTTTTTGGTTTTTTGAAACCAAAAAAACTACAGACCAATAACCTTTATGAACATAGATGCAAAATTCCTCAAAAAAATACTAGCAAACCAAATTCAACAGCACATCAAAAAGATAATCCACCATAATCATCTCTGTGTTTTATCCCAGAGATGCAAGCATGGTTTAATATACACAAGTCAATAAATGGGATTTACCACATAAACAAAAGTAAAAACAAAGACCATATGATCATCTAAGTAGATGCAGAAAAAGCATTCTATAAAATCCAGCACTCCTTCATGGTAAAAGCTCTCAACAAACTAGGCACAGAAGAAACATACCTCAAAATAGTAAAAGCTGTATATGACAAATCCACAGCCAACATTATACTCAATGGGGAAAAATTGAAAGCATTTCCCCCCAGAACTGAAACAGGACAAGGGTGTCTACTGTCACCACTTCTATTCAACATAATACTGGAAGTACTAGCCACAGCAATCAGGCAAGAAAAGAAATAAAGGGCATCCAAATTGGGAAAGAGGAGGCCAAGCTATCCCTGTTTGCTGACATGATCTTGTATCTAGAAAACCCTAAAGACTCTACCAAGAGACTCCTAGAATTGATAAATAAATTTAGCAGAGTCTCAGGTTACAAAGTCAATGTACACAAATCAGTAGCATTTCTATATACTAATAATAGTCTAACTCAGAGTCAAATCAAGAACTCAATACCATTTCAATAGCTGCAAAGAAGATAAAATACCTAGGAATATACTTAACCAAGGAGGTGAAAGAGCTCTACACAGAGAACTACAAAACACTTATAAAAGAAATCACAGATGAGACCAAAAAAATTAAAAATTATCCCATGCTCAGGGATTGGAAGAATCAACATTATTAAAATATCCGCAATGCCCAAAGTGAGTCCCATCAAAATGCCAACATCATTTTTCACGGATCTAGAAAAAAATAATCCTAAACTTCATATGGAACCAAAGAAGACCACAAATATCCAAAACAATCTTAAACAAAAAGAACAAATCTGGAGGCATCACATTACCTGTCTTCAAATTATACAAGGCTACAGTAACCAAAACAGCTACTCATATAAAGGTAGAGACATAGACCAATGGAACAGAATAGAGAACCCATAAATAAAACTGTATAGCTATGACCAACTGATTTTTGACAAAGCAGACAAAAAGATACACTGAAGAAAGGATGCTCTTCAATAAATGTGCTGGGAAAATTGGATAGCTACATGCAGAAGAATGAAACTGGATCCTTATCTCTCGTCATATACAAAAATTAACTTAAGTTGGATTAAAGACCTAAATATAAGACCTGAAACCATAAAAAACTCCTCTAGACATTGTCGTAGGCAAAGAATTTATGAGTAAGACCTCCAAAGCAAATACAGCAACAACGAAACTAAATAAATGGGACTTAGTTAAATGAAAAAGTTTCTGAAAAGCAAGGGAAATAATCAACAGAGTAAATAGACAACCTGTGGAATGGGAGAAAATATTTGCAAACTATACATCTGAAAAAGGGCTAATATCCAGAAACTACAAAGAACTCAAATCATCAAGAAAAAAACCATATAACCCCATTAAAAAGTGGGCAAAAGACATGAACAGAGTTTTTTCAAAAGAAGATGTACAAATGGCCACATGAAAAAATGCTCAACACCACTAATAATCAGGGAAATCAAATTAAAACCACAATGAAGTTACCACCTCACCCCAGTAAGAATAGCTATTATTTAAAAATGCAAAACAACAGCAACAACAATAGATGTTGGCATAGATGCAGTGAAAAAGGAACACTTATACATTGTTGGGATGTAAATTAGTACAACCTCTATGGAAAACAGTATGGAGATTCCTCGAGGAACTAAAAGTAGACCTACTGTTGAATCCAGCATTCTCACTAGTGGGGGTATCTACCCAAAGAAACAGAAGTCATTATATCAAAAAGACACCTGTACCTTAATGTTTATTGCAGCACAATTCAGAGTTGAAAAGATAGGGAATCAACTTAAATGTCCATCGATGGATGGGTGGATAAAGAAAATGTGGTATATGTATACCATGAAGTACTATTCAGCCATAAAAAGAATGCAATCATGTCTTTTGCAGCAAAACAGATGGAACTAGAAGTCATTATCTTATGTGAAACATGCCAGGCACTGAAAGTCAAATATTGCAAGTTCTCACTCAGAAGTGGGTGTTAAATAATGTGGACACATGGATGTAGAGAGGGGAATGATGGACAGTGGAGACTTGGAAGGGTGAAGGGGTGGTAGGAGGTGGAAGATGTGAAATTACTTATTGAATACAGTGCACTTTATTCAGGTGATGGATACCCTAGAAGCCCTGACTTGACCGCTACACAATCTATACATGTAACAAAATTGCACATGTACCCTA
This sequence comes from Propithecus coquereli, assembly GCF_000956105.1. NCBI lineage: Eukaryota > Metazoa > Chordata > Mammalia > Primates > Indriidae > Propithecus > Propithecus coquereli. Next base: position 4,923,502 of record NW_012146523.1, read on the forward strand.
TACATTTGTATAAATGAAAAAAAGAATTATGAACTTTATAAAATACATTTTAAAATGTAAAATAATATCCATAACATGTTGAATGCTCATCCTATTTTTTAGACTCTGGCAGAAATTTGCTACCCTGCATGTAAGAATCACTTGAGGGGTTTTATAAGTGCTAATTCTTGGACAGTAGTCCCAGATACTCTTACTCAGTTCATCTGGGATAATTCTACAACTTCTGCCTTTTAAAAATGCTTCCCATATTATTCTAATGAGCAGCTGGTGTTGGGAACCAGTGGATAAAATGTTATAATGTTTCTAGTTTCATATATGATCATTCCAAGTTTTGCTTAACTTGAGGTCATTTTCTAATTTGATAGTGCTTTCTACATTTTATAATCATGACAGTATATCTCATTGTAGGGAAATCACCATCATAACATCTTTAAGAATAAAAAATAATAAACCAAGCCACTCCACTTTTTCTTTCTTTTCCCTTCCTATTCTTGTCACTTTCTTTTCTATAGACTAGAATAAGTATTTTAATGTGTGTAAAAACATGCCAGTTTTTTCACCTGTTAACAATTTTAGGAATTTATCATTTATATATGTAGACATGTATTCAACACTTTGTGAATAAGGATGAGAGCAGGAACTATACTTACCTTCATTATCACTCTGTTCCCATTGCCTGTCAAAGTGTCTACCCTATAGTATACACTCAATAAAGATTTGTTGGCTGGTGGCTGACTGACCAAAGTTATTTATTCAGTGTTCTCTATAATAATAATTATGAATATTCTAAATGCCTAACATAAAGGATATCACTAAAATAATTTTTGGTACATCTATATAATGAAGAACTGTGCTGTCATTAAAAATTGCATTATAGAAGAATATTTCATGTAATTGAAAAATATTCACAATATATCATTCAGTGAAAAAAGGCAAGCTGTAATACAGAATATGCAATTAAATTCCTACATAAAAAAGTGTGTACAGATTACCAGTTCTGGCAATATAGTTTGCCATATCTGGCAACATAAATCATATATTAATAACATGAATACCCTCACCCTCGTCCCTGCTACATATAACCAGAAGTGAAAAATGTAAGAAACATCCTTGCTTGCATCATTGAGCCCCACAGAGAAAGTAAGAGAAAATCACCAAAAAAGAGAACTAAAAACTAGAGAAGTTAACAACTGAATTGCTGCTGCTTCTTTCCTTTGGGAGTGGGAAACATGGAGATGAGGGATGAGCAATTGGTAGAGCCCATAATCTAAGAGTTTGTGTTTTGATGGCTACTGATGACAAGAGATGGGGTTTGGAGTGCTAACAAGGTGAGAAATTGGATCTGAAATATCCTTCTTATAGCCTAGTCTCTCAAAGGGCTACACACAATGAGAAAGAGTAGATTTAAAACTTTCTCTAAAAAATTAGAACAAAGGAATACAAAGAAACTTGTCTGCTTTGACATGGGCTCTGAGAATCCATTACCTCTAGAGAATTTGGGATTTAAATTTATATTACCTATTTGCAATAGGAACTTGTTCACATCCAAAAAATTAATGAAAAATTGATCCCATGCCAGTGATGCTCCTAGGGCAGGTGGCAGAAGTAAATGCAAAACCTCCCTAGAGGAATACATCTCAAGCCACAAAGTATTTCTCAGATAAAATCTGTTTAAAGTTGAATTCACATTACAAAATTACAGAAATTACAAGGAAGTAATCTACCAGGAGAGAGATTTGGCAGACTTAGCTAACAGCATTATTACATCATATACACATAAGAAAGGATGCTATGAAAAATATAATATAGATTCATGGAAGAATGAGAATAGAATTCTATATATAAAAAGGACTTTGAAGTTAAAAACTCAGCAATAGATTAAACATAACAGAGGATAGGAGTTGAAGAAATTACCATAAATATAGCACAGGGCAATAGTTAAATATGTAAAAGTTATTTTAAAAGACATTAGAATATAAAATCAAAAGGTCAACATATATCTAAGAGGTGTTCCAGAGGAGAAGAATAGAAAAAAAAAGATAATATTTAAAGAGATGACTGATGATTTTTGATAGCAAATGAAAGACAAGTCATGTAAATACAGAAGCACATCAAGCTCCAAATAGAATAAATGCAAACACATTTCAGTGAAACACAAAATACTAAACATAAAGTATATATCTTAAAAACAAATGCAATGAAAATGCAACCTGTCTATACAAAAACTTCTCAACAGTAAAAATAGAAGACAAAACATATTGGAATAGTTTCTTCTACATCCCGAAAATGGGCCAGGTGTGGTGGCTCACGCATGTAATCCTAGCACTCTGGGAGACCAAGGCAGGATCCCTAGGGCTCAGGAGTTCGAGATCAGCCTAAGCAAGAACGAGACCCCCCTCTCTACTAAACACAAAAAATAAAAAAAATTATCTGGGAGTGGTGGCGCGTGCGTGTAGTCCGCTTGAGCCCAGGAGTTTGAGGTTGCTGTTAGCTAGGCTGACACCATGGCACTCTAGCCCGGTCAACAGACCAAGACTCTGTCTCAAAAAAACAAGAAAAAAAAAAATCTGCTAACCTAGCCTCTATACTCAGTTGATTAAACTATCATTCAAAAGGACAGGCAAAAAAGAAATCTTTTTTCTCTAACAAAGGTGAAGAGAGTTGTTTACCGCTCAGTATCACTACTGAAACAACGAGGGATCTGTCTGGCAGAATGAAATTGAAATTAGAAGAGAGAAATAAGCTGTAGTGAATAATGGTGACAAAGAAACTGAAAAATATATGGAAAAATCTAAGCAAATATTGACTGTAAAAAACACTAGTGATAATAATGACTAATTTTCAGGTATAAATGCAAACAAGTACTATCATGCCAGAAAGAAATGACATAAAGGACAAGAAGGACATCAGAGTTAAAGCATTCTGTTATTTTGGAGAAAGGTAGAGATATTGATTAATTTAGACCTTGTTAAATCAGGTATTAAGAGCAGTATTAAGGGTAACTATTACAATAATAGAAATGTCATATAAACTTCCAAAACCAGTAGAGGAAAGAAAGAAAATCATTTCAATACAAGTTGGAAAAGGAGGAAAGAAGGAAAGAAGCAACATAATAAATAAAAGGCACAAAAAATGCAACTATATCTGTATCAAAGTTAAAGTAAATGGACTAAACTCACCAGTTGGCAGATCATATCTCAGATTGGATAAAACTACAAATCCCAGCTATGTACAGTTTACAGAAGACAGAGACCAAAAACATAATATTAGAAAGGTTTAAAGTAAAGGGATGGTATAATTGGGATCAAACCCATCAAAAGCATAACTGCTGTCTTAATTGCTATGTTAATAGTGTACCAAATAGATTTTAATAGGCAAAGAGCATTATTAGGGATAAATTACATCATTACATAATAAGAGGAAGAATTCACTGGCAAATGTAACAAATCTGAACATGTATATATCTAATAAACAAAAAAACTGACAAAATTACATGAATAAATTGACAAATTCATAATTATTATGGGAGATTTTAACATAGCCCCTGTAGTAATTGATAAATCATCCATTTTGTAGGGATAGAGAAAACTTTAACTGCACCATCATAAAACTTAATTTAAAATGGTTGATGTAGAGCTTAGTATAATGGTTAAATGTAGACCTTGTGCCTTTACTATACACATATAACATTCACAAGTATTGTAAATAGGCCCAGAAAATGAAACAAATGCCAAAAAATCAATGTCATACAGATTACTCTTACCAAAATGCAGTTACATTAAAAATCACTAATAAAAAGATAACCCTCAAATACTGATACTTTGAAATTTTGAAATATTTTTTAAAAAGTAAATAACTCATCTAAGATAAAAAGAATGGAAATTGGATATTTAGAACTAATAATAAAGCAATACTTGGAGGGGAATGTATAACCTTCAATGCTCATATTGGAAAAGATTGAAAATGAATTAACTAGACATCAACTCAAGAAGAGAAAAATAAGAGCAACGAAGAATGTCTAAAGGAAATAGAAGGAAAGAAAAAAGAAAAGTTCAATTATTAAATAAATGGAATTCTGAAAAATAAGGAGACTCAAATTCCAATTGTTTAGTAAGATCTGACATGGAAAATGAAGAAAAAAGAGAGAAGGCATAAACAAATTTCAAAGTGACTTGGGCCAGACAAAGGCAATATATGTAACCTAAACATTTGTACCCCCATAATATTCTGAAATAAAAACTATTTCAAAGAAACATAATGAGAAATAGGGTAGATATACTAAAATTCATAAAATTTGTGACAAAATAGGAAAATTCCTTCCTTAGGCAAAATTTCTAAAAATGGGGGGCATTTTTTACTTCATTTTATGAGACTATTACTATTTTGATATGAAAGACAAAGACAAAAGGAGAAATGAAAATTATAAACAAATCTCATTTATACTCATGTGAAAAAATCTTAATTATTAATAAGCTGAATATAGCAAAGTATATTAAAGAAAAAAAACTCATCATGTATGACCAAGTAGGATTTATTCAGAATACAAATGTGGTTTATCATTCATAAGTCCATTAATATAATATACCTAATTAACATATTTTAAAAGGCAAAACATTTGTTAATTTCAGTATATGCAGAAAAGCACTTGATAAAATTCCACACTACTTTATACTTAGCAAAAACAAAGTCTTTTTAAGTAAGCTGGTAATTGAAGGAAAACAATTCTTTGCAACCTTTTAATGGTCTCTACAAAAACCATACTCCCAACATTAGACTTAATTAGTCAAACAAGTGAAGCATTCTCTTTAAAATTAAAGAGTCTACTATCATGGCTTCTAGCCAGTATTATACTTGCGTTAACCAGGATAGTAAGACAATATATAAGAAGTGTTTAATAGAAATAAAGAAACAGAAAGCAAGAAAACTGTCACACACACACATTTAAGAAAAGTACACCAAGTGTGAAGCGAAGGTCCAGCAAAGCTAAATGACTTGCCCAAGAATATACACCTGGTGAGTAGTAGAGCCAGGAATTTTTCCCACATTTTCTGGCTTCAAAGTCTGAACTCAACCACTTCTGCTCTAACTGACTGGTAACCCATCGGTTACAATCTCTATTGCAGTCTTATTCCTTATAAATATCCTTGTCAATTAAAGAATTAACCAAATTAAAACAAATAAATATTGGTAAAATTTTATACTTATCTTTCTGCTATATTTGGTTCTTCCTGTTTTTAGATTTTTTTTTCACTCTTTCAATATGATAAAGTGTTACAGTAAATATTTTTGGTCTTTGTATGAATGAGTTGGTCTCTTTTAAGGTTATTTTCTTTGGATACATTCACATGGATGGGATTAATAAACCATAAATTTTGAACTATGGTTATTGAAACATTGGCAAATTTCTAAAACAATTTTCAGTGGCTCTAGTAAGGCATATGACAAATAAGTGTAAGTGAGTTTCTATATATATGATTAATTCACAAATTCAAGGATTCTTTAAATGGTGCTTATGCTTGGATAGTAGTGTGTTATTAATTCATTAATATGGTGTATCAAAGTCTTTTTTTAACAAATAGGCTTTGTATTGCAAAATAAGTTGCCAATAATTAGTTTCACTTTTATTTTAGTTATATTAATTTATTAGTATCTGTATTATTATTGAAGCTGGAATTGAGGGGCTTAATTATATAATTCTAACTTTTTACATGTTTCAAATTTTCATAACAAAAACCTCTAAGAAAAATTTAAATTAATAATGAATAAAAGGCAAAACTATATGAACAAAAGATTCCTTTAATTGTTTAAAAAATTCAAATGTTCATGTGGTGAAATATTTTGTTGCACTTGATTTTCCTGAGAATAGGGAAAAGAAAAGGGTCAAGTCATGCTGTATATACAACTAAGAGGCAGTACATCCTAGTAAGTAAGATCACAGAATTTAGAACCAAACTGCCTGCATTTAAATTCCAATTCTGCCATATACTAGCTCTTAGATCTTAAATAACTTTTCTTAGCTTCAGTCTTCTCTATAAAAATGGGCATAATAAGGTTGTTAGGAAGACTATATGAGCCATGCACATAAAGCACTTAGAATAATACCTGGTGCATAATCAGCATTCAGTAAGGCTTAGCTGTTATTATGGCAAAAAGGTATTGGATATCTACCAAATGTGTCCTATGTAGTAGGTTAATAGAAATTATAGTTCACTTCTCTTCTGCTCCATTGTATTTTTCTTATTTTTAATTCTAGAGCATTTTATGCTCAGAGAGATTGATGTTTCTTTTTTTTCCCCTTCATTTATGGGTAGGTAGAAACATGTTTAACATATATAGCCTTTGCAGGATAGAAAGGGGGTAAGCATAAAATATATCAAAGAGGAATTTCTCTGATTTTGGTCTGAATGTTCTCTCCTTATACCCTTATTCTTTTATTTTCCTCTTTCTTATTGTCCAGATTAAATGCATTTATGGAAAAAGAAAAAATGGATGGTAAGATAATTGAATATTGTGACAGTGCAATGGATTCCTTGATGGAAAACACCATGTATGTAAACAAAGTGTGGGTTCAATGTGAGAATGAAAGTTGTTTGAAATGGAGATTGTTGTCAAGTGAGGATGCAGCCAAAGTTGATCATAATGAACCATGGTACTGCTTCATGAATGCTGATCCAAGATATAATGAGTGCTCTATTTCTGAAGAAGAATTTCCTGAAGAGTCTCAGCTTCATCAAAGTGGATTTAAGATTGTCTATTCACAGCTCCCTCTTGGAAGCCTGGTTTTGGTAAAATTACAGAATTGGCCAAGGTAAGGTTTTTGTTGTTTTATAATAAACTGTTGAGATATAGTCTTGCTAGGTTTATGAATTTTAAAAATCTTTTCAAAGCATCAACTTTTTCTCTATTTGTCTTTCTTATATTGATTTCTGATCTCATCATTATTTTCTCCATACTTCTTTGAGTTTAATTTATTCTTTTTCTAGTTTCTTAAATTGGAAAGTTAGGTGAACTAATTCACATCTTTTGTTTCTCTCCCAGTATAAGCAATTAAAGCTATAAATTTCTCTCTAAGTACTGTTTTGGCTGTATCCCACAAATTTCTATATATTGTGTTTTACCATTCAACTTGAAATATTCACTGATTTTATTTGTGACTTCATCTTTGAAATGGATAATTTAGAAGTATGTGTTTAAATTAACAAATATTTCAGGATGTTACTACATTTTATTGGGTTCTAATTTAAAACTCTTATAGTCAGTTCCACTGAATCTTGTTTTGTGGCCCATTGTGGGTCTTGTTTCAAACTTCTACATGTGGCTATTCAATTTTCCAGCACCATTTATTGAATAGGGATTCCTTCCCCCAGTGTATATTGCTGTCTACTTTGTGAAAGATCAGATGGCAATATGTGGGTGGTTCTTTCTTCTGTACCATGGGTCTATGTCTCTATTTTTGTGCCAGTACCATGCTGTTTTGGTTACTATAGCCTTGTAGTATAGGTTAAAGCCTGGAAAAGTGATGCCTCCATATTTGTTCCTTTTGCTTAAGGTTGCTTTGGCTATTCAGGCCCTTTTCTGTATTTTTTTAATGTTATTACACCATAGGTATGCCATAATTCTCTTCTTGGTCTTGATACAGCAGCATTTCTTATTAGTCAAATGTTTGATAAGAAAGGTGTTTTGTTATTTTAGTAACTTGACTTTTGTCTATGGTGTAAGATACACCTTCTTAAATTGATGTTATCATAGAGCTGGAGAAGACCTTCAGAGATCATGTAGTTCCCCCACTCCCATACACAAACCACATTCTTACACACACACACACATACACAACACACACACCCTACACTACACACCATACATAGTTCAGTACCCTTTACTGAATGGTTATTTAGGCTCTTAACCAGCCAAGAAATATAAGTTATGAGGCTGAATATTCCATCTCTGGGCTAATTAACTCTTCTGAAGTCCTTTTGTTTCTTGAGTTGAATGTAGCCTCCCTCTGTTTTCATTTTCTTTAATACTGGTCCTGCTTCTGAGCCGTGACTATGATCTAGTCTAGTGGAAACATTTGGGCTTTGGCATCAGAAAGACCTCTTTTGAGTGTTTTCATGCCTTATTAACAGTCTTCTTAAGAAAGTTGTATAATATCTCCAAGACTCAGTTTTCTCATTTAAATACAGAAAATGGCAAATACCTACCTCATCAGGTTTATGAGTGGACTAAATGTGATAAAGTCTGAAAGGAGTGCCGGGAATACTGACATTAACACATTGACTGTCAGACTGGAAAAAATATTTTTTCCTTGGGGCTACAGTGTTTTGTTACAAAAATAGCATAAAATTTTTGAAAACAAAATGATCCTTTTAATTTAATGAAAAATTTGTCATTTTTTATTGTTTTCTGTGTGTGAATTATATGCAACTTGAAAAATAGTTCTTGCGGCTCCCAAGGTGAAGACGTATGTGAGTTACATATGCTTCATGAGGCCCTGGGCTCAAAACTAGCATGAGTTAAATAAAACTCACATGGCAGTTAATGTGTTAACTTGCCTCAGTGAAAGAGAGTTCTGTTCTCTTCCAATTCTATCCCACCTCAGATTTTTTTAAGGACAACTTTTAAAATACATCATGTTCTTCCTCAGTTCCTTTTATAATAACATTAAATGAATTTTTCCTAACTTTTACTATTTAAAATCATATTATTTTAAAAATATTGAGTGAATGTATTACTTGATATTTCCAATTTTCTTAGTGCTAAATTTTTTTATTTATATCTATAATCAGGAATATTTAAGATGATTATGTACCTGTGAGTTTTTTAGTTGTTTCAAACTTCCTTTTGAAACAGAATATTATAAAAGAAATAAAATGAATAATTTCCTGGGTGTGGATTTCCTCATTTTAGAAGTTTTTTAAGGACTTCTCTACTTTCCTGTTTGGACTCCATGTGGAAATATTGTTTTAGTTTTTGCTTATCAGACCAAGTAAATCCAAAAGAGAAAGTGGAAGAATACAAAGGGACAAAAGTGGGAAATGAATACCCAAAGAGAAAAATGAAACATGAAGGAATTTCTAGAGGTTTATGTCATGAAATAATATACCTCTAAGGATTTATTTTTAATGAAGGATAGATTTTATTTTCACTATTGAGAATTTTTGACAATTTGGTCATCTGCCAATGGAGCAGATGGGGGTGGGGCAAAAAGGGCAGTATAGAATTGCTGAGCTCTACTTCTGCTTTTCCCACAGTGGTTTTACTCCACAGTGTTATCACAGCCTGAGCTACCAGTACTCCTTTGGCAACCCTGGCTCAGGAAACCCTACCTCTTTCCCACTCCATGAGAAGCTGTGCCAGTGGATTAACATTTTGGTAATTAATCATTCTGGTTGGTTAGAGTTAATTCAACTCTTCCATGAATCTAGTGAATCTTTTTTTCTCTTATCTTTCCTATCAGTAGTGCCTAACTGTCTCTTATTGACCCTAGAGATCAGATCATTTTTTTGCTTTATATTTCTTCCCTCTTATATCTTATCTGAGTTAAATTTGTGACTATTTCAAAGCTTTCTATAGCTACAAAAATGCAACTTATTACTTGTATCAAATGAACATCCCACTTTTAAGAGATATGTAGGAATATGTTTATGTTTTATGAAAAAAGTCATCAAAATTCAAAAGAGGAAGTTTAATATATGATTGTGATGAATGTGTTTTCTGCCTTTTGTAAAGCATCAAAATAATTAAAAATATTTTCTTTTGAAAGTTGGCCGGGGATACTTTGCCCTGATCCTTTTAAAGGGAAATATGTGACCTATGACCTGGATGGAAATGTTGAATGGTATCACATAGAATTCCTGGGTGATCCCCATTCAAGATCATGGATAAATGCAACATTTGTTGGACATTATAGTATCACATTAAAGGTAGGTACAGTAACATCAAAACTTTATTCTTATTGCACTTGTTTTTAATTATGTTCATTTTTATCTCAGATCCTAAAAGATATATAATTATTTACTTTTAGATTCATGTAAACAAAATAATGTATACTATTTGGTTAAATTTAAATATTTGTATTTTTAAAGAAATTTTCACAGAAAATATGGATATTAAATATCTGTAGGGGTTTTAAATTTTATTTTCCTAATGGCAATATAATAAAAACCAATTGAAGACTTTACATAATTGCCTTTTGAAACAATTTTAAAATTGTAATTTGGTAATTTTTTAATTCTCTTGAGAAGACTCTTAAGTTGTAGCCCTAGCTCACAGGGAAAATTAATTATGGAATGCAACCAGCTTTTCAAATTTCAAATGGAATATTTTATTATACTAACTCCTTTAGTATCTTTTTGAATTTTTTGAAACTTTAAATCCCACACTACAATTAATGAATAGACTGGCTTCTCAGATTGATGAGAATAGATGAACTGAACCTATTTCCAAGGATTTGGTTTAATAAGTATAAATCAATTCAGTGATTTGTGTTTATAATCTAATATTGAAACTTTTCATCTACAAATCATGCTTTTATTAGAAACCTTATAGAAAGTAGATATCAGAAATGTATATACATTGACCCAATTTGGATTGTTTCTCTTTTATGGTAAAACATATACATATTTAGATATACATATAAGTGTATATATCTTTAAAGCATGCATTTTTATCCACAGTAAAATTAAACCTGCGGAAATTTGAAGTATTTTAAAATGTGGTTTTTACTATACCTTTGAAATATATAGTATTTTGTATTATTCAACTTGAAAATAGAAGGGAGGGCTGTTTTAGTAAAATTATTTAAGCATGGAATACCACCACATAAATCCATTTCGTGGTAGTTGTGACCCAGTTGTCTTAATATGAGGCATCTTCTCTTCTCTGATGTTTTGGATGTACTTCTAGACACTCCTGCCGGCAACTACCAGAAGACAGGAAGTATTCCTTCTGTGCTCCCCTCCTCCTTTCTAAAGGATGGGGAAACCTTCCAGTTGCTCATGAAGTTGACCTTACTCTTACTAAGGATAGCTGAGATTTCCCTGTCCCTTGGACGTGGAGATACTATTGACTCCAACCTACAGTTCTAATGCCTAAACTTCCCAGGTATTTCATCTTTTATGGTCGTCTCTGCTCCGGAGCTCCTATATCCACAAATGCTATCTCTACACTGTGCCACATTGATCCAATGCACACTGCCTGCCTCCAGGAAAAAAGACCACTTACACCAAAATTAATGTATAGTAAACAATGTAGACATTCTTAAATTTTTTCTAGAGGAAGTGGAAGATAGATGTAAATTGTACAAATTGATCCCTTTTTCTAAAACTGGGTGAAGAATAGCAGGCATGTATAATTCTCACCAGCTATAGCTGACTAAATCTTACTTCATACACTATGTCAACATAATTTTCTCCTAATTTGTGTAAGCTTAGTTTAACAACTAGTTAAATAATATTTCTGGACTTTCACTGAATATGGACTCTGCATATATTTTGCAGTGCTATGTTAAGGTAGAAGAGAAATAAGCTCACCTAGACAGACACACCCTCATTATATGCATTTGTGAGAAAATTGAATATTTTTAAGTTTTATATTATGAAAATTTTAATTATTATCTTTCAGTTCAATCATGTTTGTCTAGAGTTTTTTTTTTTTTTTTTTTGAGACAGAGTCTCACTGTGTTGCCCGGGCTAGAGTGCCGTGGTGTCATCCTAGTTCACAGCAACCTCAAACTCCTGGGCTCAAGCAATCCTTCTGCCTCGGCCTCCCAAGTAGCTGGGACTACAGGCATGTGCCACCATGCCCGGCTAATTTTTTCTATATATTTTTAGTTGTCCAGCTAATTTCTTTCTATTTTTAGTAAAGACGGGGTCTCACTCTTGCTCAGGCTGGTTTCGTACTCCTGAGCTCAAACAATCCGCCCGCCTTGGCCTCCCAGAGTGCTAGGATTACAGGCATGAGCCACCGTGCCCAGCCTGTCTAGAGTTTTGATAGTCAGTTTAATAATCAAAGGTTAAGATGTTTATGGGACCACTGACTTTATTTTATTGTTGACAGCACAACAGTACTCAGTCACTGTCTAATCATACAGATGATAGTGTTCTCTCCTGATAAATAGAACTACTTATTGATACACTGAGATATACTTTAGAAAAAAAGTTGAAAGCAATATTTAGGATGTAGATTTATAATGTTTATTTGCCTATTTTATTTTTTAATCAGTAGCTATAAAGATAGCTATAATCTCCCACCCCCAATAAAGAAACCTATATTTTCTTAACAGTATTCAGAGAGAGGATTCTGGGAAGATGGTAAATTAATAAGGACCAAGAATGTTTCCCCACCTAAACAACAATCTGGCAGAACCTAAAATAACTGTTTTGGAACACTGGAGTCTATTCATTGCTTTCAACTTCCAGGGGAAGGCTTGAATTGTATATTGTGGTTAATTTCTGTCAACTTCAGCTCTTATCTCAGTAGCAGCTACTGCCCCACCCTAAGCCGTGTGGCAGGCAGCTGTGTATGTGTTCCTGGAGTGGTTTGCACATAACTTGCAGGAGCTGGGGAGGGCAAAAAGATCCCAGTCCTCCAAATATTAGGGATCTGTGTTCTTATTGCTAATTGCTGCTTATAATCACATAGGTGTAGACAATGAGCAGGGCAGCCATTGTTATTTCACACACACCCCCAGACCCCAGCTGAAGTGTATTTAAAGGGCTGGCACTCTTTCAATATACCCCTTCATTTTTCTCTTTTTCCCCTTTTGGGAGCCAGACATTAAACATTAGGACATTTGAAGGCAACTGTATATACAGGGAAAAGTAGAAAGAGACTGTACAGACAGAGAGAAATGTACAGGTTCAGTAAGACCTGAAAAGACCTGAAGGTACACCTTAGGGTGACCTTTGGCACAAAGATAGCCTGCAACAATCAAAAAATCCCTAACAATATATATAAAAAAAAAATTAACAAATTCTGGGGAAGGGGAAAAATCTGATTTCCAAAGTTACCATATTATTTGACTCAAATGCACATTTTTCAACAAAAATCCATAAGATGTATAGAGAAATAAGTAAGTATGGCCCATTCAAAGGAAAAAAAATAAATCAACAGGAATTGTCCTTGAGAAAGACCTGATGGCAGATCTACCAGAAAAAGACTTCAAAGCAGCTATCTTTTTTTTTCTTTTCCTTTTTTTTTTTTTTTTTTCCCCGAGACAAGAGTCTCGCTTTGTTGCCCGGGCTAGAGTGAGTGCCGTGGCGTCAGCCTAGCTCACAGCAACCTCAAACTCCTGGGCTCAAGCGATCCTCCTGCCTCAGCCTCCCAAGTAGCTGGGACTACAGGCATGCACCACCATGCCTGGCTAATTTTTTCTATAAATTTTAGTTGTCCAGATCATTTCTTTCTATTTTTTGGTAGAGACGGGGGTCTCGCTCTTGCTCAGGCTGGTCTCGAACTCCTGGCCTTGAGCGATCCACCCGCCTCGGCCTCCCAGAGTGCTAGGATTACAGGCATGAGCCACTGCGCCCGGCCTTCTTTTCCTTTTTAAAATCCAGGATATTACGGGGATACAAACATTTTGGTTACATGAAATGCGTTTGCCTCTCTCAAGCCAGGGCTATAAGCATGTCCTTCCCCCATACAGTGTGCCCCCATACAGTGTGCCCTGTTTCCATTAGCTGTGGGTTTATCCTCCCACATCCTCTACCCCCTACTCTTCCACCCCCCAACCTGACCGGCACCCAGTGAGTATTACTACTATGTGAGCACCTTAGTGTTGATCAATTAGTACCAGTTTAATAGTGAGTACATGTGGTACATGTTTTTCCATCCTTGTGATATCTCACTTTGAAGGATGGGCTCAGTCTCTATCCAGCATAATATAAGAGGTGCTAGATCATCATAGTTTTTTGTAGTTGTATAGTATTCCATGGTATACATATACCACATTTTATTAATCCACTCACGTATTGATGGACATTTGGGTTGTTTCCATATCTTTGCAATTGTAAATTGTGCTGCTGTAAACATTCGAGTGCAGATGTCTTTGTTATAGAACGTCTTTTTTGCCTTTGGATAGATTCCTAGTAGCGGGATTGCTGGATCAATGATATTTCTATTTTTAGCTCTTTGCAGTATCTCCAAATTACTTTCCACAGGGGTTGTACTAACTTGCAGTCACACGAGCACCTCTCACAAAAATCAACTCACATTGGATAACAGACTTAAACCTAAGGTGTGAAACCTTAAGAATTCTAGAAGAAAATGTGGGGAAGACTCTTTTAGACATCGGCCTAGGTAAAGAATTTGTGAAGAAGACCACCAAAGTAATCACGGCAGCAACAAAAATAAACAAATGGGACCTGATCAAATTAAAAAGCTTCTGCACAGCCAAGGAAACTGTCATTAGAGTGAATAGACAGCCTACAGAATGGGAGAAAATATTTGCTTTCTACACATCCAATAAAGGGCTGATAACAAGAATCTATATAGAACTGAAGAAAATCAACAGAGCAGCTATCTTAAAGGTGCTCAAAGAACTAAAGGAAAATGTAGAGAGTCAAGAAAGTGATGTGTGAACAAAATGAAAATATCAATGAGGAGGTAAAAACCTAAAAGGAAATCAAAAAGAAATTCTAGAATAGAAAATTAGAATGACTGAAATGCAAAATTCACTATAGAGATTCAAAGGCAGATTTTAAGCAGGCAGAAAAAAGACCAGCAAACTTAAAGATAGAAAAATGAAATTATTGAGTCTGAGAAACAAAAAATAAAAAGTTAAAGAAAAGTGAACAGAGCCTAAGGGACCGATGGAGCACCATCAACTAGACCTATATCTTGCAAAACTGTCCCTCAAAAGTGAGAGAGAAATTAAGATATTCTCAGATAAACAAAAGCTGAGGGAGTTCATTACCACTAAACCTACCCTGCATGAAATGCTCAAGGGAATCCTGCAGGATGAAATGAAGGGGCACTAGATCATGTCTTGAAGCTGTATGAAGAAATAAAGGTAAATACATGGCAAATATAAAAACTAGTATTATTGTAACAACAATTGTAACTCCACTTTTTGTATTCTACATTCTTTAAGAGACTAATTTTTTTAAAAAACATTATTAATCTAAATGCTAGTATGATTGTAGCTTTGGTTTGTAACTCCACATTTTGTTTTCTACGTAACTTAAGAGACTAATGCACTTCAAAGAATTATTAGTTTATATTTTTGGGCAAACAATGTATAAAGATATAATTTTGTGACATCAACAGCTGATGGGGTGGGGATGGAACTATTTATAGGAGCAGAATTTTTGCATGTTGTGGAAGATAAGATGGTATAAATTTAAATTAAAGTGTTATAACTTTAGGATGTTAAATGTAATTCCTATGTTAATGAGAAAGAAAATAGCTATAGAGTATATACCAGAGGAAATGAGAAATGAATTTATGTTTCACTATAAAAAATCAACTAAACACAAAACTATACTGTAATACAGGAAATGAGGGACCAGAAAGCTATAAGGCCTATAGAAAACAAATAGCAAAATGACAGAATTAAGTCCCTCCTTATCAGTAATCACATTAAATGTAAATGGATTAAATTCTCCAATCAAAAGATAGAGATTGGTATAATGAATTAAAAAACATATCTGCTGTCTAAGAAGGCTCACTTTAGATCTAAAGACATTAATAGATTGAAAGCGAAAAGAAACAATATTGAGAAACAATATTCTATACAAATAGTAACCAAAAGAGGGCAGGTATGGCTATATTAATATTAGGCAAGATAAACTTAAAGGTTACACGAGACAAAGAAGGACATTAATAAAAGGTACAACACAACAAGAATATATAATAATTATAAACATTTACGTACCTATTAACAGACCATTAAAACATATGAAGCAAAACTTTGAAGAATTAAAGGGAGAAATAGACAGTTCTACAATAATATCTTGAGACTTCAATACCCCACTCTGAATAATAAATAGAAAACCAGACAAAAGATAAGTAAGGAATCATCAGATAACCAATGGTAAACTGACTAGATATAATGGACATATGCAGAACACTCTACTCAAGGAGAAAAGTATACACATTTTCCTCAAGTGCAAATGGGAAACTTTCCAGGATAGACCACATATTGGGTCACAAAGGAATTCCAAATAGATTTTAAAAGATGGATATCCTGCAGAGTATCTTCTCTGACCATGATGGGATGAAATTAGAAATAATGACAGAAGTAAATCTGGAAATTTTACAAATTTGTTTAATTAAACATAATCCTAAACGACCAATGGAGGCCAGGCACAGTGGCTCACACCTGTAATCCTAGGACTCTGGGAGGCTGAGGCTGAGCTCAGGAGTTCCAGCCCAGCCTGAGCAAGAATGAAACCCCATCTCTACTAAAAATAGAAAGAAAATTAGCTGGACAACTACAAATATATATAAAAAAAAATTAGCCAGGCATGGTGGTGCATGCCTGTAATCCCAGCTACTCAGGAGCCTGAAGCAGAAGGATCGCTTGAGCCCAGGAGTTTGATGTTGCTGTGAGCTAGGCTGACACCATGGCACTCTAGCCGGGCAACACAGTGAGACTCTGTCTAAAGAAAAAAGAAAACAAAAACAAAAACAAAAAAAAAGACCAATGGAGAAAACACAGCATGCTATAATGTATAGTATGCAATGAAATCAGTACTAAAGGGGATATTTATACCTATGAACACATATTTAAAAATAAGAAATAAATCAACAGCCTAACTTTACAAATTAAGGAACTAGGAAAAAAGAACAAACTAAATCCAAAGCTACCAGGAGGAAGGAAATAATAAAAATTAGAGCAGAGATAAATAAAATATAGAATAGAAAAGCAATAGAGAATATCAATGATACCAGAAGTTTGTTCATTGAAAAGATCAATAAAATTGACAAACTTTTACCTAGATGGATTAAGAAAAAAAGAGAGAATACTCAAATTACAAAAATTAGAAATGATATCTTGAACATTACTACCAAACACACATGTATAAAAATGATTATGAGAGAGTACTATGAACAGTTGTACACCAAAAAAATCAGAGAACCTAGATCAAATGGACAAATTCCTAGAAACAGAAAATCTATCAATACTAAATCATGAAGAATTAGAAAATCTGAGTAGACCTATAACTAGTGATGAGATTGAATCAGTAATCAGAAATCTCTCAACAATAAAAAGCCCCAGATATCATGGGTCCCCTGGTAAATTCTACTAAATATTTAAAGAACTAATATCAATCTTTCAAACTTTTCCAAAAAAACTGAACAAGAAGGAACAGTTCCTAATTCATTATATAAGACCAGCATTATTCCGATACCAAAGCCAGATAAAAACAGTACAAGGAAAGAAAACTACAGACATTATCCTTTATTAACATCAGTGCAAAAAAAAACCCCTCAACATAGTACTAGCAAACCTAAATCAGGAGCATATTAAAAAGATTATGCATTGTGACCAAGTAGGATTCATTCTTGGAATGCAAGGATGCCTCAATATACAAAAATCACTTAATGAAATACACCGTATTAACAGAATGCGGGCAAAAAAACATGATTAGCTCAATTGATGTAGAAAGAGCATTTGACAAGATTCAACACTGTTTCATGATAAAAACACTCAACAAACTGGGAATAGAAGGAGATTACCTCAACATTATAAAAGTCATATATGAAAAACCCATAGCAAACTTGATACTCAATGATCAAACTGAAAGCTTTTCCTCTAAGATTAGGAACCAGGCAAGGATACCCACTTTTATCATTTTAATATAATATGGTCCTAGAAGTTATAGCCAGAGTAATTTGGTGGGGGGGAAAAAAAGACATTCACATTGAAAAGAAGGAAGAAAATTATCTCTGTTTGCAGGTGATGTGATCTTGTATGAGAAAACCCTATAAAGATATCACAAAAAACTGTTAGAACTAATAAACGAATTCAGCAAAGTAGCAGAATGTAAGTGAATACACAAGCATCAGTTACGTTTCTATACACTAACAATAAACAATGAAAAAAGGAAATTATGAAAACAATTTCATTTACGGTAATATTAAAAAGAATAAAATCCTTAGAAATTCACTAACTTGTACAATGAAAACTATATAACACTGCTGAAATAAAGAAGATATAAATAAATGGAAACATGTCTCATGTTCATGAATTGGATGACCTAATATTTTTTTTTTATCATGGATATGCATTTTGTTGGATTCTTAGTGATAAATAAGAAATGTACTGTTATTATTCCTGTTTTTCAGATGAGGCAGAGAGGCTCAGAAGAGTGGGCAACTTTCTTGAAGTTACACATCCAAGAAAGGCAGAGCTAGGACTGGAAGCTGCATCCCCTACTCTAGGCTTCATCCCTTTTTTTTCTTTCAAAATATTAAGGGGGTACAAATGTTTTAGGTAACATGGATCATTTTTGTAATGCTTGAGTCCTGGATATAGTGTGACTGTCACCCAAATAGTGTTCATAGTACCCATTAGGTTGGTTTATTCTCCTCTCCCCTCTCCCATGAGTGGCTTTCCACTGAGTTTTACTTTCCTCTGTGTACTTCTGTGCTCACTGGTTAGTTCCAATAGTGAGTACATGTGGTGTTTGTTTTTCCATTCTTGGATACTTCACTAAGGAGAATGGTCTCCAGTTCCATCCAGATTGTTGCAAAGGGTGTTAATTTATCTTTTTTATGGCCGAGTAGTACTCCATGCTGTACATATACCACATTTTATCAATCCACTCATGTATTGATGAGCACCTGACTTGATTTCACATCTTCACAATTGTGAATTTTGCTGCAATAAATATTCTAGTGCAGGTGTCTTTTTGATAAAGTGACTTCTTTTCTTTTGGGTAAATACCCAGTAGTGAAATTGCTAGATCAAATAGTAGGTCTACTTTTAGTACTTTGAGGAATATCCATACTGTTTTCCATAGAGGTTGAACTAATTTGCAGTTCCACTAACAGTGTATAAGTGTTCCTTTCTCTCTGCATGCACACCAGCATCTATTGTTTTTAGACTTTTTAATAAAAGCCATTCTAACTGGGGTAAGGTGATAGCCCATTGTGGTTTTAATTTGCATTTCTCTTACGATTAGTGACGTTGAGCATTTTTCCATGTTTCTTGGCCATTTGGGTTTCTTCTTTTGAGAAGTATCAATTCATGTCTTTTGCCCATTTTTTAATAGGGTTTTTTTTTTTTTTTTTTTTTGATTTACTTGAGTTCTTTGTAGATTCTGGTTATTAGGCCTTTATCAGATTTGTAGCTTGTGAATGTTTTCTCCTATTCTGTAGGTTGTCCATTTGCTCTGTTGATTGTTTCCTTATCTGTACAGAAACTTTTTAGTTAATCAAACCCCATTTATTAATTTTCACTGTTGCCATGATTGCCATTGGGGTCTTTTTCGTAAATTCTTTGCCAAGGCTGATATCTAGAAGAGGTTTTCCTACATTTTCCTCTACAATTCTTGTGGTTTCATCTCTTAGATGTAAATCTTTTATCCATCTTGAATTAATTTTTGTGAGTGGTGAAAGGTAGGGATCTTGTTTCATTCCTCTGCATGTTGCTATCCAATTTTCCTGGCCCCATTTATTAAATAGGGCTTCTTTGCCCCAGTGTATGTTATTCTTTGCTTTGTCAAAAATCAGTTGGTTGTAGGTAGATGGTTGTATGTCTGGGTTCTCTGTTCTGTTCCATTGGTATGTGTCTCTATTTTTGTCCCAATACCACCATGCTGTTTTGGTTACTATAGGCTTGTAGTATAGTTTGAAGTCTGGTAATGTGATACCTTCAGATTTGTTCTTTTAGCTTAAGATTGCTTTGGCTATTTGGGCTCTTTTCTGATTCCAAACAAAGCATATAATTATTTTTTTTTTGTAGATCTGTGAAATATGACTTTGGTAACTTCATGGGGATTGCATTGAATTTTTAAATCACTTTTGGTAGTATGGACGTTTTAACAATGTTGATTCTACCTATCTATGAGTATGATGTATTTTTCTCTTTGTTTGTATCCCCTGAAATTTCCTTTCTCAGAGTTTTGTACTTCTCCTCTTAGAGATATTTCATCTTCTTTGTTAAGTATATTCCTACACATTTTATTTTCTTTGTAGCTATCGTGAATGATATCGAGTCTTTGACTTGACTCTCGGCTTGATTGTTATTAGTATATAGAAATGCTACTGATTTATGTACATTGATTTTATGTCCTGAGACTTTGATGAATTTATTTATCAATTCCAGGAGACTCTTGGTGGAATCTTTTCGTTTTTCTGGATACAGATCATATCATCACCAAAGAGTGATAGTTTGACCTCTTCTTTTGCAATTTGGATATCCTTAATTTCTTTTCTTGCCTGATTGCCCTGGCTAGGGCTTCCAGCACTATATTGAATATCAGTGGTGACAGTGGACATCCTTGTCTTGTTCTCGCTCTTTGGGGGAATGCTTTCGACTTTCCCCATTCAGTATGATGTTGGCTGTGGGTTTGTCATATATGGATTTTATAATTCTGAGAAATCTTTTTTCTATGCCCAGTTTGTTGAGTGTTTTTATCATGAAATAGTGCTGGATTTTGTCAAATGCTTTTTCTACATCTAGTGAAATGATCATATGGTCTTTGTTTTTGTTTTTGTTTATGTGGTGAATTATATTTATTGATTTACATATGTTGAACCATCCTTGCATCCCTGGAATGACGCTCACTTGGTCCTGGTGGATTATTTTTCTGATGTGCTGTTGAATTTGGCTTGCTAGTATTTTATTGAAGATTTTTATATCTACATTCATAAGGGATATTGGTCTGTAGTTTCCTTTTATTGATATATCCCTTCCTGACTTTGGTATCAAGGTGATACTGGCTTCATAGGATGAATTGGGGAGGAGTCATTCCTTCTTAGTATTGGAGAATAATTTTTGTATTGTGGGTACCAAGTCTTTGTAGGTCTGATGGAATTCAGCTGTGAATCTATCTGGTCCAGGGTTTTCTTTGTTGTTGTTGTAAATTTTTTTTATTACTGTTTTGATCTCAGTGATTGCTAGTGGTTTGTTCAGGAGTTCTATGTCTTCTTGGTTGAGTCTTGGGAGGTTGTATGTTTCCAAGAACTTGTCCATTTCTTCTATGTTCTCTAGGTTATGTTCATAGAGATTTACGTAGTATTCATGGATGAGGTTTTGTATTTCTGTGGTATCAGTTGTAATGTCACCTTTTTATTTCTGATTGAGCTTATTTGGGTCGTTTCTCTTCTGTTCTTAGTTAATCTAGCAATAGGTCTGTCAATTTTTGTTTTTTTATCTTTTCAAAGAACCAACTTTTTGTTTTGTCAAGTCTATGTAAATCTATATAATAAAATCCTCCCAACAACAACAAAAAAGCCTTGGACCAGATGGATTCACAGCTGAAGTTTACAAAGAAGACCTGGTACCTAGAAAACATATATTATTCCATAGTATTGGGAAGACTTAACATTGTTAAGATGTCGATACTACCCAAAGCAATCTACATATATTCAGTGGAATTCCTTTTAAAATCCTAATAATGATTTTTGCAGAAATAGAAAAACCCATCCTAAACTTATATGGAATCTCAAGGGACGCTGGATAGACAAAACAATCTTGAAAAAAGAAGAACAAAGCTGGAGAATTCACATTTAATGATTTCAAAACTTACTACAAAACTACAGTAATCAACAGTTTAGTAGTGGCATAGAGAAGTGTATAGACAAGTGGAATAGAATAAAGAGCCCAGAAATAAATCCTCACATAAATAGCCAAATGATTCTTGACAAAAGTGCCAAGCCCATTTAATGGAGAAAGGACAATCTTTTCACCAAATGGTGTTGGTAAACCTGGATATTCACATGCATAAGAATGGAGCTGGACCCTTACCTAATACTATATACAAAAATTAACTCAAAATAGATCAAAGACCTAAATGTAAGACCTAAAACTATAAAAATTTCAGGAGAAAACAGGATAACAACTTGTGGCATATACAAAGAATGGCATATTATGCAGCCTTAAATAGGAAGGAAATTCTGACATATACTACAACATGGATGAATCTTGAAGATATTATGCTAAGTGAAATAAGCCAGTGACAAAAAGACGAACACTTTATGATTCTACTTATGTGATGTAATCAGAATAGTCAAAATCATAGAGACATAAAGTAGACTGGTGTCATCAGGGGCTAAGGGAAGGGGAGAATGGTAAGTTATTGTTTAATGGGTACAGAATTTCAGTTTCCAAGATGAAAATAGTTATGGAGATGGATGGTGGTGATGGTTGTACAACATTACGAATGTATTTAATACCATTGAACTGTATACTTTAAAAATGATTAAGATGGCAAATTTTGTGTTATGTGTTTTATCACAATAAAAAATTAGAAAAATTATATATTTACAATCCACATCACTCTGATAATTAGATAAAGAAACATGAACATGTGCTACAGGGCTCTGTGTATATTTTTCTCCATTAGTGCAAATGGTTCTTATTTTATATTTACTATATACGTATCTGTGAACCCATGATTTAAAAGTTTATGTTTTAGCTTGATAGACTACATGATTTAGTTTAGTGTTTCTCAAGCCTGGCTGTGCATTAAGACACTTTATAAAACAACAACAACAACAACACAAAAATACCTCAACTCCACTGTACTGAATCAATTAAATTAGAATCTCTTAGAGTGGGGTCAGGCATCAGTATTTTTAAATTCCACAAATGAATCCAATGTGCAGCCCAGGGAGAGGACTACTGATTAAGCTTTTCTCAATCTGAAGTATCCAAATTTTGTTGGTTTTATCCCTACTAGTGGAGTAATCCAACTTCAGTTATTGCTTATGGTTTTCTGTTGCCTTTCTTTTGTGCACTTCTTTTGTTAGTCTTTCACTTTCATTTGCCTGGAAATTGTGCTTACTGCCATTGGCTTACATGTCTTACCCAATAGCAATCAGTTTAACTGAACTGAGATCATTCTTGTCACTCAACATTATTCATAATTTGTAGATATTACTGATAAAGTTGATTCAGAATTTGAACTTGATGTTTATACCATGTGTAAGTTGATCATATATCTTATAAATTGTATAGAGCCATTATAATTTTTTATAATTTTCTTGAGCATAAATAATATAGTCTCACTAGCAGTATATGCAACCAGTGATTGCTTAGACTATTCTTATAAGAAAAATTAAATAGTTCACCCATGACGCTAAGACACTCCTATGGTAAAAGTTAGGTTTTCTTGTTGATAATGTGAGTGGACATTTTTTGCTAAATATTTTAGTGGTCTGCTTATCATTGTGTGTAGGACATGCCTGTACAGATATGCAGCCATTTCTTTGGGTACCAGATGACATTTGGGTATATACCCATTGAACTTCATTTACTCATGAAGTTTGTCTGTAAATTTTCTATGGAGATGAGAAGGGAACATTGCCATACTGTTAACCTTGAGCCCTACAGCACCAATAATACTGCTTTCTAATTGTGGTAGTCATTAATAATGTCCATCAAAATTTTCTAGGTCTCTTCCTTCCTGTTACAAAGTAGAATTGCACATTTGGCACCCTTATGGTGGGATTGGGCCAATGAATTATAAGTGAAAGTGATGAATGTCACCTCTTTGACCACTTAACAGCTAGTGCAACATCATCCAGAGTTCTTTCTTTCCCTGTGGCACAGTGACTGGTAATTTTTGAGATGTTGGTTTGAATCCTGAGTGACTACCTTCAGCAAACACATGACAGGTATGCAATATGAGGGAGATAAAGGCATTGTTGTATTAAGCCCCTGAGATTATTCTGACATACACTAATGATAGCACAGAGGATGTCACCATTCTTTGTAACCTCTATCTTTAGAAGGTCCATTCCTGAAATTTCACTACTCTTCAGAATTTGGCCAAATGACTAAGATCCCATTACTCTAATTTCTCCAGTCTATAATAGATATAACACCACTTGTTATCCTATAGTTTATTAAATAAGTAGATTTCCTTTCTGTATAATGATAAACATATGAGTAGAAATTACCAACTGATGATAGATACATTGAATATACATTTGGTCTAGGAAATGTTCTCCAACAAAGGGCTCTGATGTCAACATGCACTATGATGACTCCAGTAAATAAAAAAGCCCACAAATATTTATAACAATCAAATATTGAGTCCATGATAGGCCAAGGACTAGGTAGATCCTTTTCATAAAATATTTAAAGTCTTACAGCAACCCCATGAAGGTAGGCATCATCACTATTTGACATATGGAAGAAACCAAGATTCAGGCTATATGTCTAGTCCAAGGTCAATGAGCTGCTAAATGATAGCTCAATGATTAAAATCAAGAAGTCTAACTCCAAAGTGCAAATTATTTTCTGTTTGTATGCCATGCCAGCTTACATATACATAAGCAATAGTCTAATTTATTTTTTAATATTTTCCCACATTTGCACCTACAGGGAGGAAATTTTTCACCTTTTAATTCTTATATATGTGTTGAATGATGGCAGTCTCTGGTAGACTTGCTCTTTACTTGCTGCTTGATGTTCCCCTGTGTAGGACTAGAGACTAAGTAGAATAAGCAGAATTCTTATTTTCAAATTGCATTTCCAATGGTCATTTGACCGGTGCATCTGGATTAACATCTATTTGAGACAGTGTTTTGCTTCTAAGATTCATTATGATCTAAATTTTAAGAATGTAAACTGTAATAAGGATTAGCAAATGAGTTTATAACTAGATCATCAGGCAGCATTTTGCTCTTAGAGTAATGAAGTAAAACTGGATACGATCTATTGAGCCAACACACTGGAAAAATACATTTGAAAACAAAAACCAAAGACAAAAAACTCTTACACCGTGTTCCTACTAGCAAATAATCTTGTACAGCTACCAACTTGTCAGTAAAATTTTATTATACTCATTCTGTATTTGGTACAAAATTTGCTATAATTTTGGTATTATTGGCTTAAGTTTTTTGTTTATTTCTTTCCAAGCATCCTTTGGTTTTTGGCCTGGGTAAAGGTTAAGGGGATTAGAACATTTCCATAACTGTGACCTACTTGTGAATAATCTGGCAAGAAAACTTTTGTAATAATATACATTAGGAAAAGAATAAATTTGTCATAGTGGTTAACATATGTGATTAACATATGTTAATGTAACTAACATAGTGATTAACATAGTGATTAAAGAGACAGGCTCTAGAATCAGGCTCTTTGGGTTTGAGGGTTGGCTCTGCTACTTAATAATAGTTGACCTCAGAGAGTCACTTAACCTTTACAAATCCCAGATGCCTCATCTGTAAAATGGAAGTTATGATGATATCTGCCTCATAAAATTGTTGTGAGGGTTAACTGAGGTAATATATGTAAAGCATTTAGCATAGTGCTTATCATATAGTAACCTTTCAATAAATGTTATTTGTTATTATTCATTGGAAGTAAGAGGTTAAATATACAGTTAAATATTTATTTCCCTTTCCTAGGACCCCACATTTATAGGAGGGAGTACTAGAAAATATACCAAAAACAATAAAGTGGAGAATAATATCTCTTTTTTTATTTACCAATTATTTATTTATTTTTATTACAGAATTTTTTACAGGGGTACAAATGTTTGGGTTATACCTATTGCATTTGCACTGCCCAAGTGAGAGCTACAAGCATGCCCCTCCCAGACCGTACATACCGCACCCATTGGATGTGAATTTACCCATCCCTTCCTCTACGCTCCCATAGGAGAATAATACTTTTTATTTTGACTAAGATCATATGTGGAAAATGATACGATTTTAGTGTTCTTTATCAACCAGCACAGTGCTCCCAGTAACTGAGGGAAATGGAGCTAGTTGATCATCTTATTTTTTTATTTTTTTCAGTACATGGCTAAATTGAGGGCATTGTTGCAGTTTTTCTAGTTTAGTGTAAACATAAGTGCTAAAAACTATTGAAACAGGAGATAAGTCAGAGCCTTCTTAATCTGACTCCTTGATCAATGAATAGGTAGATCCCAGTATCAGCAATGCTTCAAGAATACTTTGGATTTGTTTGATGGAATTTGGAAGGTGAACAGGGAATATCATCTTTCATGTTTTTTTGTAACCAAATGAAACCAGTTTCTTTCTCTATCTTTATTCTGATTTTCTGATTCACTTACATTTATAAATGCTGAGTTTGCTGCTCCAAATAAATTCTTGAATTCACCTCTGTCATCTCTAGACTTCATCTCTATGAATTTAGATAACTGTGAACTTGTACTGAAGTTAAAAGTCCAAATCCAAATAATATGACCAATTTCGCTTACTTTGTAAAGGATGGAACAGGTGGCTACCTTTCCCATTATCAATTGCAAGAAAACTGTATTAAGTATCACCTAGATTTCTTGTATTGACTTCTCAGTGAAACAGCAATATTATTTTTAAAGAAATCCCAATATATAGCTTTCTCAATTTTCTGAAAGTGCTTATTTTCTGTTAAAAAACCATAAGTCAGATCATTATTTTTAAGCCAATATAGAAGGCTCACTAAATTGCCCTCAGAGTAATTGCCTTAGGAGTACTATTACCTTATAATGAGTCTTCTATGTTAGGGTGCTTAAATTAGTAAATACCTATAGAGTAACTTTTAGGTACGTTCTTCCATCAGGGAATGGTAAAGTTCAAAACTGATAATCACATAACTGAAAGTCTACAATTGCATATGTTAACCTTTCTTTTTTTGTTTTCTTTTCATTAATTCACCCCCACCCTATTTTTAAGTATCTTCTTGCAAAGGGATCAGGACCAGTCCATGTTAGGTGAAACCCGTTATCCCTAAACCCTAAACAATGATGGTTAAACTAATTTTGAAGATAAATTTCAGAATTATCAACTCTTTTCCATTTTATTTAGCTCACAGAATAAGTACTGAGTTTGCATCACATATTTAACCATCCTCCTCATTTAGATTTCCTACCTCCTCTTATGATTCTACGGTTAAACATATAATCTGAGCATCTGTCTATAATAAATACAATCAATATTTTCCCATAAACTCATATTCTATAAAAACAACCAAATGTGGAATAGAAAATAGCATCCAAGTATGTTAACCTTCTTTTAGGTTCAGGTCTTGATATCCATTAATACTGCTGCTTAAAATCCTTTAGGCCAATCCTGACTTTTTAAGGCTCAGGGAAAATGAACACATGCTTATTTTCATGGCTGATTTAAACCTGTACATTTCTCCAAGTTCTATTTAACATCCCTAGCTGAAGCAGTTAGCTTGGATAGAGCAATGGGAGATAGCAGCACATTAGATAAGCACCGGCCTTAAAAATTATCTATTGACTCAATGTTCATTTGCTTCCTGTGCTATATTCATCAATATATTATGATATTTTTGCTATCATTTTCACATAGCAGTGTTTACAGCTGTTTTCTTGCTACAGATTTAATGATATATATACTTTTGCAAAATAAAAATTCTATAACTTGAAATCA